>NW_028262290.1:35234456-35541195 GCF_047370975.1 Nipponia nippon | reverse complement strand
ATGGACTAGTCGGAAGATGTGGAAGAAAGGATGAATATTTTTGAGAAAAAGAATCTTACTTTCTCATCACTGGAAGCTTATTTTCACTAAAAGCTGTTAGGAAAATTAATTAAAACCTTTTAGATTTAACTGGAAATGTGGTGGCCCCTCCTTATGATCACATGAGCTACAGGCTCAGCATCGTTATCTCTCTCCATGATAACTGACACTCAGTTTAGCTTGATTTGCAATAATTTAGCCAAAATTAGGCAGCTTCAAGAAGAAAGACTGAGGGAGACTCCTCATTGCCTATGCTACAGATACCATCTGATGGCTAGAGTCCTGTCTTCAGAGAAGAGAGATTACAATTCCAATTACTGCGCTGAATCAGTCAGACAAGATTTGAGCAGGAGGCTCCCATCTGCCTGGGAAATGACCTGCTCATTGTTGGAGAGCTTGAGTTACAGAGCATGATGGTACCATGCATGGTTTGCATAGCTGCATCTTCCTTGATGTTTGAAAGGCAATTGAATCTTGTTATGAAAGTAGTCCAGAATTTCTTTACTTTCCTTAATTTTATCATAAGTGCCGCAAAATTATTACATTTCTCAAATATTCTTCTCAATTTACCAAAGAAAACACATTGAAAAATGATTGTCTGCATCAACTCAACTGAAAATCTTCAATTGTGTTTATTTTTGTTCAGCTGTGTGTTTTTGACTCACACAGGCCTAGTTTCCATGGGTAACTAAGGATACTTGATGCCAAGAGCTCCTAAATACGAGATATCATTTTAGCCCTGAAGAAGTTGTGTAGGTTCCTGTTTTTCATTCTTTCGCGCCCTGCCGCTTTTTTCTCAAGCAGCGAAGCTTTCCAGCAGCGGCCATAACTCTGGTACTGTAGCCTTAGAAAATTATTTGTAGCTTTTACTCTTCCCTTCAGCTAGATTAGCTGCAGAAGAAAACATGCCACATGATACCTTCACAACTGTTTATTCAGCCTACCAGCTGACAGGGTGCTAACTGGAACTAACACTGCCAAAATGAGAGTTAATCCTCTGGAGAACTTCAAGGGAGACATACAGTGGTATAACTTGATTTTTTTTCTTGCAACACTTTGGTTGTGTTATGAATTATCCCTCTTAAATACAAGGGAGGGTTTAGGTAGAATCAGTGGAGTGGAGTTCCATGGTTGGTGGCACAGTAAGGAACTCTCTGTTACTTTAGATGAATGCTTACATTTGTAGTGTGGTTTCGGCTGGTTTGAAGTAAATCCCTATATTCATTTAGTATGTTCTGGTTTAGTTAGGAAAACCATTTTGGATTTTAAATTTCTTTTGGAGGAAGCTAAATTGGAAGATCGCCTCCAAGTGCTCATCAATGCATGCCAGCTCTGCGGGCAGAGTCCAAAACAATGACTGGCCTTGAACAGCTTTGAGCCCCAGCATGGTGGAGACTTTTGGTCTCAGGAACCAGACAAACTGCTTCAAAGTAAATTCCTTCAGCTACATCTGACACGGATGTAAGAACCTCAGCACCAAGCCTTTTGATCTACTGATCTGCTACTGTCATGCCAAATTATTTGCTAACGAGATACGAACACTGCGTTTATTTGGAGTTGCAGTATTGACTAGCTATAAATCCTCATTTTAAGCAAACTATTAGGTCACTAAGTACTAGCTGAATAAAGAGTTTTGATAAAAGGTGGATGAGCTCCCTCCTGTTCAAAAGCTCAACTGAGTTCCAGAAGAAATAGGATCTTCTATTGCAAACTTGTCCTGAGAAAAATGTTTTGTAACTTTGTTGCACTGTGCAGTGATGCCTATTACAAAGTTTCAAGTGTTTTCCTTATTATCCTTCTGATTGTGCTGTTTTCCCACAGCTGAACAATGTATTTCCCACCTCCTATATTTGAAGTTCATTAACTCTTCCTCTGCTGCAAAAGAACTATTTCCTCCACCATTTCCTCCACTATTTGCTAAGTGTAACAACATACTTGCTTAGTGCTCAGCCAGTGCTGTGCTGGATTTGTCTGATATACAGCCACACTGACTTGCTGTAATGATACCCTATCGTTTAATTCCCTATCAGTTGTCCATATGAATTTTTCCAGGGTTTATATCTGTATAGTTGCTCATGTCATCCACTGCCATTTTAGGATAGATATTAGCACAGCATTAACTCTTTTCCAGTCTTTGGCTATTTCTAAAGTTGCAGCAGTTAGGCTTTTATCTCTCAGACAACTCTACAAGGTCTCCTAGGTGCAAGTTTATCAGGGCTGCGGCCTGAAAAATATTTATTCCCTGTACGTGCTGTTTGATATCCTTCTTGGAAGTGTTAGAAAGTACTTTTACATCATGCTTTTACAATACTTCATTCTTGTGAAAACGGAACAAAATGTGTTAAACTTCTGTGTGCCACAGCATTATACACCATCTATGTAGAAATGGATCTATGCCAGTCCTAAATTTCTTCTATTCCTCTTTTTTATTTTTCATCAGTTATCTATAGATTTTTTTCCATGTAGTATTATAACCTCCTCTATCAACCTCCTGCTATTTGTGGTATACTGATTGGGTTTTTTTCCTGTCTGGCTTGTTTATTATTTTTACAAGTTCTGTTCCAACTGTTACCTTCATTTGACACTGAATTTGGGTATGCTTTCAGCCAAAATTGTCCTTTTCTAGACCTTAAGGTTTCCTTTAGGTTAAGTCTGGTCCCCAGTGCTCAACATCTAGAATAACAAAGTTCTTATTACAATCCAGTGCATCAGCAAACAATTTCATTGAAAGTATAAGGATTAATACTTTGCACATTGCATTGTGATATTCTGCTAAACACCATGTTCTCTGTACGCAATGAAAGTTAATTTCTGAAAAGTTGGAAGCAAGGAATGATACATTTCTTTTGCTTTCCTGTTGAATTCCTATATTTACCAATCAGCAGATAGAAAAAATGGATGTGTCATTTTTCTTTTTGTAGGTTTTTGTTTGTTGAAAAATCAGTTGAAAAGAGAAGTGTTTGAATAAACCACATCTCAGACTTTTACAAAAATGTCCTTTTTCAGATGGTCCCTCCCTGCTGTTCAAAAAGGTAGAAAAGAAACTGAAAGTCTATGAAAAACTCATCGAATCAAGAAACTAGTCTAATAATGAAAATCACTACCCTGAAGTGTATACTCTCGATATCACTTAAAGCTGCAAAACAGGTCTTAGTTGCATCAACAGGAGTATTGCTTGGCCTTGTCCCTCTCTACAGCTGATTCATCAGTCTAGAAGGCAACGAAAAACATCACCAATAAAACATGAACAAAGTTTGAAGTAGAGGGGACCATGTAATTGGGAAGGACAGTCTGAGTGGGACTGCTACACTGATAGGATGACTGACACCTGGCTGCATAGTGTCTCCTACCCTATCAGAAGACAATTCACCCAAGTTTTCCCTGAGCCGCTCCAGTATCTGTCCCAAGCTGTCTCCAGCATGTAGGAAATGAAGTAGTCAATGAAATTTGCCTTTGCATCAGCCTTCACAGTTTTGCTGCGAGCCCAATGAATTGAAGAACAGATGTGCAAGCTCATTAATATCTGTTAGCTGTAGCAGATGTCACACACTTCATATGGTGCAACATATTCCCTTGCAGTCTAGCATATGCAACAGAAAATATGCAGTGAACATCAGTATTTTAAGGAGCCAAGTATCATGCTTCATTTCTCGGTACCTCTGACATATGTGTCAGTGGTCTAAGGTATGAATTTAGCTAGTGTTTTTAAAGCTGGTTGTATGTTGACAAACAGAGTAGCGACTATATTCATTTGAATAATAAGAACATAATCATTAGAATTCACAGCTGCATAATAGACACAAACTCAAATCAGAGGCAGGGAAAGATAAAATATGTATTATAGTTGATAATCTTCAGATATCTTCTCAGTAATCATCTAATCACTCACAATACAACTGTCTTCCTAAATCAAAGTTAAATGAATACTGATGCAATTAATGTGAAGAGCCACCAAAGATTTTTATTAATCCAGAGCCAGATCCCTCACTTAATACCTGAGAAAACTTAAATGTAGTTCCAAAATAGCCTTGACTGTCCAGTTCAAGGGCTGTTCTTGACCAAATTTATTGCTCCCAGTTAAAGCAGTTAGCTCCAGTTATGCCAGACGCTGACATAGCTAGATATTCAGATTATTAACAATGTCAAGCTGACAAAACTAAGCCCAAAGAAAGTACTTAAGCTTTGAAAACAGACAACTGAATAGCATTAGGTCTAAATGGATAAGTATAATAAATACACATATTTTTTAATGTTCACCTGCCACTCACTGATTTTTGCATTTTTTTAGCCTAGCATGAAGAAAGTTATTGAAATGATAAATAAGATGAAATGGAGCAGGAAATGCAGACTTTAACACAATTCCTTCTAATTGAAGTAGGTTTTCCCTGAGGGAGGACATCGCCATTTAATCAGATTTTTCCTGACATTACATTTTACAAGACTGGGGTTTTATGGAGAATCATGTCATGAATAACAAATGTGCTGTTTTGTACTTGTGTTTCCATGAAATGTGAAATATCTTATACTAGAGCTTATATAATTCAGCCATTTTCAGCTACATTAATATCTTACCTAAAAACTATTTAAAGTGTAATATTTTATGCAGGATTTCTGTGATGAAGGAACCTTTTCCTTCCTGTGCTCTTCCTGCAAGGGATTATTACTTATGAGACCAGGCATGAGGGTTTAAAGGAGTCTGAGAGCTTTGTTTTGTATCAAGAGGCAAAAAAGTAGGTGAGTTGGAGTGAGGTTTTTTTAAAAGATTGGTCCTAATGTGTTTGTGTGCTACTGGTCCGCACACCGGTATGTTTTTCTGAAAGCTAATTGCAACACGGCCTCATTGAAGACCCCGTTGTACCTCATTTACGATGGGTCGTGCTCACCATGTTGCAGGGCTGTGGAGCAAGGCGGGTGGGAGCTGGAGGTGGTGGTGGCACGGGCTGGCTTCCTTGCCCACGGCCATGGTCCAGCCAGCCCTGCCTGTCCATAGAACACTTCAGCCACGTGCGCTTTACCCTCGGCCTCCTTCCAGCTTTCTGATCGTGTTGCTAAAATCCTGCAGTAATCACTCTCTGTGAAAACATTAGCATTAAAAAAAAAAAAAACAAAACTCATCCATTTTCTCCCAAAAAATTGCAAGTTCCAACTCTCCATAAGCAAGGGTAGGTTCAGCAGAGGAGAACTAAGTTGTTCAAGCTGTATTCCTCCTCCCTCACTACCTCACCAGCTCTCTGCCTAGGCAGCACGGTCTCCGGGTCAGGTAACAGGCTCTGCCCGAGCGAGTACCCCAGCTGCCCAGCTCTTCAGCTCAAATGGTCTGCTAAATCCAACTAGCTAAATGAGTGCCCTGCTCATTTGGTAGAGGACGCAATCACTTCGACAGGCCTTGTCTGCTTGCAGTGTCTCTTGGCAGTAGCTGTGTACCTCTCCTGCTACTGAGCCCTTGTTCCTCATCCTTCCCCCCAGGCCACCTTGATCCTTGCCCTGGCTCCTCCTGGGGACAGGACAGCCAGGTCTTGCCTCCTCCTGCCTTTCTGGACTCTGGACCAGTGCATCCCTCAGCGTCTTCAGCTGCCAGCTCTGGCTCATGTTGTGTTTGGTATCTGGCTCACGTTGTGTTTGGTACCTGTCTCCGGTTTCTGTGCCTGACGGCCCATGGGCTGGAAGAGACCCGCTGACAAGGTGCGCAACTCAAAGAGCAGGTCTCCCTCGTGGTGCCAGTGCTCTCAGCTCGCAGGGCAGACTTGCCTGGTGCTGCTGAAGATTGATTCAGAGGGCTTGCGTACTGCCATTTTACAAAGGATTTCTCTGGCTAATCTCTGGCATGTTCCTCTGATGCTCACAGCAGCATTTTGGTTCATTCTAGCAGAGTCAGTGGTCAAAACAGATTGAGGCAGTGTTGTCCCCTCTGTCTGTAACAAGCAGGATAGGATACAGGCTCATACACTGAAACAGAATGGGGGCAGCTACTACTTTATAAAATACTGACAAATAGCAGGCAGTATTATGCTGAGAAGGGATCGCTTCATTACTTTACTCTGATATGTTCCTATTAAATAGTTCTCAAATGATGCTCACTGTTCGTATTGGATTCTATTGTAGAAAGGCAAGGGAACTGAAATAAATAAACTCCAGTCAGAAGCTTGCTCTTTTTTCCCCCAAATACAAAATAGAGTGCTTCTGGCAGAAACAAATACCACAACACATGCTGTAGTGCTATTCTGCCGCCTCTAACCCTCAGCATCAGAGACGAGACCTGAAGGTTGCACTTTACCATTAAGGCAGTTCAGTATGCTATGGCAGTTCCTAATCTCACAGCACTCAGAGTTGCTCTTTTTGTCGTAAGGCTTTCACTGTTACAAACCAAACCAGATGGAAGCAGCACCCAAGGGGGGATGCACCCCACAGGCTTGCGGGGTTTTTATTCTTTGAGGGCATTGCTGAGCAGTGGCAGCACATACTGCCTATTGCAGCTCAGCCTGCCTCCCAATCCGCTCCTCCCAGTCCACATGTTTTTATAGACTGGATGCACTCCAAAATCTGAGGATTAAGTTCCTTTCCACACATGACAGGTTAACCAGAGGACACCAGCTTATATGAATCTTGATTTGTTTGATTTCCATATGTCTTAGGACTAAAGTCTTACTTTAGGTATTCGCTTAGGGAAGAAGTGAGGGAAATCCATGGCTGCAAAAATAATCCTGGAAAAAATAAGTCACTGTGCAGGGTGAGAGATTTATTTTAAAGAGTACAGAAGTTGTACAATTTCCCTCTTGTACGAATCTTTTTCTTTCTTTCTTGCGGCACCCGGATAGCTGAGTGCTGCCATCCTCTTCTGAAAACTGGTGGCAGGAGCAGCAGTGGCTGAGAAGCTGCTGCAACGTGGCCTTCAGGAGCTGGCCCTGCTCCCACGCTGCCTGGAAGCACCCGGCAAGGCGCAGCAGGGAGAAGGCATCCTACCTTATCAAATGCACTTACTCTGCCTTTGGGCACCGCATTTAGTTCTTCATGTATAATGCGGCAGCAGCAGGCGCTCAGAGCCTCACAAAACCCAGGCTTGTTTGCTGAACAGCTGCTGTGGTACGTTTCTTTCTGCCTTAAAGGTCTCTCATTTTAACCTCCTCTGACACCTTATTACTGGGAACTCTATCTGTAGGTCTCGTGGGCACAGTTTCACCCCAATTATACTAATGGTAAGGGGAAAAGAATAGAGATAGGGAGATGAACTGTGTTTTTAAACCACACGGATTATGTTACTGTAGACAAAGAAACAGTAACTGAATCTAATGAAGAGAGAAGGATATTCATTATAGATGAATCAGAAAAGAAAAGGCAGTGATGGAAGGTAAATATGATTTGGGAGTGCCTAAGTTTGCATGTCTTGACTGTCACCTACACTGTTTTTGTTGGCTTCTAAAAAATCAGGCAGACAGCTGGTGATGTATCTGAAAAGTGTGTTAAGTTTTATTTCTCTGTTTTATGAGAGAAATCAGTGGGCACAGACATAAAATTGATATACTGTGCAAATATGTAATTTACAGTGTTTATATAAATTATTGCAGGATATCACTTTGAACAAAGACATTATCTTAGCGGTAGCCAGAGAATTATTCATACCACAAAATTACTGAGTTTCAGAAAGAAGAAATCACGACCGATTGTTGTGAATCAGTGCTTTTCATATGGGATAATCCTGTGCTTTCCATCCCCCTGCTCTGATAAGCTTGTACAGATTTCAGGGGCTCCAGGTGTGGCCAGGCAGGTGCAGCCCCATTGTGCTGGGGCAGGCAGTGGCTCCACTGATGGTTGGCAGCTCCTGAAGGCTGGGCCAGCCCCGTCCAGTGCTACCACCGCTCCTCTGACCCTGAGAGCTGTACAAAGCCTGTAGGCTGCAGATCTAACATCAGCATGACGGAAGTCTACCAAAGTGAGGGGAGTTACACCACAAAACCTCCTAGCGGCCTTGGAAATATGGTAGCAGTCACATCATGAGCTGAAGGCCTTTCCCCCAGTGGCACACCGATCAAAGATGCTTTGACTATAGCTAAAATTCTAGGGTGTTGATTTTGGTTGCCAAGGGATTATATGCTGCCTTTCTAACAGATGCCAAGCCACAAAGCTCCACTGACCTACATGGACCTTTGCTGGACTTATATCCCTTAAGGAGTCCCTTCCCCAACAGGAACATTGGGTTTAATACCCAGCACCAAGGCAGCTTTCTCTGTAGCTTGCTCTGCAGAGCCTCTTTTTGAGTTGCTGAGAAAGTGAACTATCAGCAACAACTCTGAACTTTGCTTTAATACCTTATCATGTCAACAAAACTTCTGTACTTCCACAAAATATCTGGGTTTCATACCCCATAGTTGTCAGAGCATCTGTTACACTGCCGATTAGACTTTTGCATTACTGAGTTAAGAGGATCTCTGTTGCTTCTTAGGATGCAGTCATACAAGATGTAAGAGCTCATTTCTGCCAAAATTCAACAGATAAATTATTTTCCCAATAACCAGAGATGAAGTTAATTCCATGCTAGGATAGGATATAGCCCAGAACAGGCATTTGAACTTATGTTCCCCTGACCCAGTGATATTGTTGTTTGCCTAGTATAAATTTAATTCTTTGTATAAAGATTTTAAAACTCTGTGGTACAAGGACTTGACCCTTGGTTTCCAATGTCCCAGATGAATGCCCTGACTGTGCCGTTATAGAGTGTGTTTCTTGCAGTAGCATCTGTTGGAGCTATTCCATGTTTAAATAATTGAGTAGTTACTAGGGCACAGCAAGAGATACCAAGTCTGTCATCTAGTAGTCAGGAATCCCAACTGAGCTGCTAAAATAGATATCTCTGGCAGAAATTGGGAGCTGAAGGAAGTTCAGGTGGGTTATCTTCCATTTTAGAGGAGAACCCTTAGGCTCTTATGATACCTTGAGATTTGGACTTTCACTGGAAAGGTCTTAGTTTCAACCCAGATGGAATGGGAAAAATGTAAAATCAGAAACTTTTGAAGGACTGGAAAATTATTTTCCACCATGCTCTAGGAATAATCATAATCTAATTATAAGGAAAGAGAGAAGTCATATGTCAATGCTGCGTATGTTTTATTTGAAAGAAAGACTTGCTTGCCGCTTCATTGTTTCACAAAGTCTGCTGTTAATTATCAAAAAAAATCATGCATCACACACTCATCTGACCTGAACTGGAAGGTGGAATATCGCCAGTGGAAGGATCAGGCCAAAAGTTTGTGAATTGCTGCCACTTTTCTGTTTCAAGCTGGCCTGTTGGTGTACACAATCTAGACAACTGAAGCAAGAGATGAGATCTAGTCCTTAAAACACTGCCTTAGCTGTGGTAATGCTCCTGCAATCTGCTTCAGGTGGACACTTTGGCACTCAGCTCTCATTCTGGTCCCCTCCTAGAAGATGCACAACAGAATGAGGAGCAGGGATTGTCAGCGCAGTGGTGGAGTCTTCTTTAATAGAGCCAGTTCAATAACTGAATCAAAATATCATTCCTTTTCTTAATATAGTGCTGTCTGCTAATAATTTCCCCATTAAGTGGGAATGCAGAGTAATAGGCAATGTGCTGCTCTGCATATTAATAAGATTTCCAACTTTACAAGCTGTTTTCTAGTACTGTTTCAAAGTGTATCAGCAGAGTTTCCTCACAGTAGCTACCATTATACAAGGATGTTCCTCTCTTAAAAGTTGAGACACTCTTGAACTCACTGTGGTTGGTAACTGACAGGATTTAGTCCCAGGGCTAATCGTGATGGACAACATTAAAATTAGTGGCTATGCAAAATGAAGATAATAAGACTTCAGCTTGTCTACAGAGCAGCAATGATCACCAGCACCTGTGAAGAAGACACCTTCTTCAAACTGACATAGAGAAACAACTGGTCTGGCCAGGACTCACCCTGCTACACGTGTAAAGCGTAGTCATCTGAGGCTAAATCACTAGTGCAGTGACTGAAGTACAACAGCTGAGAGATGAAATGCTTGGAAATCACCAGACAAAGATGAATTCAGATGCAATGCAAAATCTGAAAGTACAATGTCAAACAAATCAAAGGTTTGGTACTAGGGGGGTTTAGCTTCTGCTTTTACCAAATAAATTCCTAGAAACAGAAATGAGGATAAAAGCTGTCTGGTATTGACTTCACATTTATTGGAACTTGCCCTCAACCTGACTTGTTTTTAAAATAATTATTTCTTTAGAAAATGTTAGATTTTAAAAGAAATAAAATGGATTTTCTTTTCCTGTTTTAAAATTCCACCTACAGGGAGCTTGCCATTGTCAGTGGAAAAAGAAGAAAACACAAATTTTAAGAAAGTTGAATTAAAATACAAGTTATTTGAGCAACCACAGTATTTATTACGCTGTTGTGAAAAAAGCAGTAAAAAAGTCTCTGCGTCGGTGTCCTCCACATGACCTCTAGCACATCAGTACAATCCGTTTGCAATTGCTCCTGCGGCCAAAAGCATCAGCAAGTGTGAGGAAGGTAGCCAGAGCCGAATCTCCCTGCTTGCTCCACAGAGGACATGTCAAGTGAGATGCTTACATGGCTCTGGGCACTAACAGGCACCAGCTGGGTGGTCAGTGCTGTGAGGGTGTACTTTGCAGCTTTTTGGAGCTCCAGCTGAAGTTACAAGTAAGTACGTTGCTACCAGCGCCCTGGGAGGGATGCTTCCTCTAGGCATAAAAGCTTCAGCCAGACAGGCTGGTGTTACTATAGGTCCCTCTTACCCACAGCTCCCTGGTTAGCCAGACTTTAAAACTGTCTATTACAATTGTCAGAAGCAGGAATAGTGGAAGTTGTATGTCTGGATCAATCATGTAAGCTAGATAGGATTTGACAACTTTGGGAAAGATTAAATTTAGATATATCAAGTTAAAACACAAAACCACAACAAAACCAAGTCATTTTCAAATATTTTGCTTCTTCAGGTCCTCTGAAAATTTCCTGTGGAGAGGGGTTATTCATCTGATCCCAGTTATTTTAGATATTTGCTGATCTTTTTTCAAAAAATTGCATGCCGTGCTATTTAAACAGCAACCTTTAAGCTGTTTAAAGGAGGAGAGTGCAAAGCACTGGATTAATCTGCTTACAGCCCATATGGCCAGATGTTCCAAGGACTGTGGAGGAGCACAGGTCACAGTTAACCCGCATTCAAATGGCTTTCTCAGCAAGAGGGCTTTATTCCACTTGATGAATCAAACTGGATGGCATTTTTATCTTTGAAATTGATTTCAATATTCTACTGTCAGAAGAAAAATCAAGATGTAGTATGCTGTTCATGGGCACATCCTTGAGATGGTGGGGAGTTGTCCAGTAAATTATTACACTACTAAAAGTCAGGAGGATCTAGGGAAGAATGCATATTGTAGTCAAAAGGTGAGGAGGAAAATAAATTTCTGATTCTCTGTGGGAGAATAGGTTATACAAAACTGAATTTTTTAATCTAATGAAAGGAGGCAGAAGGGTGATGACTGAGGAGGAGTGTTATTATAAATTAAAATGAGAGCCTTTACAGGCTGATAAATAGAGCATAATGAATAACATTTTTAAGCATCAGCTAATTTATGAATGCTGTTAAGCCTTCACCCCAGCCAATTCTTGTGACTTCCTTTTCTTCCTAACGGATTTGACCCATTGTGTATTGTTTTACAAAACCACCTTCTTGTCAAGTGGCATCTTTGCTTTTTGTATAATCTAATTTGTGTTATTCTTCACAGGCCCAGTCAAAATATTGACTACAGTCTCTGTTGTAGCATAGAACAAATGGGCTTGCTTTTTCTGTGGTCTTTTTTTTTTATGTTGGGGACAGAAACAGGCTATAAAACCTAGTTTGTTATTAATTTAAAGATGATATAACACTAATACTCCTGGTAGAGCCTTTTAAAAGGAGTAGAAAATCAATACAAAGTTATAATTTCTCAACCTACTGGACTTCATAGCATCCAGTATAAAATAGATCAACATTTGAGTTTGCTGTTGCAGGAATGTGGTGATTTCCAAGTCACCCGGGGAACAGAGATGACATCCTTGCTGCAGCCCTGGCTCTCCACACAAGTTAGGTTATACTGGCATTTTGTGTGCAAAATTGCTTTTGTGGCTCAGATTGTCTGCATTCAAAAAGAAGCATTTCAAGTGTGGGGTGAAACAGCTGTGTGCATTGCTCATCATCGCAAGGTCCATAATAAATGGCCCTAGTGTATTGTTACAAAGTTAGTGGGGTTTATGAGGACGGCTGATAATTACTGTGGTGGCTGATTGGGTTCAAAAGGTTGATCAGTAAGTTATCAGCCGTGGCCAAAGGGATGGAGTGGAGGTGAAAGGACAGCTAGCAAACATTTAATCAATGCGTTAGCAATCAATAAAGAGTTAATTCTCAGTTTCTTTTATGTAGCCAGTGTAGGCACCCTACTGCTCATTTTAAGCTGCTTGAGAAA
Source organism: Nipponia nippon (assembly GCF_047370975.1). Taxonomy (NCBI): domain Eukaryota; kingdom Metazoa; phylum Chordata; class Aves; order Pelecaniformes; family Threskiornithidae; genus Nipponia; species Nipponia nippon. Next base: position 35,528,702 of record NW_028262290.1, on the reverse strand, counting down.
GTTTCATTCAAAATTTTAGACTCTCTGAATTTCTTTTGAGGGTTTGATTGGGCATTTGCAAATTGCTGACAAAGTGGCAATGAGCACTGGTGAAGTGTTGTCTAAGGATAAAGATGCTTGGTGGGGAAATGAGGAAAAATCACAGCAAAGGCAACCTGTGATCACTACATAACAAGGCTATGTGAAAACAGACTAACAGCAAATTTTGGAAACCAGGATCAGGAAAGCCAAGACACTGGGAAGAATTTTAACCATTTAATGAAGGATGGGGGTTGTGATAATGAACCAAGAAAAAGAAATGTGTAAACTTTCAGATAATTTACTGGGAGAAATATAATTAGGATTAAATGTTTCCTCTGATTTTCTTCAATATACTGGGGAATGTAAAATAGCCATGCCATGCAAAATTTCCATAGGAAAAGAGTACTAATAGCCATGCAATTTTTACGTACTGTATCTACCACTGGAGCTAATTAGGAAATTTCAGACAGAACATTTTTCCACTGAAAAATATAGATTTAACAAAGAAAATAAAGGACTCCAAATTAACTCTTTTTAACCTTTCAGTAATGGAAAAAAATCTATCTCGATGTAGTTTTTTTTAAACTTTACACAATAAATTATAAAGTTAAGAAGTAGCAATGAAAACAAAATGGCTTAATTCTGTCTAAATCAAACATTTCAAATGATACTGCTGTATTTATCAGTGTGCAATTATAAAGTCACTATACGGTAGTCAAGGGTATAATTAGTACTTAGACCTGGCCATTGCTGAAATTAATAGATTTTTACAGTTGACTTTGTCAGCAAATACACTCTGGAAACAAGGAATTTAAGTTATACAAACCACCGTGTACTTGGGATGCACGCAGCATTTTCAAAATGGAAGACGTAATTAATCCCCTTGAAGTTACAATAAAATTGTACTGATTTCCAAAGGAAGCAGATGTGGATACTATACCATCACAGTCAGGGTGTCACAACATGTGTAAAATTGACTGAACTAGTTAAAAGATACTGTCATAGTGAGGCGACTTTTATTCTCCATGTTTCTGTCTTTTTCTTATTAAAATGCGTATTTCTGTCTATATGTTCTTTTTTCCCTTCTGAACAAAATGCAGTAAGTGTTCATGAATAGCTCTGTAATAGCAAATCAGAGGTCAAGCAAAATGAAAAATTTTGGGTTTTACATAGCTGCAATTCCAGATTTAACCTGGAATTAAATTATAGCCTATTATCTTCAAGCACAGGACAAAATGCATAAGAAATTCTAGGCTCTTTTGTAGCACTTTAACTTTACATTGTTACTAAAATACTCCTTCTCACTGGATGTTGATATAAATCTTCTCTTTCATCTGAGGTAATGTCCTGGTTTTGGCTGGAGTAGAGTTAACTTTCTTCCTAGTAGCTGGTATAGTGCTGTGTTTTGGATTTAGGAGGAGAATAATGCTGATAATACATGTTTTAGTTACTGCTAAGCAGTGGTTACCTTTCAAAGTCAAGGGCTTTTCTGCTTCTCACACCACTCCACCAGCGAGTAGGCTGGGGGTGCACCAGAAGTTGGGAGGGGACATGGCTGGGACAGCTGACCCCAGCTGACCAGAGGGATATCCCGTACCATATGATGTCATGCTCAGTATACAAACTAGGGGAAAAGCTGGCTGGGGGTCCGCTGCTCGGGAACTGGCTGGGCATTGGTCAGCGGGTGGTGAGCAATTGCATTGTGCATTACTTGTTTTGTATATGCTTTTATCATTATTATTATTTTCCCATTCTTTTCTGTCCTATTAAATTGTCTTTATCTCAACCCACAAGTGTTACCTTTTTTTTTTTTTTTCTATTCTCTCCCCCATTGCCCTTTGGGGGAGTGTGTGAACGGCTGTGTGGTGTTTAGCTGCCTGCCAGGTTAAACCACAACAGCCTTTTTGGCACCCAATGTGGGGCAAGACACAATGAGCGTATGAAACACCGAAGTAATCACTAGGCCGGCCCACTGTCCTAGGTACTTGCCCATACTATCCCACACACCCTGCCACTCATAACTATCCAGCCTCAGGGCAGGTCTCTCAGTGGTATTCTTAAATAGTTGTTTAACCTTAAACAAGACCTGAAACACATTCAGGAGACGTAGCAATAGGATCATGCTGGTTTGAACATCCCAAGGATATTCAAAATTCTCAAGAGCTATTGTAACTAGCCTGGAGGAGAAGGGGAAGGTGAAGGAGGAGAAGGGGAAGGTGAAGGAGCAGGGGAAAGTGTCCCCCTTGTCTCCCCCATAAATTGGCTTTCTGAGGAAAGAAGGTGAAGAGTGTAATTATTAATAGTTTCCAAGAGATGATTCCTGAAGCATGGAAATGACAGCAATGCTGAGTACCAATAGCAGATTAGTCTCACGACCAGTAATTTTATCATATCATTAGCCAGTGTTACACAGTGCAGCAAAATGACAGCCTTAATCCAGCCCCCAGAAGTGATAAAGAGCACAAGAGGGAACACGTACGGCAAGTAAGGTGTTGGCATAACACAACTCTGAGAACAAGCACCACAACTCTGAGAGCAAATAAATCAACATGGCGACCAGCGACTATTAACCTAATAATGAACCCTTATAACAAATTCGTTTTAATATGCTCTGGTCAGATCTGTCATTATTTCAACCCTTCGAGTCCCACATTACAACAGGATTTGAATCTCTCCAAATTTCTTCTCTAATGGTGTTCCTGTAAGTGCAGGGAGTGAGTACAGAGTGGTAAACTGTATTGTACTTAATGTGCACTTTTCATGATGTAAACAACATTTACTGGACCATTTCTAAGACTCTGCACCAAGTGAACTTGTCATTAAAAACTCGTTATCTACACAATTTACAGTATTTTGCACTCAGTGGAACAATATTTGCTATTTGTATTATGTGGCTAAGTGAGACATACATGACGACATTCATTACAACAGCTGACTCAAACAAATAATTGACCCCTGTTACAAAAAAGATTATCTTCCTCTTTTTGTTCTCTTATTCTCTTCATGACCCTTCAGTAATGAACCATAGTCTGAGATAAGAAAATAATGCAACATTGAACAAATCCTTTGGAACTAGTAAGAACAGTGGAAAACTGGATCAAATCTTGTCAATACCAGGATAAATGGCAACACTTCCTTTGGTTTTTAATGTTTCATTAAATGTTTGTTCTTATCACTGTCATTAAAACAGTCTTACTAAATCTGTCGAAATAATTATTGTATGACCACTGGATAATCAAGTATCAAGAAATGGTGATCATACTTAGGCAAATACTTTTCAGTTATAGGAGTTCTTAGAGGCTGAAAAGAAAGTTGTATCAACTCATCAGAAAAAGCATTTTTTCACTCAATAGCTTATCCTTTTTTCCACACTGTGTTGGTTGTTCCAGTAGAAGATACCATCTCTCCCCACAAGCCCTGGGCCATGTATCTTTAGACTGTCACAGCTACAGTGGCACCACTGCTCCGTCATGTAATACATTAATGATTTCATGCCTGTAATACCCCAGAATAAACTGTCCCAAGACAAGAAGTGATTTAGTGGTGTGGAACTGGGAGTGAGGGTGGTGGTGGTAGTCCTTTTTTGCTAGGAACCTAGAGCATTTACTGGATAGAAGACTATCTGGGCTTAACGGCTGGAGGCGCCACCCCTTCCTGATTTTTTTCTTCTCGGCAGGCAGCACTGCTTCCTTCCAAAGCTCATTCTCTGAAACTTCCATTTTGTCTGCCTAAAAGAAAATGTGAGAAAGTTACTGTTGCTAGAACCAAACTGGAGGGTTTTGACTTTGGATGAAATTGTGCAAAGCACAAGTGATCTTTGGACGAAGCAGATGTTAAGTTTGTGATTAAAGCCTAAAAACCCCTTACAATAGCTATGAGTGCTGAGGCACTCATGCAGTACGCTGCCACCCTGCCCAAAGACACCCTGTTTTTCCAGGCTTGCCTTTTGCTTTGCAGGGCAGTGATGTGTTAGCTCATTTGTTGGGGTAAGGACACTTGAGGCTCTGTAAGTATAAGGTGTCCTCTCTGCAGACATCACAGAGATATGGTGATCCAGCTAAAACTCATTCAGCCAGGATTCCCATGCATTTCAGTGAACACAGGGCTCATGCATTGGTACCAGAGGGCTTTCTTCTAAAAAGTTGTAGAAAACAAAGAATATCTGGTTTTTGAGCAGGTGTATTAACAAATGTATGAACTGAATGCCCAACTGCTTGTCATGTTTTAGAAGAGGCAAAATCCCTTTGCTGCTGAAACTGCTTCCACAAAATGTTTTCAGAGAACAATGCTTGAACAAGTTCCTACCTCCAGGATATAACAGTTTTTGCTGTATTTTAAATTGCATAGTCTGTGAAGGGGTAACTTTCAGAGCAAACATGTGGACTGAACTTCTCTTGTCCCGCCACAGGTCCTTATGAGACAAACTAAAGGAGACTACCTGTAATTTTCTGATTCTTTAGTGGGTATAAGACTGTCAGGACCCATTCTTAATCACCCGTATGACTTGAAACAGAGGAGACTGATCATTGTTTCTTACCAGCATTGGCTAATGGCATGCACAGAGCAGTTCAGATGGCTGTGGTATAAAGACATATTGAAAAATCAGTTACAAAAAGAAAACACACTGTAAGAATTGGTTTTTTTTCAGTGGAAAAAGTAAAACCAACCTGTTTGCTCAAAGCAAGTGATAAATGTGATAGAGATGGCATAGATCCATAACAACTTTCTAGTAAGTACTGATTACTCTTCTCTTGTTATTGCATAGACTGATATAACAGAACCCCGTTATTATCAGTTCAAAATGCACATTGCCGTCATCATTCCTATACCTCATTTTGCTGCTATTGCTACTAAGAATATTTGAAGTAAATTACATTAAAAATTTAATGATATTTAAAGTAAAACTTGAAATCAGCATTAGAAAAGTGAAGGATGACATGTTCAATGATGTGTTTGATCACAGAGCAGAGCATGTGCTCTTAATGCAATACGGAGTTCTTGTTTCACATGGTTGGGCTCCTTTTGATCACTTTAGATACCCATAGCTGCCGAGAAGACTTTGATAAGGATTCACATAAAACAGAGCAATGAATATGGTAAAGCCCAAACCATTCACAAAGCTGTAGTTGGAGGCTGACTTCAAGCTGAATGTTTGTACTTTGAGCTTCATTCCTGAATTAGGTAGTCAGCTGTTCCATTGTCCCAAACCTCCTACTTTCTCCACCTTGCCTTATTTCTCCAGAACACATTCTCTCAGGCGCTGTCTTCCCACACACCTTCTGCCCACAGACAAAGCTTCCCTGTTTCTGAAGGTCTGCTAGTCCTCATCTGTGAACAGACAGATTTTAATAAGTTGGAAATCTACTGGATTTATAGACTCTTCACTAGATCTTGACTTTATTCCACAGCTATATCTGTCAAGCCCCATCACAGAAGTACTTCAGAGACTGCTTTCTATTCTATTTATCAAGCACTTTAGCCCATCACTGACAAAAGAAGAGAAAAAACAGTTTGTTATTGAATCATAAAGAACACATATTCCTGGTGTAGCTCAGGCAAAATGCCACTGGCTATGTTATTAGAGTAGACAATTTAGACCAAACTGAGTTCCTATGTTTGCATTGAGGTTATGACTGATGGAGCACTATTATGTCCTGCAAACTTCACGTAATATTACTCAGAAGGATACAAAGCACTGTATTTCATGGGGAGGATAATGATTATGATAAAAAAAGGTTTTGCATGCTAATGTAGTTCCACCTAAAGTGTTATGTGTAACTTCTGGTAAATTTGTAGAAAAGGAGGAAGAAAAGCACTTTGTGCCACTTCTACTTTCTCTCTTTCTCCCTCTCTCTCAAAAAAAGACCATTTTAAAAGAAAGAGGAATTTGTTATTTACCTATGGTGAGGAGAAATAGAAATTTCTCAAAATTGGCTTATAGCTGAAAACTCAGTTCTAGATCAGGATTTTGGATAGTTCATATTTCTTCAGGTTTGATCATTTTCAAAGTCCAGCTCTGCATTTTGATTTTGATCACTCTAAAATAATGTTTCAACTGTTCATTTGACCCATCCCTATTCAGAAGTAAAAGTGCTTTTGAACTTTATTGCTTAGATTATCTTACTTACAGAGAACTAAAGAAACAGGTACATCTGTGCAGTGTACACACTTATAATCAGCTATAAGTCAAAGCCAGCAGTTTAAAGTTTAAATAAGGCAGTAGGTAAATATGGGAAAAGTAATTGTAACAAAAATAGTAGTTATTGATCTTGATTTTTTTATTTTTTTCCGCTCTTTCTACTAGTAAAATGCTGGTATAAGATAAATATATTTTCTATAATTTTACATGTAGTATATATAGAAAGCATAAAGAAAAATATTAATCAAACTATGCAACAGAATAATTTATGGGACCTGTAGTTAAGGTCACACTTCTGTGTGTACTGTAATCACCCACAGACCTTGGGAGTCTTGGAGAGCAGCCAGGATACCAGGATGCACTTTTATATATACATACAGTAATAAACATATTCTTGGCATTAATTGCCCATCCTTCCCCAGCAAATGAGGGACTATTGTCTAGATTTTATCCATACGTTCACCAGAGTAACATCTGCTCTCCCTGTGCTCCTCTATCCTCTGTCCTAATGCTTCATGCAGGAGGAACAAAAATACCACTAGTTGACCAAGCTGTAGGGCCTGTGCTTTGCACGCATCTCAGCTAGCATTCATGCTGCTAGCTGGGGAGTCATGCCTGTGCTCTCTTGTGACTACTATGAACAAATTCTGCTTCAGTAAGGAGTAAAAGCCTGCCAGCAGGAGTGCCATAAATTGTTTCTTATCAAGAAAGCATGCAGGCAAATCTTCTAATGCCTGCCATTATTACTACCATACTCTGTGAAGATGGGTCAGATTCTTGAAAAAAGGATACAGTGGAATGGAGAAATTGTCCTCTGTGTGTAAGAAAGGAGAAAGCAGCCATGCAGTTCAAGAACTGATGGCCATAAGTTTGTTTTTAGCAGGACTCTGGAACCAGTCAATGTTCACCATATGCTGAGGGTCTCTAAGGTGCGTCTGAGCAGCTTCTGGGTAGCAGTGCAGGGCACATGCCCCGGTGGTGGCTGCGTCCTTCCCTGGGACCGAAGGGTGAGAAGCCCTGTGCTGCCCTCAGTTAGGAACAGTGGACAGCAGGTTGGAGATGAGACTTGTTGGATTCATTTCTGTGTTACAGAAAGCAGCATCCAGGAGAGAATGTCACTTATGTAGAAGCAATCTGAGGTCAGGTTGTGGTCACCAACTCATTACTTCAGTAGTCCATGTCCTTTCATAAGACTGCTGTCTGACCACCCTGCCGCCAGATTATGTGGAAGGAGACCTAAACTTACCCAAAACTGATTAAATTCTCCAGCCTGGTTAAATTTAGGTCTGTCTTCTTAGCTCTAGACTTTCTCCCTGAGATTAAGAAGTAAAGGGGATTATTGTTTTCCACAGGCATGCTGTATGTTCTGCAAACATGTTCCTGTCACCTCTTTGGGAACAGCACATTATAGATGTAACAAAAACAGTCTGTTCTTTTTTTGGCTAGGCGATAGCCTATATGTAAGGGAGAGGTTTGGGCATCTTCTTTTTCCCAGTTTTCACCATGGCAGAAACAGCAGCTATATCTTCTCTAAATATGTCTTCTTTGGGAAGTGAGACAATTTCTTGGGAAGAGAAATTTTAAGCTAATGAGTGAAGCAATTCTGTATAAATTATTATTTAAAATGATTTCTCATTTTGAAGCCTGCTGATCAGTGCTGTTTAATCACTTAAACATGTATCGGGAAGATCCCTTTGTTATGCTTTGCCTGGTAAATGATGTTTATTCCTTATTGTACTAGAAAGCTAATGACTCAGAAATTTAAAATGATAGTGCTGTAGAGATTGCATTCGGTTTTCATTTTCATTAATATTGTATTGCAAGGAGAAACACGTAACTTCTACCTTTCCCCTAACATGTAACAACCCTTTCCCTTTATGTCATGCCACCATAAAAAATATTGCATAACTCCTTATTATAGCCGCATCAAATGTGGGTTGTGAGTCAAAGCAGCCAGGTTGTAAACCATGGAAAGATTTTACACTAAAGAATTTACATATATTAAATCCATGATTCATACTGCTCCCAGCAGAGGGTCCCATTCAGTACACCAGTGAGGAAAGACTAATACCTCACACTGTCACAGCCCCAGGAAATTGCTGTATTTAGATCCCTAAATTATAGAATGCTGCTATTAGCATGAACTTTATTATCATTAACATTATGATTAATACTAAAAGTTAAAACTGCTAAAGAATTTAACTTACTCGTCAAGAAGAGCTTTCCCAGTTCTAGCAACTGGATATATGAGCAAACTTGCCTACTTAACATCTGTGTCATGACATGGCATTTATAATATAATACTAGAACCTCCACACAAGTGAAGTCATTCCCCTCTCACCCTTACCCAAGGCACTTCTTAGGCCTAACTCATCAGGATGTGGAACAAGGGTTATTTTGTGCTGCAAACTCCTTTTCCGACTGCAAAATCTTTGAGCAGGTGCGATTATACTGCTACATGTTCATAGCCCCTAGCACCACAGGACCCGGTCCTCTCAGAGGCCCTGAGGTGTTTTCACAAAACAAAATGGCTCATCAGTCATGCCACATATCAGGGTCTATATATCTATTTCTTACTTCCTTTCTGTGTGTACCTGGTACGCTTTTCAAAATCAAACAGAAAATTTTTCAGTGTCATTTAGGAGTTATAAGAAAATGAGCTTTATCCTTGCGGGGTATGATTCTGAGCCAAAAATTAGTGATTTGACCTATTGTTATCTTGCCATTTGAAAAAAACGCTATTTGAAAGTCTGTAGGGTCTGGCAGTAACCCTGCCAGAGATTTGTCCACATCATTATTCAATTGCCAGGAGCATAACAAAAAAATGTCTTTTCATTTAAGCAAGATTTATCAGCTGGGGCTTGGTGACTGCCCCAGGCTCTAACAACTATGAGCAATTAATGTTTAATCATGAGCATTATGCAGTATGAAAACAGATTGTATTTTTAAAGTTAACTTTCTCCTGCTCTGAGGAGAGGGCAGTGTCCTGCAAAAGCATGTCCTGATGTGTTCCTGCAGTCCTGATGTTTGCATCCCACTGACAGAAAAACTTCTAGATGAGAAGTTTAAAGCCTTTATCCCTTAAATCCAGGCCCATGTAAGAAAAAGAGTGTCTTTAATCCAGAAACACCACCTCTGGACCTGCAGGATCTCTGGCATAAAAAAGCCACTGAGGCCAGTTTGCAGGCTGCACTGAGACAGAGCAACATTTCCTTGGGGTTCCCCAGTCCACCAAAATGATGATCCTTTTAGCACTGGATATCTGCAAGAAAGTATAGCCCCACTGCTCTCTTCTGTCTGGGATACAGGAAAAGCAACGGAGGTCCTGAGCAGCATGAAGCTGTTGGTGCTCTCAGCACAGAGCTCTTCTTGGTAATAAAAAAGTTCCTCCATTCTAGTGTTCAAGGTTAAAACTGCTTTGATCATCAGAAAGGACATGGTATGGTTCCAGAGGTACACGTTGGAAAATATTCAAACTTTGATTTCTGAAAAGCTTTTAAGATCTTCAAGATCTTAAAGCTTTCTATTAATATTAAATGCACAGATCTATAAAATTATAAGAAGTCTACACAGAAGGGCTGCAGAAGGGTGGAAAGCTACTAGCGGGTCCCGTGGGGTGGTCAGCAGAGTCTAAGGCACAGCCTGTGCCTGGCTGCATCCTGAAGGGCAGGCTCTCCAACAAGCAGACGTGGTGGGTCTGTCCATCCCAGGCTGATCCTGTGCAGCAGGGTTGGCACAGCCTCTTGTCCTAAGCTTAGTCTGAGAAGGATGGAGAGTCAATACACCAGAAAAAGCCACTGAGAGACATGCCATACGTACACTTGGCCACCTGCCTCTGAAAATTCATGTTCAACTCGTATCCAGAGGGCCCCCGACTCCGCTCTTCTCCATTCCCCTTAATCTTAATTTTCTTTATGCAGGAACATTATGTAGTTTTCACCAAAGTTTTGGTGTTCTCCTGAGACCATGGACACACAGGAGATTTTGTGAGAAAGTGAACTTTATCTCCTGGCCTCAGTTAAATGGCATGGAGCAATGGTACAAAAGGCTGGTATTCCACTAACATGACTGAAGTGATTATCCACTGGGACCATTATGTGTTAAACCATTTCAAGAATGAGGAGTTCCCAAATAAATAATATACAAAGGTGTTGATTCTCTCTGTTGTGATTTCAGTTATTAATAATAGCTTAGAGGTTCTTGTCAGGGCACCTCAAGGGTGGCAGGGCAGGGCCTGGCAGCTTGTCCTGTTCCACCCCAGCCAGGGGCAGGGCAGCGGGGGGCCACAGGGGCAGCCCCAGCCCCAGACATCAGGCACCTCCATGGGAATGGTGACAGGCCAAGGCCATGGCAGGGTTGTGGGGAGCTGGAGACCATCCCTGCTGCGGCATCACTGGGGCAGGGGCTGATGGCCCCAGCAGGCTGACGTGGGGTCCTGAGCCCTGGGCAGGGTGGAGGGAGCCCCAGGGAGCTGAAATGAGGTGCTGGGCTATGGGCAGGGTGGGGGTATTAGGGAGGCTGAGCAGGTATGGGCAGGGCTGGCGGTGCCTCATGGCCTTAGTTTTATTCAGCCTCTCTGATAAGGAAGAAGGTATGAAATTGGCAGAATCTGAAGGAAGCAGAGAAGTTTCACTTTGAAACTTAAAATGTGAGGAGCCAAAAGCAACGCATTTCTTTAGCAGTCCTAGAAGTCAAGAAGTCTGTGTCAAATTGCTCTTTCCACACCCATGAATACTGAGCAGTCACACCGCTGTGTATGTGCAAGGGAAAATACAGCGTTTGTATTCCCTTCTAGATTTGCCTAAAGCCTACCTCTGTATTGCTGCTTCAACAGGAGACAGTTTGGATTTTTTTGTGAATAAATTGTCTGTCGAGCCCACTAATGAAATTGTAAGCAGCAAGACTAGATATGTTGGTGCATACATAAAAAATTAATGATGCAAGCCTCAGCTGCCCTGGGCGCCATGATGGCATTTACACCTAGGGACAAGGAATGTAAGATAATGCTGTTAAAATGAGAGTTTCAGAAGCAGATTTCACTCTTTGGTAGGGTATAAAATGACTACAGATGCAGGGCAGTTATACTTTCGGACCACGTGTTTTGGCTGATATGAAACTAGACACCTCTGCTGTAAGCCAGTCTTGAGGGCAAGAGCTGGAGAGGAAAAGCTTTCATTTCCTATACAACTACACCTTAATGTATGGGCTTGTGCAGAACAAACGAGTGACAATAATTTTCAGTGAATTCCCAGCAGAAAGTTTCCCACAGGGCAACTCTGAAATGCATTTCGTAGGCAGGGACTGGGTTTGTCAAAATATTTGACAGGAAAGCATCTGAACATTTTCATTCAATTTTATTTTTATCATCTTGTTTTGACTCAAATTATACCTGTCCCTTTTGACTCATCATATCTGTCTCTTAAACAGCCCATAATATTAGTATCACCTAAGTGCTTTGCAAAGGAAATCATTGTCACCATAGTTTTACATACAAAGTATGGGGAAAGAGAAAAGTGAGACTTTCTGAGAGTTTAAAGTTTTGAAACAAAACCCTGGGATGTTTCACTTCAAAAGTCAGATCAAGCACTTTGATTCAGATTCTGGGCAGTAAGAAATGCCAGCATCTCAGCATGCCCCACAGGATGCAGCTCAACCCTCTCATAATATCTCTCTTCAAGAGAAGGCCGGAAAAAACATGATCCAGCCATTTCTTACATCCTTATAGTAGCTAACTGTCAGGGAACGGTTTGCAGTGAAAAACATCCCACGCTAAGGAAAGTCCTGAACCTGGGTCTTTTTCTCTCTAACAAATGGCAGAGCTGCCAAGCTTCCAGCCTGGGCTTATTTTATCAACATTTCCAATTTCCCTTTCAGTCAAAATAAGACTGTGGGACCATCTGAGCAGATAATTATGTAACTGTGAAAGTTCAGAGCATGCTGAACAAAACAAAATATGTTTTCCCTCATTTATGCAGACTAAACATATTGTCAAGGTTTTGAAGCAGTCAGTCCAAAATTTTCACAAAACACTGCAGTTTCCCGAGCAGCCTGTTAGTGGAAGAATTGCACCAAAATGCTATCCTCTCTCTAAATGCTCATCAGAGGGAAGACTTTGCTGACTACTTCCAGTGCCTAATTAATTGCAGACATCTGAAAAATCACTTTGCATATGCCAGTATTGCCAGCTGAAGCATTCTGAAATCACTGGTGAGCTTCCCATAATTATAACAATTTTAAAATAATTATGGACCTGAGGAATCTCTTTTGGATCCTTTCACTTGCATTCTTTTCACACAGAAGTTGAAATCTCCATTCAGTTGCCTAAATATAGATATCTAGTATCATTTGAGATGCCCTGGGGGGGTATCCAGGGCATCTGCATGAGTCTCGCAGATGTGACATTGGAGGAACAGAAGACCTGTGCCCTTCTAGAGCAGTAGCGGCAGGCCAGTCAGGGTCCTGTAGGGCATCCAAAATGATACGAGATGTCTGTGTTTAGGTCACTGAATCATGCTGTGACTGTCACATTTCCAAACTGTTCATTATAATTGTGAAGGTTAAAAGCCAGTGAAAGCTGACACTTGCATATATTTGACTGGCCTCAAAAGCTGCATCTTTACATTGAATATCTTGAGATATTTGGTAATCCCTGCTGCTCAAAGCAACAGTTTCAAGACTGTTAGGCCCAAAAGCTGAACTCTCTGGAAAGCTTTCTGTAACTATTCCTGTGGTATATCCATCACACACTTGCTTCTAAATCCTTGGTTTTAAATGAGAGGAGTCTTACAGACGTGTTTCTGAATCAGGAATTAATGTAAATGGGTTCCAAATCCAAACCTGCTAAGATCTTTTTCTGAACCTGCATTTTAAATGTTCATTTCTTGTACGTTTCATGCCCAAGACAAAATCCTCTCTTCTGAATTTCAGAGCTGCTGAGGTCTCTAAACTGCAAAGGAGATGAAAGTGCTTGTACCTCTGAAAATTGGTAGTTTTTATGGGGGACCGAGAATACGCTTTTATACTTTCAGGTTCTAAAATGCTATACTGTATGGATACTCCTGCCTTCAAAATGTCAGCCTTTCAGATGACTCTTGGCTTTTGCAGTTTCCATTGAATTCTGTTTCAACCTTTGTAAAAGACACAAGAAAATCCACAGTGGGTTTACAAACTGATTCAACTCCATCTTCCGTTAACCCTCTGGCATTCTGCTGAAATGAGTGTGCCGTGGGTGGAGATATTCTGGGGATTTCTCCATTATGTCTTGATGATCATTCATGTGGAAAAAAAATCAGTTCTTGCTTTGTAACTTTTGGTTATAGCTGAATTCCAGTCCCAGAACATTTTGTAGTAAGGGGAGCACAGGAGAGTGATGAGGGGGGTTCAAGATCTTTATTTTCCATTTCTAGTTGTTTGTTATGATAATTACATCTTAATCATGCTCATGCTTGAACCAAAACTGAAATGAATGTTTAGTCAATGACCAGTTCTGTGCTGTACTTTTTTTCCTTGATGACTTCTGCAATATTCTGAATGTTATGCCCTGCTACACGGCAGCATCCAGCTCATGTTTACTAGCCAAGAGGCCAGTAAACAGCCTTGAACTTCATTCACAGTTGGAGCATACTTCTCAGCTGAGTCTGTTACAGAGCTCCTGTTGGCTTCAGTGCATTCCGTTTATGGCATATATATCACACTAAAGATTTTCCTCCCAAATTCCAGCCACCCAGCCAGCCCATAAGATTAAAAAAATGGTAATTTTAAATCAAATTATATTATATTGACATAATTAGGCTCAGAGAAGAGGAAGACTTGTTAATTCTATTATTCTTTCTCAAGCAGCTAATATAAAGTGGCATAGTCTTATCCTCAATACAGCTGATAATCATTATTCTTAATGTAGCAAAATTGGCCTCATTTTAAACACTCATGGGCTTTGCCTTCGATAAAGAGGTAAGATAATAGTGATAGAAGTGATATTCCTTAAAGGATGTTTAGGAAATTCTATTAATGTGGGGATAATCTTTTCAAGGGTAAAATGTACCAAGTATTCAGCTTAAGGCCCTCAGTCACAAGACTCTAATGAACTAATATTAGCACTTCTCTAAGCGATATTCTCTTTTATCTCTGGAGAACCTAGAAAGAGAATATAGATTTTCCACTAAGCCAAACAAGTTAGAAACATAAATATCAATACAGTCATTGGAACTTTGTGAATATATATATATAAATTTAGTAGCTGTAGATTTTTCAATTTCATGTGTGAAAATATTAAAGTGAAAAAAGTCATCTTGAATGAAAGAGATGTTTTGTTCAGCTTAACAAGATGGACCTCATTGTATATTTTTTATTATTTTAAAGTGTAACTTCCAAATACCAAATTAAAGCATTTGCTTAGAAAATGTCAGAAAGAAAGGTTTTCAAGAAACAAAAACTGAATTTTTTACAAAACCAGTGCAACTCCGAGTATTTCAAGAGTTCTATTGCTGTAGCTCTTGGCAAATAAGAAAACTGGCAAAGGTATTTAGGCACAGAAGGGTGTAGATAAATGCTTTGTGATGTTTAAAAAAATGCGTGAACAAGTTATGTTTCCAACTCACAATTGTACTTGTAATAGATACCTTTGAAAATTAGAGATTCACCTGCTATTTTCTGCTTCTTTGTGCATCTACACCCAGGTCAATTAGTCTACCCCAACTCTAAGATGAAGAAACTTTAAAAAAAATAAAACAAATACTCCATCTGCCTGCCGTTTCTATGGATCTCTTTTCCAAGAGGATCTTACATATTTATTATGTTAAACATTGTGAATTATACCTCAGAACTAATGCCAAGCCATGATAATTCCCTTTAAATAACAAGTGACAAAAATGCTTAGGGTGAATCACTTATTTTTATCTAGAAATAGTCTTGCTAGCTAAAAAACATCAGGCAAAAATGTCTTTCTCTCCTAGCGTTCCCTCTCCAGAAGAATTTCACTTTAATATCACCACTAATACTAATTGCCTTTCACCTCTGTGCTTTTAAATGAATCATAATCTCTGGTAACAGAACAGATTGCCTGAATATGTTTGGTTCCCCAGCAGCTGGTCCTAGCAGGGATGCTTGGAGAATTTCTTGGGGAGACTCCAGGGGTGGGTGAGGGGGCCAGGAGTGAGCAGAGATGGAGCCAGCAGAACCCCCAGAGCAGGCTGTGCTGGGCAGAAACATGCCCAGATAACGTGGCTGCAGCTGCTCCCTGCTGTTCCTGTGGCTTGTTGGCCCTACCAGTCCTCTGCAAAAAAGCCAAAGAGCAGAACATGCCCAGATGAATGCCACTCTGAAATGATAAGTTCAGCTACCTGAGGAAAAGTTCTCGGCAGCTCAGTTTTGCTGACATTAATCAAAGCGAAGGACTGGCTACTACAGTAGAAAGCATGTATGTGCTAGAATTGCAAGGGGAGCAATATAAGACATTTTATCATCAGAAATAATTATTTACCAGCAACTCCGTAGTTTATTCTTTTGCCTCACATAACTGGCTTCCATGTTTTTCCAGCATCTTAGGTGAGGAATGAAAGTAATTAAAAGTGATGCTCATGCAGTATTTCTGCTGCTTTTGTTTCCCCTCAATTCTGCTGCTACTTTTTGGAAAGCCTTGGACTGAAAAGTTTGCTAAACCTGGTTAAAGTTAGCCAGAATGGATCTAAATCTGCCTCAATCTTATCTGCCACAACTAGACTCCGATCTTGTACATCCTGAAAATATAGTAAGCCTGCGGAAAAACTATTTTCTGCCTTGTATACTGTTGAACTTGAATTTAAAATGTGGGATCATCATAAGAGAGACTGTTCTTCCATTGAAGCCATCCTGTAAAGCTTTTAACTGTCATATTTTTATCACAATTTGGTGGAAGCAAGCACTTGGAATAAAGATTTTACAGGATCCCTGTCATTTGACTGATTTAACCTCTGAAGAATCACAAGTTCCTCCAAAGAAGTTGCTTCATGAATCAGTATAATTTTTTCTCTTTCCTCATTCATTCTTCAGTAACTTGTTTAAGGTGATAAATTCTTGTTGGGAAATATTCATCACTTTAGATTTCATCTGTCAAGCCTTCAGAGATGCAGTGTAATGCCATAGATCTTCCCAAATGGTGAGATACTGGTCTTTTCCTAAAAAATGTTAAGTACCTTTCTACACAGTCATATATAAGTGAATTAATGACCTGCAGTAAATCTTACGTGTATTCACTGTCATTTCTCTATTGCTAATAATAGAATCAGTTTCTAAGTCTGCACTGGCTAAAGCCAAAGATCACCTTACGTGCCCTCATAGCAAGGAGGGCCAAAGCACAAGATTATAATCTTCTGCTAAAAGCTCAGTCCCACAGATGAGCAGCTCCCAGCCCCTGGGCACACTGTTGGATGGCCGTGCAGAAGCTGGGGTTTTGGGAGGAATTCTACCAGTAGCTCGAGGGAGGGATAGTTGCCATCTCCTTAATTATCAACGTTGGTCTGCTTGTAAGTATCATGGAAAAGAGGTGAATTCTTTTGTCACACAGTTCTTTGCCTGTAATGCTAGACTAGCAATCTGCCTTGCCCTAGTAACAAAACACATTCAAGGTTAAGACAGAATTGCTCACTGTTCAGAGACATCCAGCCCTTTATTATAGCAAGTGGACTATGCATTATGAAAGGAACAAGGCATTTTTAATAGAACTGTCTAACCAGAGATGGCAAAAAACTACCTACTTATTCTTGGTAACTGATACTGAAAAACAGAAGACAGACGTAGGTGATTTCTGCAGCTGAGTATGGTTCAAGGGCACTTCTCTTCATTCCTCCCATTCCAGTTCTGCACAGTCAAATGCTTCTTGCATCAATTAAAAGAAAGGATAATGAATGCAGAAAGCAGAAAATCAGAGAAATACAGGCAAGCTGTTTAAAAATGCTTCTCTCAATCCCTTCCTTCACTCTTTTACTTTCCTCCCTGCCCTCCTCCTCCTCCATCCCAATAACTTTGCTTGCTATTTTCTTCCAAGAGTTTTACATCTTAACCTCTTCTCTGTGGGCTTTCTATAGGTTTTCAGACTATGTTTGTCACTGTATTGAAATACCTTACTATCTTGCATTAAGCACAGTATCTAACACCTGACAGGCAGTGTTTGTTCTCCTACCTATTCCCCAGAGATAGAAGTGAATACCTGAGAGTTTTGTTTTGAAAACTCATATACATTATCTAAGAGACATTGTTAATACCCATGTAAGAAGGCAAGGTGAAAGAAATGTGCTTTCTATTTCAGGCTAGAGGTGTCTGATACTCTTATTTAAATGTCTGAATGTGCCAGCTCTGTTCTCTGTAGAGATAAGCTTTAGCCATATTATTCCTTTCCACCTGAGGAGAAGAGTTGTCAGCTGTGGTCTACATCCTTGTGCTTAAGTCAACTTTTGAATACTCAGTTTCAGTATGGAGGTGCCTTGAAGATGAAGACTGTGACCTTCACTTGGTTCTGCGTTGTACAGGGAACAGTGTAAAGCACAGCAGCCAGGCTTGACACGTTTGCAGTGGCTGCGATGATGAGGAAAACGTGCCTCTGCACCCTGCTTTAGCTGTCATCATTGAGCTTGTCAGGGAGATATCAGGCATTTCCATAGTCAGGGCCTGTGGGGAACGAAGGCTTGAAAGCTGAAGGTGGACTGTAAATCATAAGCATGGCACTTAGGTCTGCTCAAAAACTTGCACTGATTTAACTAAACAGCTTGTTGGATTAAGCCTGAAGCACGTCAATGTTTTTCCTCACAGGTTTTCATTGTTTTAAGTTAAGTGATTTTAAAATACACTCTGAAATTTAACCAGTGAAAGTTTGTTTTCACAGGAGGCTGCATCTGCCATTCCACTAACGTAGTCATTGTTTTTAAAATTTGCTCTGCTTTTGCCTCAAGTCTTTGATTTCCACATTACATTTAGTATTTTCTTTCCTTGCCATATTCCTATGCTGCATCACCATCAGGCTGAATCTTGAGCATTCATTAGTTCCCAGAACGCTATTACCTAGCCAATGGCATACATCTTTCTTCCATCTAATGGACTGCAAAACAATTACATTGTTCTGTTTTTCTTTCTTTTTACTGTTTTTCAGTGAAGAAATAGGGATCAGATTGTAAAAGAGAAAACTAAATGAAAGTCTCATCCATCTCAGTTCAAGTTTTATGTTGGTCTAATTGCCATACTGAAAACCAAGTGCAGCATGCCAATGTTATGAAAAGGCTATAACTTCTCAACAAAATTCTCTTTCTTTTCTTTATCATGGGCAGTTTTGTCAAATATCCCAGATGGATCCATAAGGACTATGTGTCAGAGGAAGAAAGGAGCACTGAACTCTTTTCCCCACTATTTTCATCATCTTATTTTTTCCATCATGCCCTTTGGTCCCTTTTGTTTGAAATTAAGTATTTCTTGTGCTTATTACCCTAGGCATAAAGCTCTAACTTTATTCATAATTTCATAATTCATAAATCGTATGTCCTCTCATTTTCATGTTGTTTAATTGTATGTGAAGAGTTTTGATTAGTTCTATCAATCCTCTTTATAACGCTAAGTATGAAAATTAGGTAATAGAAAACCTTCACGTCCAGTGAATATAAGCCCTCTTCCTCAATCTGCCAGTTGAAATTTAAATATTTGAATCCAGTTACTATTCTGATCATATTATAGCTTGCCCAGTTAGAATATATTATGGCAACTTTTTAGTGGGTAACTAGTGCAGTACAGTGTTACTTTAGATGGCTCTGCTTTTCCATGTGAATGTGTTCTTTAACAAGCCAAAAGAGTATCTTGTTTACTCCTTTCCTCTTAGCTGCAGGGTGGGTTGGTGGATATTCATCTCAAGAAATTTTTTTAAGCTTATTTTAAGATAAGCTAGCCTTTTAGATGCAAGAAGATAGTATCTGGACTGTCATACTTAAATCCAGAGTTGGTGGGGTTTTTTCCATGCACAAAGCTGAGAAACAAAAGAAACAGAAATAGAAAGGGGAAGGGCTCTCAAGATGCTGCTAGAACTGAGTGTGACAATTCTCTTTGACCCTGCTAGGATGTGTTGGCCTCTCCATTTAGGTACGTGGGGACAAAGTACCTAACAAAGTACCTAGTATCTTCTTAACAGAAGGACTGAGGTGGAAATTTGAAGTACTGCAAGCCTCAAGGACTTTGCCCCTTCCCTCCATTTCCACCTGTGTTGCTGCTAGTCTCAGGAAGAGGTGAGGAGGAGAAGGGACACATAGTTAGTACCCCAGGAAGAAAAGCTGCAGACAAGCTGGTTTGCTTATTTTAAAATAGTATCTACTCATAATTTGCAATATAAGCTAATCAGAAAACTTAAGAAGATGTATAGCTGAGAGTGTGAATAAGGGCCCCTTGTGCTTATCAGCTTAAAAATATTTGACTGGTAAACAGTTTTATTAATTAGTCCTTTCAGCATATCTGTGATATAGGTAAAAGAGTCTCTATCTGTGCTCTTCAGAGTGGGAAACAGAGAGGTTATGTGGCTTGCTGAAAACCAGAGAGCTAATACTAGTGAGGGACAGAATAACACTTAAAGGCTTTGGTTGGTGGCAGCTACTCTATAAGATAAGCATAGTTTATGTCTCATGCTGAGCTCACACCACTAGAAAACATTTCTCTTTCCCTCTGTGATAACTGTTAACTTCACTCTGTAGGCTGGCAGGCATCTCTTCTGAGAAATTAGACGTGGTAATGATTTATATATAACTGCTTTCGCTGTTTGGAAGAGGCTGTCAGGCTGTTTCTCAGCATGCACCACAAGGGTACTCGGGCTCTTCACACAGTGGCACTTTGTCCACTCGAGTGCCTGGACTAGAGCATATGAGCTGAAAGAGGGGGGTTATCTTTATAAATAAAATCAATTATATCTTATTTTAGCATTTGAGAGTGAAGCAAGCTAGGACAAAAAACCTTCTTCAGTTTCCGTAGACTTTGGTTTGTCAATGTCTTCCATGTGACCCCAGACACGTCTCCCTGCTTCACCATCCTGCCTTTTAGCAGAAGTTGAAAAGTAGCAGTCTTAAAACTTTGCCCAGTCTTATGAGGGGTGTCTCTAAACAGAGAGCTTAGAACACAAGTGCCAGATTCCCCTTTGTGTGTACCTCTTGACTTTGGGGAGCCTTTGAGCTCTCGGTAAGCATTTCCTCTACTTCTAGGCAATAGGCTATAACACAGCAGTACTTTGGATCATTTTTATTTTATTAATTTTTATTAATACATTAAGGTTATATGAAGAACTGTTCAGTCCTGTACCTGTTGCAGTTTTAGGATTTTTTTTTTAAAGTCCTTTTATAAGCCATATTAAAGCATTTATTAAGGTGCTTTAACGTTAATGAGTAACTGTCTTTAGATAGAAAATCAGAAGCTTCTGAAAAATCTGAAAGGGATTTAAATGGTCATTGTAATGAATAACTAAATAGGAAGAAGTCAAGAATCTTGCAATATCTGAACTGTTTATCAAAATGTATTTATTTGCAAGGGGGCAAAATGAGCTTTTCCAGTATTTGAATGGTTACAAATTCTGGAGCAAATGCCTTTCCCTATGGGAAAAACATTGTCGCATTTACTTCAGCTCAGTTATTGCTGTCGGGATTAAGTTATTTGTAATGCAGAAAGTGCTCTTGCTAAAATAATTAGCTTTTCAGGGAACATAGCTTACACCTTTTTGGAGCCTATGTAATTAGAATTGAGGAAATAGGTTCATTGCTACTGCTGCTATTTCATTACTGAGTAATCATTTGTATCTAAACACAGCACTCTTCGGAGAATGACTGTCTGTGGTCAGATATGCTAATTTGTCCTCTCATTTACATTACAGTGTATTTAGCAGCATACTTTACTTTTTTAAGATGGGCAAATAAGTGCAGCTGAATTTTGAATTCCTTGTATTCCTTGTGTTGCTAAGAGGTTGGTTCCATTGAGAAAATCAGAGTTATGACAAGCTACCCCAAACCATTTCATCGGATTCTAAACAGGAGGCCCTTAAACAGAGAGATCACAACAAGGGACATGCATTTGCTGCTTTATAGGGTTGTATATCAGAGGAGATGCCTCTTGTTAGAATAAAGAAAAGCTGCCTGGCAGCTCCAGACCTCCGACTGCCACTCAGCTGTGAGATGCAAAAGCACTGTCCTGCCCTCAGGTGTGCATCCCAGCTACAGCCTGACTACGTATCAAGATGAGACCAGGGTGCTCGCAGCCTTCCCATCCCCTCCGTCACAGGACCCCGTGCCTTGGTTTCTACCAGAAGAAAAATTCCAGTAAGTGTCTCAGTCACGGCTGGCAGAGAGGCAGGACAGCAGGGCACATTGCGACACTCTCATCCAGGTCTTGCTGTTCTTAAGCTTTGGTCTGCTTAGTTTCTTTAGAGGCAGCTTAGTCTAGCGGTTCACACAGGGTCATTCTGCCCATGTGCAATCTCTCCAAGGAGAGTTTGAAGTGGAAGGGAAGGCAGTGAAAGAGTTTAGGTACCTCCGGGCAGTTCGTTAAGCAGTGTATTTTTTAAGTCATTTGGGACTTCAGTGACTAATATCTACCTAAATCCAGCTGCAGGTGGTTTTTTTTTGTCTCTGGCCACGTGCTCTAATTCACCACTAATACCCACTCTCATACAGTACAACTGGGTAAAACTCCTGAATTCATTTCACTTCAGAAAAATCCTAACATCCCACTGATTCAAGAGAGGCTTATGCACCTCCCTCACACCAGATGTGCTCAAGTGTATCACTGAATTGGTACCCCATTAGCAGTGAAGCACAATAGCAAAGATTAGCTTAGAAATAAAAGACAAATAACACTTCCAGAGATAGCTACAAACCTGAGGCTTATGGTCTTTGCTACAGCTTTGGAGGGTGTGAGTAGTTTAAAGAGGCTTCAAAAGGGGAATTTGCACTTTGTTTTGAACTTTTATTCATACACTGAGGTCTTTTACCTAAAGGATCTTCTCTTCTTTGCCTGTAATATTGAATGTCTACTGTGACTCCAACATTACACAAAATAGAATTTAGTCTTCCTGATCCTTAGAACCCTTCATCTTGTGTAAAATAGTCAGCTTCACTGAATAGAAAACTTTTAACTTTGTTGTGTACTGAAAAATATAACATGGACATAGGCGGTTACAATGAGTAAGAATCTTATTTCCAGTACAAAATGCATAATTTTGGAAAGGTTTGGGTTTTGCTGTTCTTTAGTATAGTGTCAAGACTTCAGATAGATACCTTCTTCATACAATTGCTGATTCTCTTTTGAGAAAGCCAGAGGCTAATCATGCTATTTTTAATAAGTGGCTCAGCTATCTGTCAGCTTTCACCAGAACTTCTTCTGCACCTGACTTAGGTTCGTTTATCCCACTGAAAGTTTCCCATTTCCCTAGTGCTCCTCTTACAGTGCTTTCTCACCTTGAAGAATACCTGCCTGCCATGGAGCAAAAGGGCAGTTGATAACAGGGGCCAATGAGAGGAGACAAAGAGTCAGTTAAAAATGCTTCTTTCAAAGAAACCAGCACAGAAGATGCTTTTCTATCATGGGTCTGAAAGGAAAATGGCAAGTATGTAATCTTTTCTAACAGATGAGGAAAAGGCAGAAAACTGCTGGGATTAGAAACAAGGTTTCACATATTTTTTAAAGCTAACGTGATACCATGATTTAGCTAAAGAAGCAAATCTGATTCCACAAAGTAGCTGAGAATCTGTTATACCTGCCAAGTAAATGAAAGCTGTGCTTTCTTACAATAGCACATTTCCCACCACGTTCACTAAATAATCCCCAGGAATCAAAAACTTACGTGCATAACCGGCCCAGAGCTTTGAATTGCACTTTGGAAGTGAAGAGAAAACTCACTAATGAACCAGCTCACGCAATCTTGCATTATTTGTGTTTTCTTTCTTTCAAGCAATTAGCTCTGTTCGTTCTCCACTCCACTGAATAGTAGTACCTGCCAATGGAAAACTGAGGAGGTGGATAATAAGGCTGTTAAGGAACCTTACTAGACAAGCAGATTAAAACTATTTCTTTTTAGATACATGAACAGCAAAAAGCTTCTAGATTAAAATGTTGGACACTGAGGATCTGATTCCTTGCTCAAGCAAGAGTAATTGAAGGAAGGGCAAGGAAGGGTTACTATTATAATCTGAGCAATAGAGAGCCTATTCTACTGCAAGAGACTAAAGGACTTGCCCAGCTTCAAAAAGGATTGCTTAGCCTTCCAAAACTATCTATAAGCAAATAACAGATGTAAATATCAGGGAGGAAGACAGCTACTTTAACCATATTGGCACAAGAACGAATTGCTATACACATGTTAACAATGAATTTAAACTGAAAACTAGAAGAACATTTCTATCAGAGCTGTAATGCTCAGGCATATCCTCCCAGCAGGAACAGTGGGAACAAAGAATATGACCTGGTGTCGGTGGAGCCTGATTGCCTCATGAAGCATAGTCCCATTTGTAGGTGTAGCAGGTGATCATGCTCTATGACTTCGGTGGTGTTTCAGTTCTGTAGTCAAGGTTCCTTCATTCCTATGAAAGCCCATTCAAATCAGTCAGCCACTTCTCAATGACTTAAATGCTATCTGGGTCAGACTCTGAAGTTTGTTCTCCTCCTTCCTTTGTTTCTGTTTCACTAGCTTCTATTTTAAGACAGAAATAACTGGAGTAGTGTGGCAGTCCCTCATAGAAACACATGCATGTACACTCCTTTATTCATTAACATAACTAGCTAGTCTTCACAATATTCTGCTGCCTACAGGAAAAGTTGTTTCCAAAACCATTTTCCTGAGGCATCAGGTCAAACAAGTCTACATAAATGCAGAGAGTCATCAGTAAGTGTACAACTTCTGCCTGTGCAAGAGGAGAATATGGTTTGGCTGGGATGGTCTTCCTCAGCACTGAGGAGGTCTCACCTTGCCCATTAGTAGGTTATGCACAACAGCATTAACTGAGTCCTTGAGACAACATGGGGTTGAGATTATGGAGAGCTGGGAAAGGGTCCTTCAGCTGTCCTGCAGTGGCTGGTTACATGACAGAGCAAAGTGAGCATTCATAAAGCACGTGGGAGGGTGGAGGAAAGGGGGGAGTGAGGAGAGCAAAGGCAAGAAGGAGGGAGGGAGCAACTCTTCCTTATGTGTCAGGTGGCGACGACAATAGAGCTGAGGGGAGCACCTGAATTCCAGCAGGGAAAGGCAACAGGACGCCAGAGGAGGGGAAAAAGAGCAATTGATTCCCAGTGCAGAGAGAAAGGGCTTGCCTGGCATGATGGGCAGAGCAGGGCAGAGCATCTTAGATGTATGGCTGAAGAAGGGAGGAAGCAATATAGGAAGCCAAATAGTTTGGCAGGAGCAGTTTAACAGTGTGCTGTGCCAGCTTACCAGTACTTTCAGGGTCTGGTTTCTACTTTGAACCAAGGATAAGCTGTGCTTGTGGATCCCTGACCTTCTCCTGCAGCAACCTCCCTCACTCGGCACTGGCCAGGAGGAAGAGGTACAGGTAGACGAAGGCCCCACACATCCCAGGAAGATCAACCCCATAAGGGAAGAACCCTCAACCTTACTGCTTTTAGAGCTAGCCACAAAACTATTTACTCTGCCATTTGAAAGCTCCCCATCATTTATTTTCATAAACAGGCCTACAGATTAAATGGTTGATTTCTGCTGCATCCTGTAAAGACATAATAAGAGCTTTTTCCTGTTAATGATTGGGAAGTACTTAAGCACTATTAGGATGGAAGACAAAAGATTAAATAGAAAGGACTTTCTCTGCTGCAGTTTTCACCCTTAAAGCAGCAGTGTTTAGCTTCATGAAATTGTTCTTACATGTCTAAGCACACCAGGAAGATGGTAGCAGCGCTTTTCTAGCTGCTCAAAACCCAGTTCCAGGTCCTGATCCCTGTCAATGGCCAAAAGCTATCTATCAGTTGTGTCAGCTCTGCCTTGAGATGAAGAATAACAGATGAGATCTAGGCAGAGACAGCAGAGGGAAGCTTGGAAAAAGAACAGCATATCTTCTCCAAGCCAAAACTTTTAAAATATATATACATACTGAGGAATTTTATGTTAGTTATTCCTCTTCTGCGAAAAGCAATGATTCACCAGAAATGTACAGGTTATCAATTAGTACAAATATTGGCCCATTTTCAGTTGGAAAAGCAATGTAACTTGCTGATTTACAGCTAATGTCTTAGATTTAAGCTTGGCCAGGCATGTATTTTAGCAACAGAGCTTGATTTTTGAAAAATTTATTAAACAAACCCCCAAGTACCTAAACAGAATGACTGGATTCAGAAGGAAGATTAAAAAAATGCAATTTATTGGCAAAGATCACATGACATTGTCTTTGCCATTAGGATGGAAAAAGAACAGACTGGATGCCTGCCAGTCCTAGAAGTGTGGAAAATTAGATGCCATTTTGCACACAAATCAATACAGTAAGTGGGAAATCTCAGGTCTCCCAAACTGTCTGCAAATCTAGCTGCTAATTGACTCAATTAATCTCTGATCCTGTTTCCACAAAATTATATGCTTAGAATAAGGAGAGACTGGCAGTGTTGTGGATGATTAGAGAATATTGCTTTAATGAGCCTTGCTCAGCCATGAGCAGTTAACTGACCATTAGTCTTCAGAAGGAAAGGGAGAGGCTCCGCACTTACAGCGAGGGGAAGAAAAAATTTTGGCAACAAAGAAGGCTTTTAAAGAACTGCTGAAAATGTGATCAGATGCACTGATGATTATTAGAACCATTATCCATCTGTGACATGTGCTAACATTCCTTCACTAAAATCTACCTTCATTCCTTATGCAGGCCATGAATTCTGCACAGATTTGCTTTCTGAAGGTATTAATGCTGCCCAACTCTTCTTTGAATAATTAGTACTCCAAATATGAGATCTGTCAATAGAGGATACTCTGAGCAACAGTTCAGTTGACAAAATATAAAAATAGATACAGCATAAAGAACTGTCACTCCACATACAAACTGTGAAACAAAGGTGAAGATGAGGGTGAGGACAGTACTTATTTGCTTGGAAATAAACTATATACTAAAAGTGGATTGGGATTGCCTCTGCTTTCTATATACACAGACAAACCCTGGCATCTTACTGTATTTACCTATGGAGGTACAGAGGACACAGAGGAAACTACTACAGGGAAGCAAAGGACAGTTAAGGGTAATTGTAATAGGATTTCTATATATAGTAAGGATGTGAAGCCACTTTTAGCACTTACTCATTCTTTCCTGGTACAGGATGACAAACCGCCTGATGTTTCTTCAAGAGCATTTTAGAAGAGAACCATTTTTAGGCTTTATTAGATTATTACTTTATTAAATGCCGTGCATTGGATACTAGGCCTTTAAACTAAACGTGGATCATGGATATGAGAATGAATTTTAAAAGTTCAAGAAACAGAGCCTAAAAGAATAGAGGTAGAGCTAGAGAGGTAAAACAATGCAGATTATTTTTTCTATTACCTGAACCTGGAAATTAAGTTATTTAGGTATTTACTCTCAACTGCTTAAAAGATATCCTTCCACAAAGCTTTTCCAGGTTATAGCCTGATCATTGGCTGTTAACAGTAATGAATACCTAGGGGCAGATTATGATTTTAGAAAATTTAGCATGGAGAGTTTCTGCTGTGCACCAGCTAGGGACTAGGTGATTTTTATTTATCATTTGTATAGCTCCAGGAATATGCATGGAGTTTTCCATGACAAAGGAAAAGGTCAACTGCTGATCTGAAGAGGCTAAAATTGTAATGAGGCGTAGCATCTTAAAGCCATGATAGAGCACAGGAGAACAGAGCACAGGAGGACAAGAGTTTCACTGGTGTCACTGCAGAGTATATATAACTTACTGACTGCTTTTTTACACAAACACGTACAAAAATGCATCAACTAACGTGCTTGTGAGCATTGGAGGGAACCATCAAAGGGAGTATTCAAAAGACATGAGGGGTGGGAATTTGTCATTGTATTATATTATAGAGGATGATGTTTCTGATTCTATAAGATGTTAAAAACATAGTTTATCAGTTTGTCAACTAACTCCTTGCTGCAGTTGTTCTTAGTGCAAGCCTGGAGGAAATGAAGTCTGATCCCAGCAAATGTACATGCTATTGAATGGTAAAGATATTCTGTGAAACTAAGCGTCTTATATTGACTATGTATGTCTATCCTTTCCACGGCAGTTTTTCAGGATTGTTAATATTACATTGCTAATTTGTGCTTTTGAATCGCAAACTATGTGACATAGGAAGATCCATTTGTTTTGCATGGGCTGCCAAAATAGAATATGCTTCTATCAGTTACGTGTAAATCACACAAAATCCCTCTTTGGTGTGTGTAGTAATATGCCGTTCCAGTTTCTGTCTCCTGCATTGTCATGTTTGTAGCCAGTCAAGCTTTAAGTTTGAGACCTTCACAGGACCATGGGGTTGCATTAAATGCCAGCTGCCACTGTTCAGAGGTCTTCTTGCAGAACAGCTAGCTGCCACTGCAGGGGTGCGAGCTGTGCATGTGCACTGTGGATACATAGAGAGGCCTGCTCATCAGGCACAGGCATAAGGATAAGTTCCCAATCGGGACTGCTCATTTTGGCTTGCAATCACAACTGACAACAGAATTTAAAAAAAAAAAAAAAAAATTGATTTGTTAACCCTCCAACCTAAATAAAATGTCAATACTTGTGGCTTCCTGCTCTTGCTCCTGATCTTATCAGCAGTCTCACCAAGTCACCCAGACACACACACACACACTCACAGATGCTGTCCCTTGCACCCTGTTCATTGACTGCCCAACATCACTTTCTCCCCCCTTCCCTTCCTCTTCTCCTAACTGCATTCTTTTATGACGGTTTGATTACAGACCTGTATTTTTCAGAGGTGTTGAGCCACATGGAGATCTCACTTAACCAAAGCTACGAATTATTTTACAAATTATTATGAGGGACCAAGTTTTGCTTCTGTTAATATCCACAGCCTCCGTGTTGCAGCCTCCAGCATGACTGAGAGCAGAACCTGTGTCTGTGTGTCTGTACGTAACAGCCTTACATAGCTGTATTCAAACTTCTAATGCTAGCAGAACGTTTTCTAAGCATGTCTCTCTTGGCAAATGTTAACAATGTGCTTCAAATAGTAGTCCAAATAGCTATCAAGCCTATGAGGAGGCTTTCTGATTAATTAGAGAATTTGTCGTTCAGCTGAGAGAGGAGAAAATCTCTTAGGATTCAAAGCTTAGACTTGGCTTTCTTGCAGACAACGCCTTGCAAAAAATACAATATCCTTTCTAATTATTTTACCACTCCCTTCCCATGGGGACTGACCTCTGCAGTGTATTGTCTTATGACATAGTTGTCTTTCATACCTGAGATGTACTATATGGCATGAGTACCTCCTGTTCTTGAAAGAAGCAACCAAGAGGGGAAGGGTGAGGGTGTTTTCATTGAAGGATAAAAGTGTTTCTTCTGGGGTATGTGAAACAGAGTCAGAACCAGACAGGATGAATGACAACTGTGACAAACCTATCTTCAGAAGTTCTGACTGATTGGATGGGATTTCTCTACCACACGCCCTAATAAAGTCTGGAAATAGATGTGAGCATAACAACGTAGATTTCAAAGTGAAGCACAGCATTATATTTTGTAAAAATAACTTTTTACTGCTATTGACTGCCAAATTATGTCACTAAGAATTTCCTTTAAACCATCAACCTAAACATATGTGTACAATGATGACAAATTAAATCTGCAACTGAAGGTAGAAGGGTTTTTCCTTTTGAAACTGAATTTATTGCTTTGGGAAGACATTGGATTGATGGATCTTGAAGTGCTCTATTTATTCACAGAACAATTGACAAGCTTCCCTTCATTGCAGCTTTCTTCATATTCTTAAAAAGAGCAGTCCCGCAAATCTACTTACAGCGATGATAAATATTTAAGACACAAGGTCAGAAATATACTGTAATCTGTCTGGTGACAATGTTCTATTCCAGTAACTTTATATCTTTCATATCAGATGATTAATGACCTTGGGGCTTTAGGTACGTGATGTAGAGTGACAGTCCTACAATGTACATATATTCAAAGGTTCAGAAAATGAAGTGTATGCTCCAGCCAATGTCAAGCAAGCTCATTTCTAAGTCCATATGCCATGGGGAAATATCATACTGCACCAATGACAGTTCAGAAATGTCAGTTATTTATTTTACTACCCAGAAGTTGCTAAAAGGAGCTGTTTAGTGAATACAATGGTAAGCAAGTAGCTTTTAGCCCTGCTTCAAACACAGGGTATTTTAATCAAGCCCTCAATTTTTCTAACAGGCCCTCCTTGTCTATATCTCAAAGAAAAATAGCATGTTGTTCTAAAAGACCCCATCTCTCTGCCCCAGCATATCTCTTCCTATTTTTTTCTCTTTTGAGCCTCATCTGTTCCTGGCTCGTACTCATCCCTGCCCTTCAGCAAACACACTCAATCCCTCTGCTTATCCCAGGCTGCGTTAATAGCTGTTATCTGCTGGCATTAATCACTGTTGCTGGACAGCAGGACTGAAAGGGAAAAGCTTTCTGTGACTGTGCAGAAGCCTAGGACCTGATTCCTTCCTTTCGTGCCTACCCACTGAGACAACCCCACTGTGCGAGCACTGTGAGCACGGTTCCCCAAGATCCCTGCCACGGGTCTGCATACTGGAAAAGTCTGCCTTCAGTTGATTTCCTCATGACTTTCTAAGTATCCTTTTGGATATGACCTCTAAATCTTTTTGAGGTTTTCTTATCAGGGATTTATTTCCACCATATCAATAAAACTTACAAAAAATGAACATGCAAAAGCTTATTTTGTTACGGTGAGACTTTGTTCTCTTGTTTAAACTTAGAAAAACTCAAAACAAGTGTTTGGGAAATATTTTTGGTAAAGAGACTTTTCATTGTCTGATATAATATATTCTCCTCACCAGTTTTCAGGTAACAACAGTGAGAGAAAGGTGTCTCTAAGAAAAAGAAAAATTTTGTTAGCAATCAGCCTAGCACAGCATGGAAAAAGCTATAAGAGAGTCTCAGGAAATTCCAAACAGTAGATATTTCCTGAATAGTCCTTTTTATTATAATTGTGTTTCATTCTTATTTTCACTCTGGCCATTCTCAGTTCCAGGAAACCCTTTCAATAGTTATTCATCTTATCTGCTAAATTGTTTCATTCCAAAGTGCATTTGAATTTATTATCTGTATTAGCACTTGACACACAAAAAAAGAAATGGTGGTCTTCAGATACAATTTATAGTTATGATAATTTTGCTATGGCTTTTTACTTTCTGTGCTAAAATCAATTCCTGCTGTATCTAGCAAGTCAGAAGGTGTGACTTTCAGTTCTTTGTGGTAACAAGATGTTCTTCTACATGGAACATAAAACTGGTCTTCAGAGCGGAATTTTTTCAGCACTAAAATGAACCCAAAAATTATAGTAACTGTTTTCCACATGTTATATTATTTATTTATGAGCCACTCTCTTCCTTGTATCTGTTTATTGGGGGAATTCTGAAAAGTAGTATAAGTTATTGTTGCATGTATAGAAATTGCTGGTTTTAATCTGGTTAGTTCAGAACTGATAGCATTGCAGATGTGGTAGCATGGGATTAGGTTTACTAAAGAACTAATCCTTCAAAGTTGCTGTATATCCTGAGGTTGATAGCCCCACATCTTCAGTGCAGTGCTTCAGAGTTCTACATGCAAACCACTACTGGTAGGGACAAATAAGGCTTTTCTGACTAATGGCTATAAAAAATGAGCCTAGAACTTAAATGTCAAGAAAAATTATTTCTAACCCATCCATTACTAGGGAAAGATTGTGCAATTCACATTAGCAGCATTGAAGCTGCAGCTCGAGCCAGTACAGAAGGTCTTTACTGATAAGATCAACCATCAGCAATCCGAGATCTCTGAGAACGCCGTGAAAGTCTGGAGCAAGAAGTACTTACCCTCAGTGGAGAAGAATTGGATTAAGGAACATTTGAACAAACTGGACATACACAAGTCAATGGGACCCGATGGGATGAGCCCACAAGTGCTGGGGGACCCAGCTGATGTCACCACGAGGCCACTCTCAATTATCTTTGAGAAGTTGTGGTGATCAGGAGAGGTTCCTGTGGACTGGAAGACAGCAAACATCACTCATATCTTCAAGAAGGGCAAGAAGGAAAAAATGCAGACTGGTCTGCCCCTCGACCTCAATTCCTGGGAAGGTCATGGAGCAAATCATCCTGGAAGCTATTTCCAACTATATTAAGGACATGAAGGTGACTGAGAGATGGATTTACAAAGGGGAAATCATGCTTAACTAACCTGATAGCTTTCTACAATGACATGACTGTCTTGGTGGATGTGAGATTAGTGGATGTTAATAAGGCTTTTGACACTGTCTGCCATAACATCCTCACTGACAAACTGATAAAATACAAGATAGGTAAGTGGGCAGTGAGGTGGACTGAAAACTGGCTGAACTGCCAGGCTCAAAGTGTTGTAATCAGCAGCACAAAGTCCAGCTGGAGATCAGTCACAAGTGGTGTACCCCAGGGGTCAATACTGGGGCCAATACTATTTGACATCTTCATTGATGACCTGGATGATGGGAAGGAGCACATCCTCAGCAGGGCTGTGGATGATAAAAAATTGGGAGGCGTGGTTTATACACCAGAGGGCTGTGCTGCCATTCAGAGACACCTTAGCAGGCTAGAGAAATGAGCCAACAGAAACCTCATGAAGTTCAACAAAAGAAAAATGCAAATACCTGCACCTGGGGAGGAGCAGCTCCAGGCACCAGTACATGCTAGGGGCCAGCTCTCTGGAAAGCAGCTTTGTCCTGGTGGACACCAAGCTGAACATGAGCCAGCAATGTACCTTTGCAGCAAAGAAGGCCAACAGCATCTGGACTGTGTTAGGACAAGTGTTGCCAGAAGTTCGAGGAAGGTGATTCTTCTGCTCTACTCAGCACTGGTGAGGCCAGTCATGTACCCAGAGACACAGACAGACTGGAGTGTGTCCTTCAAAGGGCCACAAAGATGACTGAGGGATTAAAGCATCTGCAATACAAGGAGAGGCTGAGGGCTGGGGCTGTTCAAGGGGAATCTTATCAACGTGTACGAATAGCTGATTGGTGGAGTGGATAAAGAAGGTGGAGCCAGAGTTCTCAGTGGTGGCCAGTGACAGGACAAGAGGCAATTAGCACTAGTTAAAAAACAGGACATTCCCTTTAAATATAAGAAAAAACTTTTTTACTCTGAGAGTGGTCAAACACTGGAACAGGTTACCCAGGGAGGTTGTGGAGTCTCTGTCCTTGGAGACAGACAAAACCTGACTGAACACAGCCTTGAGCAACCTGCTCTAGTTACCATGACCTGCTTTGGGGGATGAAGGTGGTGAACTAGATGATATCCAGAGTTCCTTTCCAACCTTAGTGATTCTCTGATTCTGTAAAATCCTAATTCTGACATAGGTTGGTGAATTTTGTTTTCAACTTCATTTTGGGAAGGACTTAATAGTAGAAGCCATTACACATATCTAGCCTGAGGATACCCCACTGAATGATATGAAATTCCCTTGCAATTACAAAAATTAACTGTACTCTTCCCATATAGATTATCTACAAGCTAAGAGAAGGTTAACATGCTGTGCTTATTATTTAATCTCTTTTTTTAATAGATCATATGCAAATTAGTGATTATATGAAGTATCATTAAATGTCACGAACATCAGAATTCAGATTCATTCCTCTTAAACTTCACACCCTTAATTTTGATGAACTCATTTAAAAGTGTTGTCACAATGGCATCCCCCTAAATTCAGTGTTGAGGGAAGATGGGCACTCTTCCTTTTGTGCCTGTGGTGGTACCTCCACACCCGAGCATGTACAAGTGCCCCAGAAGGTGATGTGCTGGACACACTGAGCCAGTCTTGTTTTCAAGGATTTGGGTATTACTTTGCTGTGCATTGAAACACATCACCATTGTGATAGATCTGTTAAACATTTGTGCTGATTCATCCACCTGAGGCAAAGTGGTAGTTAAACTGGGAAGGTAGAATTTGACCATTCCAACAGGTGACTCAGATTACCAGAGTCCACATAGTGATGCAGTACCCCTAGAAGTATACTAGTGTTTTGTCCAGGTACTTAAGGCTGAATTCTTAGTTTCCAATGGAAGGAGTCAGAAATTTACTGTTTGGAATTTGTTTAGAAATGCTTTTCTCTCTAAATTAAAATCTTACGTTTGTAATGGATATCTGAGACATTTGGTTTCTAAAAAATACTTTTTTTTTTACCTTTAAAACAGAAGAAAAGGCATGGAGAAAATATTTATTTCATTTTCATTTCACTCAAAATTTTCCTCAGTAAATGCTTACCCATCTGTTCCTGTGATCAATATTTGCCCCTGTACTCGGCATTGGTGAGGCCGCACCTCGAGTACTGTGTTCAGTTTTGGGCCCGTCACTACAAGAAGGACATCGAGGTGCTGGAGCGTGTCCAAAGAAGGGCAACAAAGCTGGTGAAGGGTCTGGAGCACAAGTCTTCTGAGGAGCGGCTGAGGGAGCTGGGGTTGTTTAGCCTGGAGAAGAGGAGGCTGAGGGGAGACCTTATTGCTCTCTACAACTACCTGAAAGGAGGTTGTAGCGAGGTGGGGGTCCATCTCTTCTCCCTAGTGATGAGTGATAGGACGAGAGGAAACAGCCTCAAGCTGCGCCAGGGGAGGTTTAGGTTAGATATTAGGAAAAACTTCTTCACCGAGAGGGTGGTCAGGCATTGGAACAGGCTGCCCAGGGAAGTGGTTGAGTCTCCATCCCTAGAGGTATTTAAAGAACAGATATATGTGGTGCTCGAGGACATGGTATACTGATGGACTTGGCATTGATAGGTTAATGGTTGGACTCGATGATCTTAAGGGTCTTTTCCAACCTTAACAATTCTATGATTCTATGATTCTGTAATGAACATTAAAGCACTGGTGAAGTACCTCCAGGCTTCATTCAATATTCTGTAGATACTCCTAATTTTCACATATCAATATTATGTGGATAACTGTTCTAATATACAAGTCAGTCTTGAGATCCTTTTATTTTGCTTTTTCTGAAGAAAAGATTTAGTGTAAGATTTAGGAATAATTTTATTCTTTTCCTCTTTCTCTTGATTCTATTAATGCTTGGCCTTGCTAAATGGGTATAGATCACACTACAATATTACATTAAAAACATTTCTGTATAACTGAATTTGGAGCTGAACTGACTGTATTAGAAGATCTCTATTCCATCTTCCTCACAAAGAGAACTGTTGAAATGAGATCAGGTTGCTGAAGCAAATCAGGAATTGATTTTTTTGGAAAAACACAACAGAACCCCGGGGCAGTGTGTGGTATTCCAGGTATTTCATCATATTGAATGAACACAGAATCACCCTGTATGCATTTATTATACAAGTATCCACCTGAAGTCCTCAGAGCTTGTGGATTTTTAACATGGAACTTACTCGTTTTCATTGTTATTTTTGAGCTTTTTCTTTCTTGCCATTCTCCCATAGGTGGGATTCTCACAGGAATCAGTGGGGGCTGAAAACATTGACATAATGGGAAGTGCAAGTCTTGGGCAAAGCAGTATGCAGTAAAAAAGAAAGAAACCCAACATGACTCAATGCAGAAAAGATGTGTAACAAAACTGTATTTTCCAGCAAAGTATTTCCAGCCCAGTTCAAATGATTCCTAACTATATGCTCTTAATTACTTTAAAAAGCACTAGCAATCCAAATTAAGCTCCAGAAATATGATGTTTGACTCAGGCTTTCAGAGCTGACATAAATTCATTAAATCTTCCAAACCAATCCGCTCTGTTACTTTTGGCACATCTGCATTTTTTTTTATAATAAAACATTGCGTAAAGGGCTTAGTAAATTGCATTTAGCACCATGCCAGCAATGTAGCCCACGATTCTAAATGTTTCTAAATTAAGCCTTTGTCTTTCGGATTTGAAGATGTTTAGCAGGGATCTCTCTCCATATAAGTGTACATACATACATACATATGCTTGTGTGTGTGTGTATGTTTATATATGTTTATATATGTGTGTATATGTATATTATATATATGAACACTGACAGATGCTGCATTTGAAATATAAGTGAAGATAAGCTGTACTTGTTCTTCACTTCAAAAACAATAAAAAATGAAATGGAGAAAAAAACCCCAACCTCATAACCAATTTTAGCTTTTGGAAATAATGTTAGAATCGTATTGGAAGGATACTTAGGAGGAGAGCAAAAAGAATTCATCCCACTGCATAGAACAGAAATGAGTTAGAAATTTATTTTCACCATCTGCTGCTCTCATGAAATCTAGGGATTTGTAAACGGCAGTTTTGTGTAAGAGTAAATCTGAGATTTGGTGACTTTGCTGCAGAGTCTGTAATCTTGAGACAATGTTCTACTGTTTTAGATGTATATTTTGTACATTTTAGATTACTCTAAGTATCTAAAAGACTGTGAGGGGTAAGTAGTCTGAGTGGATATCTTTGTCCTCATCTGTACAGTACATGAATGTATGAACAGCTGTGGAGATCTGGAATGAAATCTTTGTAAGACAGAGTTGAAATGGTAATTGCAGGTAGTCACAGCCAATACTCCAGTCTCTTGCTTGTGATTCAAATGCTCACTATCACTGCAAAAGATTATCACTTACGGTTGTAAGCAGATGTCTTTTAAAATTAAGCTCACGCTGGGGGAATGTATTTTACTCCGTTACGAGAGGCTACCACAAAATCTGCTATGCTAAAAGTGGCTCATTATAGGTAAAGTTCCTGCTTCTACACTGCATAGCCTCCTGCACGTGTCCTGGAGAGCTGCTGCCCGTTGTTCTGAACTGCATAGTTTTATCTGTTACAAAACACAAAGGCTTCTGGAAGTCCCTAACTTTATTTTTCTCATGTACCATCTCTATGGTAATGCTGGGAGCAACAGCAGCAGTTCCCAGTCATATTTCTGCTCAGAAGGAACCTGTTGGCTTCCTAGGCGTTATTTAAGCATCTTTCATGGCAGTGAAGTGTTATACAGTTTAAGAACTCCTGGACCAAGCAAAGTAATTTTACTTCTATTCATAAACTAAGAATAGTATTTTTACTGTTGTTTTATTCATAACCAAACAGCATATGTTTGCATCCAATAACCATTTTTAAAGTAGGATAATCAACCCTAAAAATGTGCTAAAGGGAAACTGATACAAGTAATGCATGAACTCAAACTTCTGATCTAACCAGGACCTCTGATGGTCTGGAGCTGATTTTATTCTTAGAGCCAGCAATCCCTGTTCCACAGCTATTTGGGAGCCCTTCCTGCTCCAAGTGAGTTAACTTCCACAGCTGTGGAGATTTAGAAGGAAGAAGGTTCTTCATGGAAGGGCCTGAGATGCAGCCTTCCCTAGACCTTGAAGTAGCACAGGCATATTTCATGGACTATAATGCAGCCCAGATCATTTGGGATTTGGTGACTGTTCCAGAGAGAAACTAGCAGAGGAAACCTGCTTACGTGGCCATTAATATTTAATAAACTTTATTCAAATGACATCTGTCAACCAGATGAGCTTCACGGGCATCTGTTTTTCCCTCAGTTGGCATTCAGTTTGCTTTATGTGTCTGAGATATGGATCAGATACCAATACTCTTGGGTCACTCTTCAACGCTATAAATAACCATGCGTGCAAGCAATTGCTTAAGCTTTCAGCAGTAACATACGTGACCCTGTAGATATTTGAACTCTTGTCTATCAGCATAATATCAACTGTTCTCATATGTTCCAACTCAGCATTCAGCAGATCAGCTGTAAAAGCCATTAATAAGGCGTTTGTATTGAAAGAATTCAGAAGTTCCTTTCCTGATTGCATTAAGGTCATTAAGGTTTCTGCTTTTGTAGATGCTGTAGTCAAGATAGATAATCACACACAAATACGTGGACAAGCAGATTATGTCTTCATACACATTTCTGAAGGGGAAGTTTATAAATTGGTAAATGGGAATTTTAATGAACTAACAAAATGTAGTGAAAAGATGCTCCAGTGAGAATAACTAATAGTATCAATCTTCCAGCTTGGCAAGCGAGTGGAGAGCAGAGGAAAAGGATGATTTTTTTTTTTCATTTCCAGTTTGTTAATAGGATTTTCTTCAAATGGGATACTTACAGTTCCTTTATGCCATGGAAGATTTATAAAATAAATACATTATTCATGTTTTCATGGTTTTGGCAGAACTTCTGCAAATAAGTGCCTTTCAGGAGGGAAGAGAAGGAAGAGCCAACGAATTGTTGGAAATATTATCTGATATTTGTTAGAGATGTGGAAGAAAGTGAATAGAATTAATACAAGCCACTCCAACCAATTGAACTACACCAACTCTGGACCCCTAGACCAGTTTACCCATCTCAAGCTTTGCCCTTATCTTTGAGGATTGTATTTACTTCACTGTGAGGAAATGAAAATTACTATTAATGTGATAACCCAATTCTCATTTAACCTAAGGGCACTTTTTACCTTTCTTACTGTTGAAAAAAGGTCTTACATATATAAATAGTATGTAAAACTAATGATCATTGAAAATAATAAATTGTATTTTTTAACCATGTAAACAGCACTTACTGCTACACAGTACCCAGAATTCATAAAGGCCCTCATTCCCTCTAAAGGCAGTCATATAAAAAACATATCAAGTAGATAATATGTGGTACTAAGCTTTGACCAGTAAAGATAGCATCCTCAGCTTGCTATCTTTCCATTTTATTTATTGTGTTCATTCAGTATAAAGTTTAATAGAAATCCAGACAAGAGTCTGCCAATTGTCTGTAAAGAGCCCACTTCAAAGTGAACTACATTCTTCCAGCAATGCAATGTAAATAGTAGTAAATAAGAAACTATAAAGAAAACAAGCTATCCAATGCCACAAAATTATGCCATGCAAACCAATACTTTGGAGAGGTAGCACAGCTGTGGTTAATGCTAACAGCTGGTCCAGTGTCGTATCATTTCTAAAACCATTTAAAAATTGATAGTAAGAAGATCAATGCAAGTCCTTAGACTGTGGCCAGCACACCCCTGAGTGCCTGTGTGGCAGAACATGAACCATAGCAATAACCTCATCTCTCATTCCTGCATAAGAAAGAGAGCCAGGAAGATGCTGTGATTTAAATGGGAACTGATCTCTGAAAGTTTATTGAATGCCAAACATAATTAATTGATCCTCCTAAGACCAATGTAAAATTGGCAGCTACTATACAGTATTTTTTATGTAGGCGTTTTATACAATAAGACATTTATAGCTAGGAGAAGTGAGGCCGTAGACATGATATTCCACAGCCTTTCCCAGGAGCTCTTTGCATTTGATTCTCTTGAAAATTAAACAGCTTGTATCTAGAAAGGCCACCTGGTTTTCAGTTTCAGGACCTAACTGTAAGTTTTGAGAACTCACATGTCATCAAAGCTTAAGGCAATAGTAATGCAGAACAACAAATTCCTTTCATAACTTATTCCCATGAAAATTCTGACATGTTTAATAAATAATATAAAATGTTGGCATTTTATATAAGGTATCTATGTCTATATATTTGGGGCTTCTTTTCTAACTTGCAATGTCTAAATACTATTTGAAGAAAAAATGAATGATAACTGTTTAAGCCAGGTATCTCACTGCAACAAATTTGTTCAGGCACTGAATTTAAAATTGTACTGCTGATACCATACTTCTACCAAGTCAATTTTTAAAGTGGGGTTTTTTTTTAAGATTTTAGTTTAAAACGATGAGGCTCTTACAGCTAGGATTACTGTGGTGATCAGATTT
Source organism: Nipponia nippon (assembly GCF_047370975.1). Lineage (NCBI taxonomy): Eukaryota > Metazoa > Chordata > Aves > Pelecaniformes > Threskiornithidae > Nipponia > Nipponia nippon. The sequence goes on along the minus strand of NW_028262290.1, from coordinate 35,489,668 downwards.
TGAAGCATATCTTGATGTATAAATTATTGATCAGAAAAGTATATATTATGCTGGTACTGTTACAGCCACACAAACGTATTCTTGTTTTAGCTGTTTGGTCAATTCCAGCATTGTCAGCCAGCAAAAGGCATATTAATTTATGTGACATTATCAGAGAAGTACTCCACATGCCTTGGTAGGTCTTATGTACCTCTAACTTCTATGCTTCAATGCATCTAAATAACTTGAAATTTACCACCTTGTGCAAAAAAACAGTAATTACTGTACAGAGCACAGAAAGAGAAAACTTAAGAAACAGCTAAAGGCTCATTCTTTCGAGCTGGTTTAAGACAGCAAATTGAGGTAGGCTTTTGATGCCTGACACCTGCTTTACATGGGCGTTTGGCTCATGAAGTTAGTGAGGATATTCCAACTGAGTTCTGTGGATCTGGATAAGGATTTTTGCACTGCAGAAAATATATTTGACCAGGTATAGTAAATTCATTCACAGCAAGCACAGCGTGCTGCAGTTTAATCTCTTGTCACCAATGGACCAAGGTTTACATTGCTTAAGTGCTAATACGCTAATCCCAACTTCTGGTACCAAGAGGTTAATGTGATGCCTCTGCTTTAGTAATTATCACTAAGACTGACTTACACATTAATGGAAAATTGATGAAACTCTTTAGCAATTGTAACACCCTGTGGAAAAAAATATACAATTCATTCCTAAACTAAATCTGATAAGCAAATAATTTAAGTCATTTGTCAAATTCAAAAGCAATTGGAAACTCCAAAATAAATATTGCTTTTCTTTCCAGCTACAGAGTTAGAAACTAAATGAATTTTAATAAAAGAACAATGCTTTGTATTGGAGAGGGGACTGCGGCTTTTTCTGTTTGCCAGGGTATTTCAGGGACATGTTTTTCTTTGATGTGAAGAAAAAAACCCTAATCCCTTTCATCCCAGCTTCCAGATTTGGTGTGCAGCTAGTGCCCCTACTAACATTGCTGATGTTTAATACTTTCAATGAATTTTTATTTGCACATTTTCATATTAGCAATGATGTCCATCATGTTAAAAGACTAACTGTAAGTGGAAGGATCAGACAATGAAAGCGCATCTGTTACTCACTTTCTCTACTGGCACCATTTTACTGGTTGGATCTCTAATTTCCACTGAGAGAGATTTGGAAACTGTATTCCTCTTTTATGATTTCTCATGCCTTTAGGGGAATTTCTTACCCAAATCATGCTGCTCTGAAACAAGCCTCCTGCTGATAAAAATCCATAGAAATTGCTTTTTATCTTGTTGAGTTACATATAGCATGCTTCCCCCAACAGATGCATTCAATATGCACAGTAACATCACACAGTTGCTATATGAGTGCTTTCTCTCATAAATCAGATTTGGTGTTAGATTGTAGCTATAATATGTACATTTGAAAATGTGTTTGTGATGATAGTGATGAAAATGTCTGTCCTGGCTCAGCTTGAGCACATAGTCAGGTCACTCAACAGTCCCTCCCATTTTAGAAGTGTCCATAGGGGCACCTATAGCAAAAGGGCCCTGTGCAGAGGTGGAGGTTATGGGCAAATCCAGTCTAAACATCCTTGTTCCTGCTTTTAGACTTAAATGCTTTTTCCATATTGGTCTCCTGGAGTTTATTATCAAGAATATTGGTCTCATCTCAGGGGGAGGTGAATACCTGCCTCCAGAAAGAGCCTGGAAGTGAACAAGGATTTGGAAATGGAGCAGGGAGCTGATCATTTGAGCATACATGTATCCACAAATGGTGATGTTCGGGCTGATGGAGGATGGTATATTTCCCTCAGTCACTGTGAGTTAATATAGTCCTGTATTTCTAAATAATCCCAGTCTCGTGTCAAACTAGATTCCTTTTGAAATATCTGTCAGAGGTAAATATAAATAGGAGCTCAAAGATGAGGAGTGATGCTGAAAAATTCAGTTCACAACTCAGGATCCCAAATTTTGAAAAGCACCTCAAATATTCCTATGCTTTGACTCCTTAATCTCCACATCACATGCACTTCTGCATCTTGTATGACAGCAAAAGCAGTATTGCCACTTATTTGCTTTCAAACTAATATTAACTTTTCTGTCATAATGTCAAACGTATTGTACTGAAGGCAATAAATCACCTCCCTCCCACTTCTTATCCTTTAAAGGAGCTTGGGACAATTATAGGAGCATGCACTTCCATGACTACTAAGATAAATCATTTTGCAAAAAAACCAAACCACAGCCATGGTGCCTTTGCCATGTTTCTATTAATAGCAGTGAAATACATCAATGTCAGTTAGCTCATAGGTATAGTAAAACAGGTATTTTCCCATAAAAATGTGTTTCTCATTAGATCATTTACGGAAAACTAATGGGGCATGAAGGACCCAGAATAAAGCAGAAGCAATTATAATCTGCAAGATCAGTAATAAATAATCCTTTTGAAAGAACATAACTGTATGTTCACATCTCAGAGAAAGCATGCATAACAGTACCTAGTAATGTTACATATATTCCTTATGCACAGTGGTTCCAGCTTATTCCAGGTGTAACTGACTGGTGCCTGAATGACACTGTCCTTTTTGAGTACTGCCATGATTTGCTGTAAACTACTAGAAGTCACATGGTTTTGTCATATATATTCCACAGTAAAAGATTTTTCAAAAATATTTCCTTTGTTTTGATTAGCACTTCTGACTGAATAATAACACAAATTTTTGTCTTTATGACTTTCACGTGCAGTGCTCTCCCTTATCATAAAGATCTTGCAAAATAAAGAATCACATTGCCCTTACAGCAAATTTTTGGGTTTTTGGTGGTCGTGGCTTTTTTAATGTGGCTTTCATGAAGCAGAAGTAGATGTAATCAGTGTGTAGATAGAAGCAGTTGTAAATACCCCACAGCCTCTATTCCAAGTCTTTATCATAAATTGTCAGATGCTGGCAGTTAAAAGAAAAAACTATATGTATTATGACATTGTCAGCTATGAAAGATGCTTCCTGAGGCATAGCCAAAGTATAATGTATTTGTTACATGTTCAAGGGTTCTTTGAAGATTAATTTTGTTGTCCATAACATTGCTGCAAATAGCTGCATTACAGCTGTTCATATGTGAAAAAATATTTTCAGGTTTATTACTTGTCTTAAGCTTGATTCAGCTGTAGAAACTCTGCTGTGTAGCTGCAGTCATGGAAACCTCTGGGGTTTCTGTGGCCTGGCCATCAGTTTGACAATCAGTCAGGAAGATTTGACAGAAAATTTGGTCCTTCTTTTGCAACAATTCAACACTGATTTCCCCTCCTACAGTCAGCTCCTCAATGTCCATACATTTTGGGGGAGCAACTGTGTCCTTACCTATGGCTCCACTTAACAGTAGGAGAAACAGCCACAATGTGTGGAAGTGTGAACACGCTGGGGAACTCTATAACACATCATTTGTCCCTGATGCAGTGCTCCCTCCAGCTGGAGAAGTTCTGTTTCCAACATAGACCTGGGTCTCAATGGCAAAAAAAAGCCCCAATGTACTGCTTTGGTTCATGTGGGCACAGCTATCATCTAAACTAGGCAACATTTTTCTCCTCTATGATAATATGCTTGTGAAATTTAATTAGTGTGAGGCACAACCATAAATCCTAATGGTTTCTGTAGGGATTTCTGCCAAGGGAGCACCTGACCAGGATGGAACAACCCACAAACAAAAAGCTCTGATGCAGTTCAGGGCTCAGTGCAGATCCAGTCTAGAGTTTTTTCTCTCTGATGAGCTAATCCAGTATCTCAAATATAAAGATATCCAGGAAAATAGCCAAAAACCTAGGTCCTGATATGAAATGTATGGACTACTGCCATAGGACAACAAGGGTAAAGCCAAGAAACAATAGAAACCTATCATGTTCTTAGAGAATTCCTAAAATTCAAGAAGTTATAATTTCTGAAATTATATATTTTATTTTTATATGTATTTAAAATAGTATAATTTGAATATAATTTTAAAACTGCTGATCTCTTCTGTAAAGATTTTAGACAAACTAAATATACATTACATGTTTTGCAAATGATGAAAATACAAATGTCTGGATAGAATTGCATCACATTGATATTTTCAGTTAGGTGTGAATGTTTCAAATCATCTACATTATTACTCCTGATAGCTATAGATACAGAAATAATATTATCTTACACATTCATGAAGCAGAGAAGATAATTCATCTATCACAACTTGGAATTTCCTGAGGCATTGTATAGAAATCGAATACTCCATACTGTTCTGTGAGCTGCTTCAGAGAGCCTTCCCATGTGATAAAGGAAGCTGTACTACATTTATTACATTTTTAGATTAATGTCCATAGAATCTCACCAATTCCTCTTTTGTCCTTTTAAAATCCTATAGGACATTTCCATAAAGATGATTTTTAAAGTTGCTTAGCAGCCAGAGCTCTCACTAAAGCTTCCAGGGGCTTAGGTTGGTCAGAAAATCAGCAGGCTATGTCAAGAGCATTAAGACAGCATTTTTGCATTCACATATATTCATTCCATGGGAAACAAATAGTTTTTTACTAAATATGTGTTGTGGCAACAGGAATATTTGTCCTTGTCAACAACTGTATGATAAAACAGAGACATCTACTGGGTAAAATATGAAATAGGAAAAATATCAGAACATCTTTTGTGGAACACTAGACTAAGGCTTGTCAGACTTCCTTCCTTTGCTTCTTCACTCCACTGCTGAGGTCCAAAACCTGCTCTTCTTTACATAGACAGCCTTCTTCCTTTGGTGAACAGCATGTTTCAAATAATGCTTACCAAGATATTCAGACTCCATTTGTGCACTCTGATTAAAGGCAACAGCAAATTTCCCTTTGATTTCCTGAGAACAAAACCAGGCCTTGTGGCACAGGTAGACCGTGAGTGTTGAAGCCTAATAGACATTTCTATGTGGCCAGACAAAACCAGTCTTTTCTGTAGAGCAGTGAATATGCAGCCCTGCTTCTGGCCAATCCACAGTTTAGGAGAAAACAGACATTCCTTGAACACCCCATTCAGCACCTGCCCAAGTTACTTGTGCTAAAAGCGGAGTCTAAAATACAGCCCTAAATTGGAAGGTTTGCGTAACTTCCAGGCATTTTCCTACCTAGTATGCTGTTAGTCGGAGCTCACAGCAGCATGAGCAGTACCTTTTAATAACATTTTAATAATAGATAATACATTTTGTGCATCAGATCTTTATTCAATTACAATTTGACCTTTCTAGATATGATGTGAGGACATTTATATTTTTGTTCAAAGAGCATTGGCACTCTGTGGATGTGTTACAGAATACATCGCACCTTAATAAAGGCTTGAAACTGGAGTATTACAGATGAACTTTCAAAAGTAATTCTGGAGGGACACCTGACATAAGGAAAAGCTTCTAACCCGAATTCTGGATCTGAACTCTGCTGCTCAGCATCCAACCTGGCCAAAGAACTGTTCTCAATTGAATGCCTACCTTTGCAAATTTTGGCTGTGTAGCCACAGCAGGAGGTAATACTTCTAGCAGCATAGCTTTCAAAGTCACTGGAGAAAACAAACATTCTTACCACATGAAAGACAAACTTGAAAAGGAGGGTAAGGAAGTCTACTGAAAATACGTAGCTCTGTTCCAGATCCATCCCATCAGTCTTGTCATGGTAGCTCTACCAGCAGTGTGTTCCCATGGGTTAAAAAAAGTCCGAAATAGGAGCACTCCAGTAAAGGTTGGCCTTCCTCTGCCATCAGCTTTCAAAGAATCTGACTCCATCTTTTCCTGAATGTTTGGAATTCCAGGAGCCGCTGAAGTTGAAAGATTAGAAGTTAATAATCACTGGACTCACTAGCAGTAATAGTGATAAGATCTGATTATATTACCTGCTTACATTATCTGATATGGTCAGGATGTGCAGGATGAATATTTATCACACCTTCAGAGGCTCTCTGAATCTGTGTCTAGTTTAGGCCTTTCTTAAAAAGTATCCTGTTTTGCACCAAGCTGTCTAATGCTCTGGAGTGCCATTTTAGCTATCAGTGGAAAAACCCATTCTTCCTGAACTACATCCTTTCTAACAGAAACAAGATTAAGGCAAAAATGTTATAAAAGATCCATCATCCAAATGATTTGTGTTAGGCTAACTCTCACCTAACTAATTTAATCAGCTCTCCAGCTGCTTTGGGTTGTGGTTGAGTTCCATGAGTTTATTCAGCAGGCTGCTTTCTGCTATGGTGTTACTCCAAACAGCCCTCACTCGAGTTCTCCATATGATTGCTGATGATGTTGTTACTTAAGCTGCTTAAATATTTTATGTAAGAATCACAATTTCCATGCTGCGACGACTACATTGATTTTGCTGTCCTGGATCATTTATTTAGAACTAGTCTAAATAGAGCTCCACTCCACCTCAGTCTGCAGTGTAGACATAGCCTATGAATGCTACCTTTTACTTTACATTTACAGAATACTTTGGCTTTACTAACTACTTCATTTCTTCTCCTTCGGTTTCTCAAGTTGCAGCTTTGCTTCTCACTAACATGTCTTCATGGTACTGAAACTGGTGGGAAATTTTTATAACACATCTACATCTAACCAAATCAATTTTCTTTATTGATTAGATTAAGTCTAGAATCTTATTTAAACTGCTGCACATTTTTCCATCCCCTAGAATTAACTTTCCCTAACACTGTATTTAACTTTTAGGGTTTTATTTAAGAAAAGAGATTCTAAAATTTAAAAGTTAAGAGCAATATGCAGTGAACCATGGACAGAAAAAATACTTTAAAATAGCAGTAGGAGATTGAAAAATTAAGCAGTTCCTTCTTTCCTAGGGCAGTTATGAATGGATTATCAAGTGATCATCATATTATTTGATGACTGTGCTATCAGTATGTTTTGGTAGGATTGTTGTGTAGTTAGAATAATTAAGCTTACTGTAAAAGAAATTAAAGCATATTAAATGTCTTCTTAATAAAACATACTGAAAAGAGAAAAGATGGATTATGGGGAATTGAATATTGTTTAATGATTTATAACAAGATAGGCATAAAATAAAAATATTATATATCAGGACTTGACTCTAAAGTTAAACAATGTTCTTTTTTTGATATATTTATAGTAAAATTTTTTAATTCAGGAAGCTGAAAACCCCACAGAGGATTAAGTCCTTTAGGTTGTGAATGGAAAACTTATAGATGGCAATTTCTCCCAATGAGATAGGATTAATTCCCTCTAAGAAATGCAAGAAACTAAAGGCCAATAAACAGGTCTATCTATTTTCTTCATCTTGATCTCTCTCTTTTTTTTCTTTCTTTTTTTTTTTTTTTTTCAAATTTATATTAAGTCCATAGTCCCCATGGTTATGGGCAGTCTTTGAAGCATGAAATGAGTGCAACTAATAAGTCAATGTCTGCTAGAATTTGATAGCATCCTAAAACACGTGATATGATATGAAAGGTTCCTACATTTCTGTTGAAGCTATAGTTAATATCTTAGACATCATAAATGTGAGTCTATGTAGCTATGAGAAAAAGTATCATATTGCATATATTTCCAGCAGAAGTCTAAAATGGTGATAGGGAAAAGGGAGAAAGAAAGCAAAGTCACCTTACAGTTAGTAAAAAAGAAGACAGTTAAGATACACAAGCCTTTAACTCCACATGACTGTATTGCAAAAGAGGCAACAACAGACTGGATTCATTTCCCTAACAATTTCTCTGATTCCACAAGTGTGGGAAATATTGGCATAAGCTTTATATAAACCTATAGATTGATGTAGACGTTTTATATAGAGCTGCAGTTCTGAAATATCTATAGAAATTGACATGAAGCCAAGACAGAAAAAATATTTTAAAAGTGTGAGTAAAGATTATGTCTGAATTTTGTGCCTGTCATAATTTCAAGTAAGGCTGAGTAGCAAATCTCTCTGATGATAGATGACAGCAGTCTTCAGGTGGGAGGTCATCCTTACTCACTGTATTATATTACTAAAAGACAGTCTCAGGCAATGGTAAAAAGATGATAGAATGAGAAAAGTTTAAACAATACTCTTAATATGGTTGTCAGCAAATTAGACTCAAGTGTACAGTCCTGGTTAATAACCTAAGGTCTCAGCTGTAAACAAATTCCGTTAAAACTAAATGGCAGATACAAATGGTGAGAACCAAGAAATTTAATTTCTAATTTCCAAAAATTTCTTTTTGAATTCAGTTAGATCCAGCTTTCTGTTTTAAGTTGAATGTTAATATCAAAATGAGTAGTGTCAGAATAAATCTGTACATCAGATGTGTTGGTTCTCCCCATTATATCCATTAAACGGCCTATACTAGAACTTATAAAGAATTGTTTTGTGATTTTTCATTCCCCTGCTTGTTTAGCTCTACCGTGATTTGCCAGGTGTTCTTAATAACTTATTAAATGGAGGTATTTTCCAGCCTACTTCAATGGTATTTTGTCTGAGAAAACAAATATTGTGGCAGCATTATCTTTATTTTGCCAGTATTGTATTTATAAGTTGTATACTTTCCATACCTTCAGGTACTTAAGGTGATAGGACAACAGGGCTCTGCAGTGGCCGTGGGTGCAGCACGACCGCGCTCCGCTGCAGCCGCCGTGCCGAGGACCCGCCTTCAGCACCGGGGCGGGGGACAGCTCCCGGGCCCGCCCCGCCCCGCTGGGTCCCAGCGCCCCCCCTCCCGGCCCCGCTTCCTGTGCCCCTGACCGCCAGCCCCGCTGCGGGCTGGAGGGAGCCTCCTCGTTTGGCCTCGGGGGCGGGGTTGTCTGGGTTTGTTTGGGTTTCTTGGGAGGGGGAAAGGAAATTCCTGGTAATGAAGCCAATGCTTTGTGCATGCAAGGAGCGCAGAACAGACCTTGCATATGATCTGCTATGCAAAAGAGTCGGAAACTGCGAGCTCTTCGTCACGACTTAGATGGAAATTTTGAAGATTCTAGTACATTCATCTAAGTAATAATAATAAGCTTTCACTACCCGAAAATTAGACAGCCAGTACAAAATACAATCTACACATAAGAAACATGCCAGCTGTGATCATCAAAAGGTTTAGAAAACTTCTGAATGAGAAGAGGCAGGGACTTTAATAAAGTCATCGCATTCATTTTTGATAAATTTAGCTGACTTTTCTTACACACATGGGAAAATTGTTTAATCTAAAAATAATATTTAGGGAGGTCAAAAAGCTCTGCAGACACAAAACTATTTTATAAATAAAGCCTTTAACATGACTCTTGAAGTTAATTTTTTGTGTTTATCTGTAATGAGCAGTTAAATCTCTCCCATTATTATACAGCAAAGAAAGCTTTAGCTAGAGATACTTTTTATTTTCACTGTAACTTACATTGCATTAAATGATTTAATTGATTAAACTAGTCACACTATAATTTCAAGCAGGTACTAGCTCCACTTCTGTCAATAATATGACAGACAATTTCATGTGCTTATCCAATTCCTAGTGAAAAAAATAAAGCAATTCCCATTCACTTACACTGACTCTGGATCTGCCCTTTCTTCTACATTAAGTCCTAGTGGGCAGTTTGCTATTTATCATGAAATAATTGATTTCTTGTCTCCAGCTGAGATAGCCTTTTGCTGTTCAACAACAAAAAAATATTAGAACTGACTTGATACGGATTTTAATCTGTTAACAAGCCCAAAGTAATGCTCATTAGCTTTGTGCTAAAGAAACAGTATTCCGGGTTGTCTCCACTGATGCTGAACCGAATAACTATGCCTCTTCCCAGACTATGATGACTGCCTTCATCTGTGACTACTTAAGGTGTCCCATCTTTGCCAGTCTAACAGATACGCCCAGTATTATCCTCAGCTTTTTCTCATAATTAATTACAGCAGATTTCTTCAGGGCTGTGCTGAAGGTCCAGCTAACAGTCACACTTGCAATCCATTGCCTATTACTTGTGCCTAGTGCAATTTCTCTGGTCTCCAAGATCTCTGTCACCACTTTTTGGTCACAATATTTAGTAAATACATCCTGCAAATTTTAGAAATGTTGTACTTCATTTCCTACTATGTAGTTAATGTGCCACTAGTGTTCTAACAGACTTCAGTGGGCCTTGTGTTCAGATTCATAGAGACTCAGTCCACATTCCCAGGGTTCTCATTTTCCCATATTATCCACTGGAAGATTGCCTTATACCAAGCCACCTCCATATTCAGCCATCATCAAGTGCTCAAACCCACATTTTACTAAATCCTGATGCTGAAATGCTAGGTGGTGCAAACCCCAAGCTCATCCTTCCCTAAAGCAATAATCAAGTCATTAAGTAAATGCAGTTTGTCCACCACAGAGTGCAGGAGGGATGTATTCTATTACTGTTATCCTAATAGCATAAATAAAAAACCAGTAATTTACCTGTAACAGAATGCAGGAGAGATGTATTTTATTAGTTAGTTTAAACCAGAAGTATACCAGGCTGCTCTCAAAGAACATAGGATCCTTTCCTAAGCAGATTTATCCCCTCTGAGAGTCTAGGTCTTCTAAGGCAAATATTAGTTTATGGAATGGGAAGGTCAGCACAAAGTTTACGTTGGATATTAGGAAAAACTTCTTCACCAAAAGGGTAGTCAGGCATTGGAACAGGCTGCCCAGAGAAGTGGTTGAGTCTCCATCCCTGGAGGTATTTAAAGAACGGATAGATGTGGTGCTCGAGGACATGGTATAGATGAACTTGGCAGTGATAGGTTGACGGTTGGACTCGATGATCTTAAGGGTCTTTTCCAACCTTAATGATTCTATGATTCTATGATTCTAAGTGGAAGAGGGATAGATATGGAAAGGCTTTGTGAAAAAAGTGGAGTGCACCCAGGGATCTCAAGCAGGAAGGATATCAGCCACACAGAAAGGCTTTATGACTGAACTTCTGAAGTGAAGGATGTGCCAAGACAGTAGTAATTTCTCAGGTCAGGTAAACCTACCAGAGCCAATTTCAAAATATTTTGCTTAGATATAGCTGTGCTCGAAGAAGTTTGAGTGACTTAGTGGTAAAATCTCAGCTTTAATTACCTGTTATTACCCTTCCTGCTAGACTTATCATCATCATGATCGTGCTGATGTTATCATCATTAGTCTCCCATGCATACTGGAATTGGTGTGCAGCAAACTACTACCTCCCTTGAGCCTCCTCAGACACAGACCTGAAGGACACCACATTACAGAAGCAAAGGCATTCCCTTTGACTACGTGCCCTCAGCTTCACTGCTACACATGTTGGCTCCCAGTCTGGGTGATCTTGATAGGACAGCACATACCCAGACATATGCCACTTAAGAAACGACTACTTCGGTAGAGTCACCAGTGAACTTCATGGAACCATGAATAAACATCTAGAAGTACCTGAATTCACTAGCTTCATGGGAACTTGGGTCTGTCAAGCTGAACTGAAGACAGAGCAGTGGCTGCTTATCTGCTGATGAACTAGTAGCCATTTCTCTTATCTAAAGATATGATAGGGAGTGTCTATGGAGCTAGTCATTAAACCTTTAGTGAAAACCCCCTAATAAGCATTTCTAGACTAAGCATTTCTACACTAAGCTTTTAAGGTCACAGTCGTCCCAGTGCAAAGAGACAAAAAGAAAGGACTGTGCATCACGTAGGCACCAGATAAGTACACCACTAAGAGCTTAACCTTCATATATGGAGGTTAATGTCAGGCTTAATGAATATCCCTGAAAGATCAATGAAAAACATTCAAATTGAGTCCTTAAAAATATTAATAATAATAATGATCTAGGAAAAAGTGGAAATGAAAGGTCAGAATTCTAAATAATGTCATCAAGGAAGGAGATCAAGACTAGCAGAGAGAAGCTGTTCAGTGATTACACATGCTGTCAGAGCCATTATCAGATGTGTTCCTGAAAGGGCAACTGCGATAGAGCTGTAAGCTGAACTAAATTTATGTTATTCTGTTAAATTATCCCCCTCTCCTCCATCCTATTTTTCAAAAATTAAACACTGTATTCTGTCTGGAGCTGTTAGACCTGCACCAGGAGTCTGCAATCAGCGGTTATTCTAGAGAGGTAAAAAGGGATGAAAGGTGTACTCTGAAAGGGTAGATGTGCATAAGCAGTGGCAATTCTCCACTTGTAATGATGGTTTGCAGGCCCTGTCAGGTAACTACAAAGGATGTCTGTTTTAAGACTTTATGACAGAATGATATAAACTTCTTTCTTCCTATATCATGAAATTCTGTCTTCACTCATGCAAGTACTGACTCAGCTCTAATAATGACAAAGCAGAGGCTGAGGTCAGAGTACCTGACCTGACTGAAGGCTGATGTCTTATTTATTTCTCAGTAATAGTTTTAGGATAATTTTAAATTGGTATCTAGGTCTAATTTTAGGAACTGGCAATGAATTTTTCCATGACTTAAGACAAGGAGTATTTGCAAACGTATACAATACATCTATTCTTACATAATTTTCAGTGTTGCAGAACTATTAAGATTGGCTAGAATTGGCATGCTTAAGGCTTGCCATAACTCCATTGCCTTCTAGTCTGGACCAAATCCAAACAGGGTTTGTCCCTATTTGACTCCTTTTTCATGTCTCCTGGCCAAGGACCTTATGTTAATAAAGAGCATTAGCCAGTAAGGACCATACCCTGTTATCAGTAGCAAAATGTCTTGCCCGTTTGTTGAACTTTCTCAGTGTGGCCTGTTGAAACCTCAGATTCAAAGTAACAGACCTCTAAGTCTGCCAGACTGTTCGTGATGTGAGCTGTGACACACAGGTACACATTTTGAGTGCAGAATTGCCAGCAGGCACGTGGGAGCTGAATACAGTCCTCTCTGCAGAGCAGCACAATGTAGAATCGTGGGCCAGAAGCAAGAGGTGATGCTTGTAACTGGGAAGTCCCAGGGACACCATGAAGAGAGACAATGGAGAGACCAGGGACAGAGATGCTGTCTCATGACCTTGTTCTGCAGTGTGTAGCAAAGAACAGCGGTGGCAGCTGCTGAAGGCAGTGCTATTATTAGCTGGTAAAATATCCTTGTACTTATCCAGTTTGTACAAATGTAAAAATGTGCTTCTCTTTGCATTGCTGAAGGAAAGTATAATGGCCCCTAAATATCTACAGACTGATATCCTGACTATTTTTGAAATTCCTCATGGGATAATGCCTATAGCTGGAAGGCAGCTCAATTTGTAGTGTTGTCTTTGCTGCTCCAATGAGCATCTCATTTGGATAGTCCCAGCTGGCAAGAACAGGACACAAACAGATTCAGGCAGATGTACAAGACAGTGCTCCTGCTGAGCAAAACTTTTTGTTCCATTCAGTTGCAAACTCAATAGCACAATCTGAAGACTGTTGACAGTAAAGGATGCTGCTGATTTAAACTGATTTCCATAAAATTCCCATCAAGCCTACAAATGTGTATTCCACTTTCATGGGCTTACTCCCTCAGAGAAATGAAAAATCCCATGATCTGACCTTCTGCTTCTGCCAGCGTGGCTGTGAGTTGGTGGATTGTCTGGGCACAAGCTGGGAGCTCTGTGCTACAGGCTGACGCTTTCATGAAAGATACAGCATGGCCTGCTGGCTACAGCACTTGGTAGCTCTCAGGTTTCTCTGAAGAACCTAGACCAGCTCCAGCTATCTATCTGCCCAAATCTAGATCTAGATACCTCTTTCCCAAGAGCAGATGCTTCTGAGAATATATAGCTAAGTGCCCAAGAAACTTGATACAGTTGTCCAGAAATTATCAGAAGTCCTTCAAAAGCTGAACAATGACTATTTTTTCTGAGTTTTATTCTAAAGCCAGAACTAAAGATACTGCCAGAGCACTTTATCTGCAGATAATATCATACATTTAAATGCAGGAAGAGAAGAATATATAACAGTGATAAATTTCAGTGCCTATGGAGGCTAGAGATTTGAAAAGTAATGAGACTATATTGCTGTCTGTTATTTAAATGGTCTAGATCCTACCCTAGATCCCACCCTGGAACAAAAACTAAGGAAACAACATTGCTAATACAGTTTTACCTGATTACAGATTGAAACCTATATTAATCAAATATAGTGCACTGGCTGTTACATATGGCTCGACTGAACTTTCCCTGAGCAGCTATACTTTAGTGAGAACCTAATGTATATACTTTCTCTGCTTTATATAACAAGAACACTGGCATGTCAGTTATGTCAGGAGCCTTTTCACAATATCAGTTGTTGCAGAACTGCAAGGAGCAATTTGAAGCCTGTTCCATTACACCTTTCTCTTCTGCCTCAGTTTGTGTGCTCATTCTATGCAGAAATCCTCACAGTGCTGGCAATAATGAGTAATGAGATGAATGCACAGGAAAAAAAAAGCCAGGTTTTGGTGGCAATTTAATACTGGGAAACCACTACATTTTCAGATTGCTACCACTTCTTGCTCCACAAAAATCAGAAACAACAGTGTCCGGAGCAGCCTGTTAAGAGACTGCATCGTTAACTCAAGGACTGTTTTACTATTCATCGCATGAGCAGCAGATTCAAATGTCTCATATCCAGCCCGTAAGAAAGGAATTTAAATTTGTCCATTCTTTTAGAAGCATTTTGCAATTTATAAGGAAATATTTTTAAAGTTTAATAAGAGTTGGATTTTTATGTGTTTTTGTAGAACCATAGCTAAATGACCTAAACTGCCAGAATTTCTCATTTAAACAGAATATTGTTTATATTCTGAAATGCAGATTAAATATAGTATGTCAAGAATTATAGAGCTAAACTGTGGTCATAGACTGATTACTTGGAGTACACAAAATTTTCCAGGCATTTCAGTCCAGAATACAGCTCCAGAAACATGCCCAGAACACAGGAAGTTTTGCTGGTCAAGATTCAGTCAACGGAGGTTTTATTTACTCTTCTGTAGCAGCATAGCTAGCCGAGCAGATTGCTACAGGCCTTTCTTATAAACTCAGCGCTTCTCTTAATATAAGCTACATCTGGTCTATGAGGATTTGCCAGCATAACACTATCTGCAAAGTGTTCTTTATGTAGACTTAGAAGAGGGAGTCCCTTTTTTTCTTCTTCTTCTTCTCATAGTTGCTATTGTTCATCCTAGCGATCCCCTGCCATTCTTTGCCTAATGAGTTGTAAAATCTAATCAGTTGCAATAATTAAAACATACTGTGTGGAATGATGCATAACTTTAATTACACAACAAAGTCCCAAACAAACAAAAGCTTGAGATTCTTACATTAGAAGAAACCAAAATACTTTCTTTTGCCATAAATTTTTTTCACCAAGAACAGACTCATGCTTATAGATGATATGTATAAAACACTAAAAATTCCAGGCCTGTAGATTTTATTCAAATAGCTGGCAGAGTTCAGGCTTGTGTGTTACCAGCATATGACTGAATGGCTGGAACAAACAGATGGATGGTTGTTGTCAATAAAACACCCCGGGTGGCAACTCTGAACAGGAAAGTTTTGCATTCAATACCTATAAAATGCACTGAGTTTTAGCATTGTCACACAGTGTAAGAAGGGGTGCTATACATTGACTCACCTCTTTTCTAGGATCTTTTGTATACTGGTGAACATTTAGGCATACAATAAATTCCCTATGACAGACTGAAATGCCAGTCTTTCCTAATTAAAACCAGTTTGATGACAATCGGGCAGATACGTTCTCATGATTTTATTTTTTAAGAACAATGCATGTCAAGTAATTGTGTTGTATTGTACGGCTTTTTCCTATGCTGTTATTTACATTGTGATGCCGGCCCCAACGACGAAGCAATCAGATTGACAGAAACTGTAAGCTCAACAATTCAGATCTGTGCCATGGTTATTTGTTCTTTGAATTCTGAAAGTATAATTATGTTACTGAGTATGTTGGAGAACTCAAGCACGCATTAGTTATTTTACAGTAATTTCAGTGAAGTGGAGAACCTAGTAAACTTTATTAAGCTTCAAACTTTTTCACAGTGAAATCCGATACAGGCAACTTTCACAGTCTGAAAGGTAGTTATTGCTCTCCAATAGTGTTGCCTTTTGTCTGCCTCTGTCCTAGCTACAGGACCTCACAAATTTCGTTATTCAGCCCTGCCTAGGTATGCAGTGTTATTGCCTTCATTCTTTACTAAGATTGAATTCTTTTGCTGTTGTTTTAAAGGGATATATATCCCTTCTAACTAGGATAGATTAACCAGAGTATGTTTTCTAGTGGGCTGTATGAAGGATGAAGACAGGTGGTCCACAACTTACTTGGCAGGGGAAATAAATAAGTCTTATTCCTCCAATAAATATGGCTAAAAAAAAAAAAAAAAAAAGGCAGAAGCAGTGCTGGTAGGGAGAGATACAAATCTGTTTGGAATACTTCAAAATATGAAAGATGCTACCTGTTCTGTACTATTATTAGCTGGAAAAGGCCAAAGATAGCACATAAGTACAAGATGATGCCAAATACAGACCCTCACACCATGAGCAATTTCAGTTTGTGCTTAGAGAGCTGAATTTGTGCTTAGTAACCCCTAGCTGAAACAGGCCTACTGCTATTTTTCTCAAAATTAGAGTGAGGTGGCCTTTCCATCTTTGGAGCTGTTATCACCACCGTGACCGATCTCTCCTCATATACTCATCACACCTGCATTCTGCTTAGCTGCATTTCACTCTTCTTGGGTATTACAGCAATTTTGTCAGACTTAGCGTGTCCTTGGAAGTACATCAAACGTCACCAAATGGATTTAACAGTACCATTTCTGAGAAATGAGAGCAGATGCTTTTATGAATTAGCTGAAACTGAGCTTTAAAACAGAAAACAATTTATTTTAGTATTTCTAATAGAAACCTGGATTTACTTCGGACTTCTAACAAAACAATATATTTTTTCCAAGTAAAGTATTATAATAATTTTTGCATCACTTTAACACTTTGCACGCTATTTCAAAGCTGCCCATATTCCTTTGAGTATAAATAACTAAACTTTGTAGTAAAACCATTAGGTTCTCAAATAGATTCATTCCTTTTCTCATAATATTTGTTCTGTTAATGAGAATGACCAGCTGTTCCAGGCAAAATGGAAGGCTGTGAGGTACAGAGGTGCCTGAACTTTATCAAAATGAACGACAAAATATTTCATAAAACCTATCTCCTGAGACAAAATTGAAACAACATTTCTAGGAAGCATTCATTTACTTACACATTTTAATCATGATATGAAACTGGGTTCACCTTCATCCTAGTGCTTACTTTTTAACATCTTGCTCTCAATGTAAATCAGGGCCAATACGTTCAATTCTTATAGCGCCTGAAATATGTCTAGACATGACAATTTGGCAGGACTAGTCTCCTAAACAATGCTTCTTGTTTATTCTTCTTAACTTTGACTTTTGGCTCATAAATTTACTCATGGCTGAGAAGGTGTGCACTACGTAGTACTAAATTGACAGCTTACACACGGTATTTCCCAGTCACTTCTCTGCACTGTGTAAAGTTTTACATAATTACACTGAAAGCAGAAAATTAATAATGTTCTGCACATTAGCAGGAACTTTATATCCTTCACTTGGTAACTTGCAATAATAAATATCACCTTCTGTTGTAATTTTAAAATGGTAAGACCAGTCATGGCTTGCTTTCCGAAATGAATTGGCTTACTGCAGGCATTAAAACCATCAGGTTTTGGCCATGTCTAAGATAACTCTAATGTTTTTTCTCTGTGCAAAAATCAAAATATTAAAACAAAATAATGAATGCAGCAGCCAAAGCAGCTTCCACCATTCTGAGTTTGACACATGCACATTTGAAAGGATTTAAGCAAGCCCTGACAAATACACTTGTATCAGTCTAACCAGAACATTGTTTATTTTGTTTTACAGATTTTGGCCATTGTGTCCATTCTGTTCATCGTACTGTCCACTATTGCTTTGTCTCTTAACACACTGCCAGAGCTTCAAGAAATAGATGAATTTGGGCAGCCAAATGACAACCCTCAGCTAGCACACGTTGAAGCTGTGTGTATTGCTTGGTTTACCATGGAGTACCTATTGCGTTTTCTGTCCTCACCGAATAAGTGGAAGTTCTTCAAAGGCCCGTTAAATGTCATTGACTTACTAGCTATCTTGCCGTACTATGTCACCATTTTCCTCACGGAGTCCAATAAAAGTGTCCTGCAGTTCCAAAACGTCAGACGTGTGGTTCAGATATTTCGTATTATGAGGATCCTAAGGATTCTTAAGCTCGCCAGACATTCAACAGGCCTTCAGTCTTTAGGTTTTACGCTCAGGCGGAGTTACAATGAATTGGGCTTGTTGATATTATTTTTAGCCATGGGAATAATGATATTTTCAAGTCTTGTATTCTTTGCTGAAAAGGATGAGGATGCTACAAAATTCACAAGTATCCCTGCATCATTCTGGTGGGCAACAATCACTATGACTACTGTAGGATACGGTGACATTTATCCTAAGACGTTATTAGGTAAAATAGTTGGAGGACTTTGCTGTATCGCTGGAGTGCTGGTCATAGCCCTGCCCATACCAATTATTGTGAACAATTTTTCAGAGTTTTATAAGGAGCAGAAAAGACAGGAGAAAGCAATTAAGAGGAGAGAAGCACTTGAGCGAGCTAAAAGAAATGGCAGTATTGTCTCCATGAACCTGAAAGATGCCTTTGCTCGCAGTATGGAAATGATAGATGTAGCAGTAGATTCAGGTAAGCCTGGAGAAGCAGCCAATCCAAAGGAGACACCTGATGACAACCACCTGTCCCCAAGCCGGTGGAAATGGGCCAGAAGGACAATGTCTGAAACAAGCTCAAACAAGTCTTATGAGAACAAATACCAAGAAGTTAGTCAACAAGACTCCCACGAGCAATTAAACAACGCCGCAGCATCCTCCAGCCCGCAGCACCTCAGTGCCCAAAAACTGGAGATGTTGTATAACGAAATTACTAAAACTCAGTCTCAGCCTAATCTTAATGCTGGTTACCAAGACCAGTCAGCAAAGCCACCTGTGTATGAAGAAGAAATAGAAATGGAAGAAGTTACAGGTCAGAGAGATCCGTTGCCAACTGGACCTATGGACATCATAGCAGACATGAGAAGCACATCCAGTATCGACAGTTTTGCCAGTTGTGCGACTGACTTCACGGAAACTGAGAGGTCTCCCCTTTCTCTGTTTCCTGGCTCTCACTTGCAAATGAGATTTCCAGCTGACACTGTTAACCTGGAAGACAACCAAAGAGTAAGGAGTTCTCAGTTTATACCGTTCACAAAAGACAGAATGTTTTCTCCAACCGATGTCACCTTTGACTATAATCCAATCGACAGAGCTGTTATCAGTGACGGCAGTGGATCCCAAACTGTTTTGCATGGTCATTTGCATTTAGACACTGCTATGGAAAGCCCCAAAAGTTCCTTGAAAGGTAGCAACCCATTAAAATCTAGATCCCTTAAGGTAAATTTTAAAGACAATAGAGGTGGTGCTCCACAAACTCCACCGAGCACTGCAAGGCCATTGCCAGTAATGGCAGGAGCAGACTTCACACAGGCCACCCCTCAGCACATCAGCACCATTCTCCTAGAAGAAAATTCACCCCAAGGTGAACGACCTTTACTTGGTGCTGACGCATCAGCACTTTGTCAGGGACCTGTTAAAAAATCGTCCCCTCTCTTTCCCAAACAAAAGATTTTCACTTTCCCTTCAAAAGAGAGGAGGAGCTTCACCGAAACAGACACTGGAGAAGAAGAAGAGTTTCTGGAGTTACATGGTATAAAACATGAAAAGCAACAGGATATCAAGACAAATTGCTGTGGGGATAAACACAGTGATGGCAACCATTTAACAGAGGAGCCACAGGTCAGCTCTTCACCCAAAAGCATGAGCCACAACTGTACCCAAGACATTTACCATGCTGTGGGTGAGGTAAAGAAAGACAGTAACCAAGAAGGTCACAAAATGGAAAACCATTTATTTGCCCCAGAAATTCATTCAAGTCCAGGAGAAACTGGTTACTGTCCCACACGCGAAACTAGCATGTGACTAGTTACAAAAGCAATAAAAATAACTTTTCTTAAAACACATTTAGTAATGCCTATGAACTAAGACATGGAAAGCCTCAAAAAAAAGTGCATAAAATGTTATTTTTGCATGGCATGAAGAGTTGTTTAGTTTAAATACTGTTTAATTTAAAAAAAAGACTGCTTTTTGTAACAAACTGAAAAAAAAAACGGGGAAAAAATGACTCAAGAACAGTGAATAAATAAAGAGAGCTCTGTTAGGAGCCAGTGTTCTGCAACATCTGACATTTTTGATCCTTTCACTTACGATTGTAGACAGATTTTGAACTCTTTTAACTTTTTTTGTTTTCTTGGTTACAATGAATTTTAGAATTTGCACATGAAAGGATGAAATGTCAATGCATGCATTCATAAAGATGTGAAACAAGGTGCTTTGAGCTTGCAAAATGCATATATTTGTAAATAGTTTGGGGCTGGGGGGAAAGCTACTGTTAACAAGGATTTATGGAAAAAGCAGTTCCTGGGACACAGGTACTTCCTTCACAGCGTGCTGTCTGGAGGTTTTGTACAGACTTATGTTGCAAAATTGCAACTTCTACTTAAAGCATCTCACGTATCTTGCTTTCTGTTAAAAAGCTCATAAGTATATCTGTTAATTAAGGACTACAGTATTTTAGTTTATCTGTGCTGTAAATCATGATTTTTTTTTATTTGCATAACTTTAGTTATTGCATTTGTCAGTTTAATTAATGATCCTGTGAGGAAAAGCAAAGATTTAATGACCAGAACTTGAAGCAATTGATATTTTTATAGAAAACTGCCAACATTTCATAACTAAGAAAAAAAGTTCAATTTTAAAATAAAAAACCCATAGAGTTATTTCTGTGGCAATAAATAGTGCCAAATGGCTATATAGACATATCCAAAAGTTCTCAATCTCTCAGAATATTTCTTTTAACTTGGTATTAAAAAAATATTACCCACATTCTTTTTTTTCCTTTGATTGAACCATATTTACTTCTACACGATCTTTGAGCTCTCTTTCCCTTTTCTTTACCTGCAGTGCCCATACTTCAATAATGGCAATGTTTTTGAAGCTGTTATGGCGTAAGGACACAAGAGACAAGCTTTGTAGGGGGAAGTGGTACCTTTTATTATCACAAATCATATAGCTGGAAAAAACAGGCTTCAAGTACATGTGACTTGCCCCAGGTCTTCCATGCCCCGAAGCTTGTCTGTGTTTTTCAGTTCAATCATTTGGACTGACAGAAAATATCACCTGACTCACCAACTTTGCCTCAACCCATACGCCCATGGCTGTTCCAAAAGCGGAGTATAGGCTTTCCCCTATACTTACATAAAGGGAAATGTCAATCCTGCCAAAGCATCTTTGGTTCCTGTGATATTCTCCAGCGTTGTAAAAGAAAGATGCTGAACCAAAGCCTTCATTACAAAGTACCCGTCTAACCACTGTCTGAAAACAGCTATTAATTTTTTATCCAGCACCAATAGCTTCCTATGATATAATATAAAAAAGCCTATAGATTGCTTTAATTACCTAAATCATAAAAAGTTTATTCAATTCGTTAATCCTAGTCATAAGCAAAAGTATGCCACTACACAGGCATGTCCTACAAAATGTTTTTTGGGGTTTTTTTTGTTGGTGTTTTTTTTTTTGTAGGAAAACAGAATACGGGTATTTTTTTGCTGTCCTCTGATTTTCTGCTGAAATTGGATACTCCCTTACAACAGTTTTGTAAGAGCAGCAGTCCAGCCTCACATCTAATAGCCAGAGGGTCCAGCAGTTCAAAGTCTGAGGAGGCGTTTAGAAATTCTAGCATCGGTTCCCTGCTGCTCCACGGGCTTGTTGCCGGAGATTGGGCCTCTCCCTTCCCCGTGCACAGAAGGGAGCGAATGCTTCTTCCAGGTCAGCACTGTAACAGCAAGCATTGCAAAGACACTGAGACAGCAAGAATGGAAGCCTTAAGAGCACTTTAGACCAACCAACATGTGGTTTGTAACAGCAGGCTTCTACTTCCCATAGTGGACCTAGGTTAGTTTTTACTTATGTGTCATTTTCTGTCACTTAAATGAGTAAAATTCAGGCACCTAACGCATTTAATGTAAAAGAGCAAGCATTTTTGTTGCAACATTGCCCTCTGCTTGAAATGGCTGGGCTGACACCACAGACCTCACTCAAGCCTGGCCCGTGGAAAAGAGACAAGTTTGAAAAGCCCCAAAATACGGATTCTGGTGGCTGAGCCAAACAATGAACACAGCACAATCCTTCAGTTTAAAAAAAAAAAAAAAAAAGTTTTCTATATTTCCATAAGTCTTCTGATTTCCGTAACAAGATAACATTGAGGTGTCTCTTCAGTCATTTGAAAAACTGGGAATATAATGTTATTTTTTCCAAAAAATGTCTGGTCATTAATTCTAAAAAAAAAAAGAATTTTTTTTGTCCTTAGTTGCAGTTCATTGCAACTTGTTGCTGCATTCAGTTTTACCTATTTATATGGCATTCTGCTTAACATTTTTCAATCATGTTGTGTCTCACTGTTCCAAAACTTAGCTCTTGAGTATTTTATAGTCATTAATCTTCTATATTTATTTTTATTTTTTTCTTCCTAGATATTTTCAGTGACTAAAACTAAATGCCAGTCAATTTTTATATGCCTAAAGTGTTGGTCTGTATTTTCTATGTGCAGTTTTATGAAATCACGTGGGCCTGTTCGATCTGCCTTTACATCCTAGTGAACTAATCAAGACCAAATTAAGTCCAAATGGGATCTGATCCCACGCTCTGGATCCACAGAAAAATCCCATTCAAGATAATGATGTTGTTCTGGCAAGACTGAGGTCTGTGTTGTGTTCCTACTGTGTGCTTTTTCTCCCAGGTGACCCTTATGCTTTGGAAAAGCCCCCTCAGACGTGTGCCACTTGGTAGAAAGGGAGGAGTCCAGCCATAGGGAACGTATTGCAGGAGCAGAGATTGGATTCCTTAAGCTCTTGTGAGCTAACCTTTATGCAAACCTGATTCTGCCCTATTAAAATCACTAATTCAAAGTGGTGAAATCAAAGCCTCAATCCTTGTGCAGATGAATTTCCCCTGAAACCCATGGGAATCTGATGGAAAAAGGGACTGACTGAAATGTAAATGAGGACGGCATGAGTCTCTCTCTCTCTCTCTCGATTAAAATCAACAGGAGCTTTAACTATATAAATCAGATGAGAAGACCAGGCCCTTATTGACTGCCATATTTTAAATGTTTTCAGAGAAGCACATTTATTTTGAAATTGTATAAGCAAAGGAAATGCAATTCTCTTTAATAACAGATGTTGTATTTTTTTGAAATCTTGGAAGCAAAAGGATCAAGCTTTAGAAGTGCTTTTGGTATAATTTCACTATATACTTTTGACTATGCTGAATATTATTTCCAGGAGCACAGGTTAAGACATTTGGTTTTTCCAGTCTTGACTGCATACACAAGATCCACTCCTGAATACCTAGCTCATGTATAATTCCTAATGAAAACATTTACTTGAGCAGTTGCAGGACTGGACCTATCTTTCGTTCCAGTACAGCACGTATAAGAAGTGCAGTCCAGGATCACTTCATTCATCATGAATTGCTGTGTAGCAAATTATGCAAAATTACCTGAGTATATTTTTCTGTTTTTCTAAAACTTTGAAGCCATTTCAGACTTATTAGCCATTCACCACAGTAAGGGGAGCATTGTTTTTGAGTTCTGGAGTCAGTCTCCAACAGTGGTGGAATTTCAAAACAACTTAAGGAATCTTAAGATGAAGTTACTCACCTGTGCACCTGAAAGGGGTCTGACTCTTTGTATCACTGGAAAATGAAGATTGTTCAGGGAGATAGCTTTGCAATCAATCTATTTTTTATATTTTATACTAACTGCAGAATTCTGAATCAAAGTTTTGAGTCCGTTTCAATGATGAAACAAAATGTACACATTTAAAAGATGTTCAGAGGGTAATCAGAACAATTTTTGAGTAAATAGTGACATTAATCCAAATCGAGGGTGGGGGGAATAATGTATCGCACAAACTGCAAAGGAAGTTCATACAGGAGAGCTGTTTACAGGGGAAGCATATAACATAAAGAATGTAACATGGAGTAGGAAGCTATTGCACTACAGAATTTATATAAAATACACTTTTTTTAAATAAAAAAACACAAAAGGCCTTTTAATGCTTCATTGTATAGAACATAGGAGCCTCTGTGCTAATGCAGCAATCAAATGCACTGTGTTCTCACTTCAAAATTGGTCTCAAAATTCAAACATTAGTGATGTTAGAGAGGTGATATCTGATCTAACACTAGAGCAACTGACTTGAAGAGCTTTTTAGCACAATATTACATAACCAAAAGTGGGTACAGAAAATTGTATTTTTGCCTATAACATACATAAATCAAAATGACAAATGGCTTCTTGAGTCTTTTCCTAACAGGTAACGCTGGGCAACATATTTTTATTCCTTGAAAAACAATTAGTTCTTTTAAAAGTAGGTCCCTTCCCCAACATGTAGACTGAGCTTCTGTTTCCTTAGGTCTATTTGAAACAAGGTTTACCTTCAAATTATTTTGTTAACTCCTTCAACCTCATCTCTAAACCACAGTCCAGTACAAAAGCCAGCTGTCTTTTTCAAGCCCTATTGCAAATACAGTCAGCCTGATAAAAACGTCCAGGGCCTACCTGACTGTTCTTATTCATTCATATAATTTTTGAATCATTTGGAAGTTTAACATTTTGATCATGCAAAAAATACTTTAAAAGCAAAAAAATGTAAGAAATATGGTTTTTTTTCAAAGTAGCCAGCACAGATCAAGCAAGAAATGCAAATACAGCAAAGGGGGAAGAAAGGCAGAAAACTGTAAGTAAACAAGGCATGTTTTAATATACTATATAAACAAGAGATATAATAAAACATACATAAAATAGTCCTTGTTCACACTTAATGAGGTAAAAATGCCAGTAGCAAAAGACTTAATTCCAGTCCTACCCCATCTTAATTTGTATCCTAGAACCAACAGGTCTCTACTGAGATTTTCAGTGATGTTATTACCCACTCGCCTGCTACATGAACACCTGATCTGTAGCTGTTTTTCATAAGACTTTCCTGAAAAAGAAGATAATGTGTGTTCTTATCTTTGTTGATCTTTGGATCTCTTCCCATTGCCCTCCAAACATCAACCTTCTCTTCTTCTTGGGAGCAGTTGGAAGACAATCCACCAAACAAGATGAAAAGGAAAGCATTTTGGTAGTCTGGTGCAAATGGCCAGATGGACTCTATTGCATTTGAACCAAGGAGAACTGAGTGCCATTTCTCTCTGTTACTGTTGCAGCTGTACCATCTCACAGCTTCACGTTTTCCAGTTGTAAAATGATTTGACTCTTCCAGTGTCCCCCTCAACCTGCAAGTTGTTTCAGTGCATTTGTTCAGTGATTTTGCAAGAGCTTTTGTAAAAGGCGTTGACTGCTAAATGCTATTAAGAGAGCCATCAGTATAAGCGTGAATATGTGTCTCTCGTCCAATGCATTTTTATTCCTTGGTGGTACTCGGTTTAACCTCCAGCTGAAATGCTTTTATTTCCTAAAACAGATCAGGTGTTCTGGGAGCCAAATCCTTCACAGCTACTCTGTCGGTTTCCTTAATGAAAGGTTAGGTGACTGGCAGGCAGAGACAAAATTGTTTGCATCCAGTGATGGTTACTTGTTCAGTAATCATACACCATGTGACATCTGCAGGTGGAGTAACATACCTGTCTTTGTATTTGTTCTCTTGCAGGTTTAAATAATATTTTTTGAAATGTTGTATTATGATATTTAAGAAGTATTACCCTTTAGTGCAATGGAGATTTCTTCCAAAACAGCAGTGATACCTTATAGTCCTATATTATTATTGATTGCTATTTAATTTTCTTTTATGACACCTAATACAGATCCAGATGGATCCCATTGTAGAACAAGGAAGTACCACACAAATATTATTGCTCTTTTTAATTAAAAGTAGCTAAAGAAAATGCTATTAGCTAACATTTAATTCAAAAAGATAAGATTATCCTAATTACACCTATGAACCACACAGAATGGTGACATGTCATTACCTTAGACATTGACTGTAGTCCTGTGGTGAATGTAAGCCTTGAATCTAAGAGTAGTCTGGGTAATTAATTTCATTAGTTTAATTTTTTACCTCAAATAAGTATTTGAGTACATATTTAACATCAGCAGAAGTAATGTACATTTCTAAATCTGGAAGTCTACAGCTATGTTTACAGTGGCATCTGGAAGCGGGGAGAGCTTTCTTAACGTGAATCTCTCAGCTATCCCTGCTTCTCGTGCTTTGGTTCACATCACAGAGCAATCTTGGACCATGCAAACTGGATTACTTTTAGATGAAGCTGAACCAGAAAACTTGTTCCATGAGGGCACCTCCTGTGCTGCAACTAGTACAACGCACTCAGGCCTTGGTACCAGACTAGAGCTAGTCCACAATAGTACCCGATACACATAGCGCAAATTGTCAGCACAAACTGTTTTCCTCAACAAATCTGCTTCTGTTGTGTTGTACTACTTGCTAATGTAGACATAGACTATCTCTACCGTGGTTATTACCTCCAGTCCATGCAGTCTTGGCTAAATCCCTTAGTCAAGCAAATTTTGCCATTGTCATCTGTGGTATTGCATAATAAGAGCAATATATAGCCAAAGATGAAATTGTCCCTAGTGTGTTCTCCAAGTTAACCCAGGTGGAATCATCTAAACAATAAATTCTTGATAACCCTTGGATAGTTTTGGTTTGCAGTTTGGACCACAGTCTTAAAGACTGCATATTGCTATAGTCAATTTACTCTAAAGTTGGTGTTAATTTGATAAAGACAGTAGAGACAGCCCTACATCGACTCTCACTCCAAAATCTTTACATCAGAGGAATGATTAAACTGACTGCAAGTAGCCCTATTTCACTTAACAGTAACTCGTAGTTTATACTGGTATGAATAAAAACAAATGGCTGTGCAAATGGCTAAGCATTGATGGAGGATCAGAAGCCCAGCTTGAGCATTTTGTGCTGACCTACCATGTCTAGGTATCTTTCCATTTGGATCATCAGTTGAAATTCATTTAAACTGGGGGGCTAGTAGGGTTTTGATCACGTGCTTAGTTGCTCTGATGTCTAGGACATATCTTCTAAAAGGTAATGCAAGAAACAAAAAGCCTACTCCTTATCTTACTTTTTGAACAATTGTAAGGTGAAGGACATATGTCTTATACCGATATTTTCGCTCTAAGTTTTGCTCAGGTAGCATCTCTCAGTGGAGGTTCAGAATATGAAACATTTATGCCTGTTCTTGAAGTCCTTAAGCAGAAAGCCAATGGGAATTCTGCCTGTATAAAACTGAAGGATGGAGCAATATATTATAGCTTTAGGCAAAAGGAACAGTTTCTAACACATATTACAAAATGAAAAATAGAAAAAAACCACTGTTGGGGACAATCATGGGTACATCTGCTAGGATGCAGAGTTCTGGATTTATACCTCTAAATTTTCAAAGAGTTATGCAGAGTTTTACCTATGTAACTCTTTCAAAAGTCAAAGGAGCCATGCTGATAAGCTGAAACATGGAGGGATTAGTGTACAAAAAACCTGAGAGTTGAATACCTAGCCTATTGCTTTAAGATCACTGTAAATATCAACTAAAAAAATGTATTAATTCATGTTTATAAGTTATTACTGTGTTAGTTTCATAGATATGGTAGCATGACTATTATTAGTTTTATTGAGTTTAATGAACTTTACTTTGTATTCCTCTGTGAATGCTCTGAATGCTGCAAACAAAAAAGCACAACAGAATTTTTTCAAGTTCTCTTGGCGCGATAGCAGTGTCTTCACTATTGTTCAATTTTACAAAATAGCAACATTTCATCATACAATGCTATATTAACAACATACCTTTCTTTAAAGAACTGTCACTAGGAGATAAAAGCATATGTGATAAGTCTTGTCTAATCTCATTCATCTGCCTTTACAAAATGCCCCAGACATTTTGTGGGAGACTATGCTGCTTTTGCTTCATGCGTTGTTTGTATTTGGGGGTGGGGCAGGGGAATAATAGGGCATTTTGCAATGGTAATTGCATCAAACATGCTTTTTTTCATTATTATTGTATTTGTTAGAAACATTTTGATTTAATTTCTTTTTGTAGATAAGACTGTTTGACAATAGCTTTATTTTTTCAACTAACCATCTGATTCCATTAGACTAATAACTTCTCACATTTAGTGGTATTTGTATCAATGTCTCCATATCAGCTGCATTTTAACCTCATAAAAAAGGAAATATGATTATTATTTTTGTCATACTAGATTTTGCTGATCAACTAAATATTTCTGCACCAATCTACATATTAATATGCATGTTGTAGTCTGTACAATTGTTCAACATCAAAATATCTGTTTAATTTATGTCAAATGTCTGTAAAATAAATGCATTGTTCTCCATTTCAGTCTGGTAGAATAAGCAGGATAGTAAATAAATGTGTAAATTAATCATCTGTGTCTCATTTCAGTTCTCTGCATGAAACCACTTTACATTGAACATTACATATATACCAAAACAATAATCCATAGTGTCTTTAGATTTCATTACTTGACAATATTATACAGGGATTTCTGGCAGACAATGTGTACAGAAATAAATCATTTGGCTATGCAAATAAAGTCAGAATCCATTATTTAAAAAAAAAAATTAAATACAGTGCTTCTAAGCCTTTTTTTTTCCACTCTGTTCAGCATTACTGCTAATTACTACTCGCACTGTCATAGATACAAGACCTCAAATGACTTTACAAGGGTGAGTAAACATTATTGCCTGCAGGATGGAAAGCAGAAGCATGGAAAGATTTAGCAGACTGTTTTTTGGACAGTCAAGCCTAGGTACCTCAGCCTAATATTCAGAGGTGGTGGATAAACCGATCTCTTGTTCAACTTACTAGTAAGCAACAACCTAGCTTGGACCGCAGCACCTTTTTGCCTAATGTGGACCAATTTTCTTTTAGTCCAAAAACTGAAAGAAAATATAAGTTGTACTGCGAATTACTTTTTTCCTTCAAGATGAGTCATGGAAATAACTAATTTTCTTTACAGGCAAAGTTTTGCTGCAAATGCAACTATAGTAGAGCATCTCTAGTGTTCAGAAAATAAGGAATATGATTTCTTTATCTTCAAAATAGAAAGCTATTTTTTAATTTCTACATCTGAACTGTATTACAATGAAATAAAAATACAGGACCAAGTTCTGCCCTTTGGTGAGCATGCTGATTATAGTTATGAGAGAGCTTAGAGGCATGCTTTAGCTTCACAACCATATTGTGCTATACATACCTCAAGACACAATTCATTGCACTGCAGAACTTTTCCCCTTTCAGCTTTTAATCTAAGGGTTCCTTCCCTGAGTGTGTAGTACTGCACATAAATCTAAATTTGTTCCATCTTCCTGTTCTCCCTCAAACACATTCCCAACCTCCTCTTTCCTTAAAAACAAGCCCCACACCTTTGTTATTGCTTCTTCCAGTCTCTTCTTCTTGGCATCGATTTGAATAATTGCATTTAAAAGAAACGATATTGAGTTTTATATATTATTCAATAACCAAGCAGTCTGCAGCCCACACATCTATCCGTGGTACCCAAAAGTATCTCCAAAACTGCAGTTCTAGGTGCACATTCCAGCTGTCCCATGGTTCTACACTGCAGCAAGACCTGGGTCTTGTGTAAGTCCTCTGACCCTCCAAATTTTGACTGCACAGAAAGGAAACTAAGCCGTGCAGGAGAAATAGAGTGGGAGCATTTTCCAATAATCACTGAGTCTGGACAATCAAGGGACCAGGATACACGACTGTAGTTCAGACACAGCTAAAAATCTCTTCAATCATGCCGTGAGCTTAGATCTTTCTGTTCTAGCTATTTCATCCTTTTCCATCTCCTCCTCTCCCTCTATTCTTTCTTGTGGAGCTCATTTCAAAAAAAAATATCTAGCACCCTAGCATCTCACCCCAACTCCATAGCAGCCTAAGAAAGAAATGGACTTGATCCTAGCAAGAAAATAAAAATACAGAAAATCTCCACTGTTTTGTTGGTGCAATCTGACCTGCAGATGAACACAAATGCAGCTAGAAAGCAGGCAAACAATTTTATGCAAAGCTGCAAATGTGATATGTGGTCGGGATTAAGTCCTAAAGAAAGAAATATTCTTGGCAGACCAGGAATAGAGCAGGTCACAGAGATCATACTGACAAAGTACTGAGATGCCAGTAGGTTAGCATAAAAGTACCCCTCTCTAATCCATTCAGAGGAAAATTTCAAGCATTTCTAATATAAATATTAGGAAAGAAAACAACCTAAATAGTCAGGATATCACTATGTTAAACCCTAATTTACTGTATAGGCTTAAATCATGTTTCTGCAGACTCTCTGAATGCAAATTTTCCTTAAGTGTAGAAAAAAATAAATCAAAAGTTGAGTAAAATTTGTTCAGACCTTTTTTTGGTCTCTAGAAACCCATGTCCATTCTTCTATCTTAAAGAAAGATAGAAGTCGGGGGGGGGGGGGGAATTAGACTGTATTGTATTATGTAGTGGGTTGGGTGTTTTTTAAAGGTTTCAGAATACCTCACAGACCACAGGCCTCAATTGCCTTCATAAGCAAATGGTGAAAGTGTCTACAAAATAATTCATTACTTATCTGTGGTGACAGCAAGCCAGTTTTCAGGCCCTGGTCTTCTGAAAAGAGTTTGCATACTTAACTCTCTAATCTGTGGCTTTCTCCAAATGAAATATCAACTTTTAATGGATATATTTAAGACCAGTTGTTAATAGAGCTGACTCATTCTTAGACTGTCAGCCAATAAAGTTTCCTCCAGGAAAATAACTCAAATTACCTTTCAAACAGCACTTTTAGTACTTAGAGGTTTTCATCCAAGCACTGAAATACCAGCAGATTTAATCTATGGGCACCACAGAATCCACAGCTGAAATTACTCTCATAAATAGGCATCGAATTTTCAAATTAGTTTCATGTAAGTAAGCAGCCACCTTTCAATATGTCAGCACTATTTTCACCTCCATCATACACTGAAATGATACCAGAACTGCAAAATGTAAAGTTACTTTCTCTTCATCAGTTTATGATGAAAACACTAATCAAAACCATAACTGCATCTTGCAAGAAACATAGAGGTTTTGACTCATATTTTTGTTCTGCACTAGAACAAAAAATGGGAATTTTGACATTGCCACTGATCAGGCATCAAAGGCTATCCTCAATTAATGTCCTTCCTTCAAGGGCTTACCTGTCTGTTGGCTGGGGTTGGAAGGGACTGAGCCTATCCTTTTGTCCTCATGCATTACCTAAGGGGACATGGCCCTCGCTTGGGTCCTGCAACTAGAAATCTGCAGCATGGTGCCTCAACCAGAGGGAAGCACAGCCTGACATCCAGCACAGGCCTGGCATATTTGGGCATTTTCCAATGCTTGCTTTTAAAACCAGACTGAATTCTAGTCAGTCTTCCCAAAGCCATAATCTATAGATAATCAACATTATACAAGAAGCCCTGATCAACCTGAAATCCAATCATAAGGACTCAATATTTATGAAAACTATAGCTGCCTGATCCGCGACAGAACTTTTTATATTTTGTCATGTGTTAATAAAATCCTACTACTGAACAAGGCACTATGAGCCAACGAAGACTGAGAACCTGCTTTAACAGAAGTTTTGAGTACCTAAATGATTCAAAGTTGAACTCTACATTTACAAAATTCTTTCTTTTCAGCTTTTTTGGAAAAAGTACTGCACAAACAAGAAGGCTACATACTCCCCGTGAAAATGTAAAATAATTGCATTATTGGCTCATGGTAACTAATTTATCAGAGGACTTTCACTGTTTAGACACCCAAAGTTACTGATGCTTGATAGAGTGAAAAATAGACACTATTAATCGAATGATGAGAAAAACAGTCTGCAGTTTTGTTAGTCAACAACATCAGAGGGCCCAGAGGGAATAAGAGTTTACTCAAAGCTGCTAACTTGGCTTAAAGCTACAAACTGACTTTGTCTTAATGAGGATTTTATCTGGTATTAGTTGCTACAGGTGAACTAAGATGTAGCTAAATGCATATCTTCTTCTCCCTAATGAAGACATGACCACAAGGAGAAAGGCTGGAGCAACAAAAATATTTGTTAATCACCAATGTGCCTTCAAATGCATTAATCTGTATCTTAAAAAGCATTTAATCATGTTGAACTACTATAATTATAAAACACATCTTATCTGCAGAAAGTAAAGACAAATCAAACATGAACAGCGCCAAAAGGAATAAATTTTTAAATTATAATAAATAAGCATGATTAGTTTTGTTATTTCTCACTCTTCATCCTCATGTTTTCTACAAATTATAATCCTTCCCACACTGGAAATCAGCACAGCAACAATTTATTGCTAGTCTCTACTAAATTACCATTTAGGTATTCCTACTGCAAAAAATTCAGGTTGAGTTATGTGACCACTCACTGTTATTTAAACTACTAATGAAACTATTGTTTTATTTCACAAAAGAAATCTGTTTTTATAATTTGCTCTCTTATGTTACAGTTTTCAAATGGCAATTTGCAGTTATTCTACATAATCTCTTCCCGTGTCAATTTGTTTCTACTAGATGGCAAGAGATGAGCTGTTGACTGTGAAGTATCAGTACAGTACCCATATCCATGCTATTAAAGTTAAAAAAGCTTCTTAAGAGATTATTACAACTTAGTGCATTCATTAAGGAAAATGGTTCAAAATGAACTTTACTCCGATTAGACCCTGGATAATCCACAGTGAAAAGAGCCATTATGAATGCCTCAACTGCAGGAAATATTTCTACCTTGTTAAACACTAAGGTATCCAACCACAAAACACAGATCCATAGAGAAGTAGAATTCATTAGCTCAGCCACTCAAGGAACTACTTGTATTCTACTACACCTTTTCAATTTTAATCTTTTAATGTTGTTGGTTTAATGATTTCCTTAAAACATACAAAGAAGCAGGCATAATTGTACCACCCTCAGAAAGGAACTGCCTTCAGTTCTCCAATCCCTCAATGAGATGCTACATGATAGAAACATATTTGTGATGCGTCTTCCAGCGGCAAGTCTGATGACCACTTGAGCAAGTGACTCCACATACATACACATACACGCACCCATACACGCACACAGCACATATGGAATCTGGCACTGTCTTAGCACAGTAGCCTGCAAACCAAAACTCTGCAATACCTCGCATATGTGCTATGATATAGCTGCAATCTAAAGAGATTTCTCAGTTCACTAATGCACAGCAGACAGGAAGACCTCACAGTTCTCACAGCTGTCATTTTTAGTTGAGCCAAAAGAAGCTGTATACCAGGACAGAAAAATGGAAGCGTAACACCTGCACATTACTACGATTGCTATGAGGCTTATGTACCTGGCGTAAATTAAAGCATATGTAGACTAGAATAACTTCATTCTGTCATGAAATGTTACATCTCCAAAATAAGAAGTTTCTTATGGCAGCAACAGTAGAACTACTGCTTTAATTATTCCCCACTCTTGCTTGCCTGACCTCTCTTCTCATCAGGACTGTATAGGCAAGCCCTTTTTAATCACTTCAAGCAAGTTCCACAAGTATGTTGACCTTGTAAGGACTGGAGAAAAGCTCTAATTTTTCTATGAAAAATTTCAAAATTAAATCAGAAGTTACCCCCATTTCTTGGGGAGGACAAAATAAGATTCCCAGTAATCAAAAGAAATAAAGAGCTTAGTACATTAAAAAAAAAAAAAAAAAAAAAAGAAAATCAATTCTATAGTGTTAAATAGTAACAGAAAAGAATAGCTACTGTTTTTCATGTCTGAGCCCTCATTCTCACCCAGGAAAACGAACAAAGAAAAAACAAATGTAAAGAGGCACCACTGCATAAATACGTATCTACCTCTGCTTTCTGTGAGAAAAGTTTCACTTCAGTATTTCCCCACAGTTAACACTGAAAGTGATTTTTGGATAATCAGCATGTCTTGTTCTCCTTGAAATTTCTAATCATGACTTCTGCAGAATTAAATCACAGGGACTGTCAGCAATGTATCCAGAGCTCTGAATGAATAAAATTGTGATTCCAGGAATGTATTAATGTTGCAAATTAATTTGACATTCATTGTGATATGTCTGATCAAGGCAAACTACTTTGTTAGCGTGCATATGTTCAGAGGCATTGCCTGTCACAATAGCTATTTAAAACAGAGTGTTAGAAATCAAATGAAGTCTACCAGCCTCCCACTTTTAAACAACAGTAAATGATTCCCCTTTCATTTGGAAGCTTGGGTTGATAAAAGCACCAGAGTCAGTGTCACCCACTCAACTGAATCTCAAAGTTTCTGGTTTTCTGGTATTAACTATACCTCATCTTCTCTGTCACTTTTACAGATATACAGATAAGTATGTCTCTTTTTAATATTTTCACAATATTTAAAGTTGTTGCAAGTCCATTCTCTTTCTCCCAGTCTGCTAAACACGTACAATGTTCAGCCAATCAGCAGAGCCAGAGAATTATATTTCCAAGACCTTATTTTCACACTGGGAACAGTTTCAAAGCTGTTAGTTCCTAGTGCCTGGCACACTAAGCAAAATAAACAAACACATAAATAAATTATTACTTCTAAACACGCAAAGTTTCTGAGAGGTCTCTAACAATCATTTCATGGAAATATAGTTACCTAAGCTGAAACTGTGTATCTCAGGGATAATTCCACAGAAAACAGTGCCAAATGTCAGTCATTACTCAGTATACCAGAAATATCAGTATCTGGCCAGTAACTCAGGTACTCATTCTGCATCTTTATCAGGCAATCTTCATTTACATAAAATGTAATCCATAAAGGTCATTTGAATTCATTAAAGCATGTAAATACCATGGATTTGTTTAATTAACTTAAATGCCTTGATCTTAGCCAAGGAGAATTCCATCAGGAGTTTGGCATATGGGCTATAAGAGCATGTCGCTGGTTAAAACGAGACATCTAGTAAAGTCAAAACGTGCAAAGTATTTGCTTCTGGTAGCAAGATGGACGATGGTCAGTGCTATACAGCATGCCACGTTACCGTTTTTCTTGCAAAGGGGCATCTCGCACACTGTGGTACAACACTGGTTTCACACTCGGCGATGCTGACGTGGCTGGTGATAATGTAGTCGGCTACATTGTCTTTAACTCTATTTCAGTCTCTAATGTAGCTCTTCAGCTGGGGCAGAATAAAATACCTATCAATTCCTTTTCTGTGTGTGAATTAATCTCAGCCAAGGGGAGGAGACCCTGCTGAGTTCATGATATGGAATACTATAATACCTTTGTCTCTAAAACTGCATTACATTAACTGAGAATAATGCAACCTTTATTCTTTCATACATATGTCAGCTTAATGAGCCGTTAAGATGTCTAGTATTTAAAGCATACAATAAGGATATCTATAGTTTAAGCTTCAGAAATCACCCAAATATCCTACAAATGCTAATAGCACTCTTGACAGGAGAAATCTAGCCTTTCATTTATTTTTAAATTCCCCTTCCATTCTATCCATAAAATGCATTTATTTACAAAGAAAGCAGGAGAAATCTATAATACCAAATCAATTAATATAAGTTAGGAAAGGCAAAACGGGAACATATATGTTGGATAATACCCTGCTCCTGATCAGATCCCAGGAAATTCCACTCATTTTCTCTCACAATTTCTCTAGTTCATTAATCAGAAAATCCTTTCCCACTGATCAGAGTCCCTTAAGGACTCAGAAGCAACAGTATCCACCCACAAAGGGGCCAAACAGGCTCTCATATAGAAACGTTGGGTTTGGACCTCACCATGGGAATTCTCCAGCACTCATGTGGCCTGTGACTATAGACAAGGGAGTCATGGGCTCAGCCTTGCCACTTTTGCCTGCAAAGCGTAAACCATTTGAAACCACAGCAGATACATGCCCAGAGGATCAAGGAAAGACAGAACACAGTTGCAGAGCTACACCTACTTTCTACTGCAGACCAACCTCACCCATTGTATTTTTCTCCTCAGAAATGTCCTGCACCTAATTGCTTCTGTATGATTGGCTCAGAAACAATACCCATAAATCTCTGAAATGTCTACATGAAATTATGCTTGCATAATCTTGGCATACTCATAAATAAAATCCTTCACTGAATGGAAAGTTACTGTCAGTAATGTCTAGACAGATGTGATTTTCCAAGATCTGTTATTTTTGACAGTATTCTATCAGAACGCTGGTGTGATTCTTTATTTCTAGAGACGAGGAATAATTTCAGCAATATTCTTTTAACAGAACTTTCGAGGCTCTGTTACTTTGATTTTTCCCTCATTCTACATTGCATAACTATTACCATTGAACTAATTTAATAAGGTATATTACAGTAGAGCAGTATTTCAACTGATTAAATGTGTATCAGGAGTATTAAACCATCTCTTTCACCTTTGCTCCAAAGTAACTGCATATAATACTATATAATCACTATTATAACTAAATGTATGTTTCATGGTTGTGAGGATTTTAATATATCTCATTCTAAAGTCTACTGGTTCAATCAGTCTCATGGCTCAGCACTGCTAGTAAGATGAAAAAAAGAACCTATGCTATAACACTCAGGAGAAATTACCGTTTGTGAGCCAAGAAGCAGCTTTGTCATGCAACAAAAGACTGTAGTACAACACACCTGGAAAAGCCCAGCAGCTTTGAAAGTGTGCCTTTTAGGCAGAAAAGACAAGTAAAATGATAAACTGTACTAACACCACAAAAACTTCTATAAGTGAAAGGGACCTTGGAGTTTTCAGTGCATGACTTCTTTTTTCCACCTGACTAGCTTCTCTGATAAATATTTTTTAATGTGATTCTTTATCCTGGTTGAGGCAAGATGAAAACAATAGAAGACCAATTCATGCAGAGATCTAAAAGGAAAGCCTTCAGAACAAGGAAACCTCTGCATTTTGTATTATTTGTGGAAAAGACAATGAATGTGTTGGAGGGACTCTAAAACTGCTGAAGTGCTAGAACGTATTCCAAAACACTACATTTGGAGTAACAGTGTAAAATACTGGTTAGTGAGGCAAATAGTAGTAAGAAATGCCACTGGATCTCAGCATATTTTCCAAGAAACAAACAAACAAAAATACTTAGCCTAACACTGTTGCAGTTTATAAACTTTGACCAACCTGTCACACCAGCTCAAGAACCTCTGCATTCCAGCAGGAAATTCTGTCAGGCCTATTTAAAATAAAGTTCAGGCTACCCATGTCCTATACCCATATCTTTCCTTTCCCCATATTTGTTTCCTTATAAAATCCAGAAAATAATTGTAAAGAATGCATTTAAGCAATGTTACTAGTTAATGCTCAGTTTATAAACGTGCAAAAGATGTATTCTTAGTAGGCACATGCACACAGAACAAATGTATACACCACATCTATACATATATACACACACACACACATATGTATACACAGCTGGCCACACAGATCCCAGAGAGACACTCAGAAAACTTACACAAACACTGACGACAGTACCAACGGCCTCATCCTGCTCCCTTCTCTGGCCGAGCAAGACAGAGGTCCGCTGGGCTCGGACACACACACACAGCCCTCGCCCAGGAAAGTTAGAAATTAATTTAATAAGAAGATAGGACAAAGTGCACTGATTGGGCACCGACAAGCATACCAACCAACCAAGTATTTTCACACAACCTTTTTATCCCCTTGCCCCTCTATTTTCCCACACTTGTCCCTCCTCCACATCACCTAATCGCTCCCTTTTCCTGCCTTTGGTTCCTCCCCTAGTAAGTCCCATCATAAATCCCGTGCAATCCGAAAATACTGTTTCCCTGCATCCCATCACGTGTCCCACTCCTTGACAGCACTCGAAAGGTGATCCCAAATGCTGCTGCCAATGACTGATGGTGATGGGTTTCATGCCTGGACACAGGGGACTGACAACTCTCCTGGGGCATCCCTGGGAAGGGCCCAGATATGGTGTTCGGTCCTGGGAGTCTGCAGTTTGGGTTCCTGCCTGCCGTTGTGTTCTGTGCTCCTCTGGGCTTGTGGAGATGGGCCTGTCATGGGCCTGGGAGTACCCAGGGCTGGGGATTATTTCGGCTCGCCCTCCCCGATCACTGTTGGTGCTCCTTTGTGGATGTGCAGACAAGCCGTTACACATAACAGAGTAACATAAAACAACAAAAGGGCACAGGCTGCAGGAAAGAAGTTGAAAATTACATTAAATTTGTACTTTCCTAGCTGAAAAGTTAATTGCATTAGAAGCATCTTCACACACTGTTTTCAGATTGAAGAGACAACCTAGTTTTTAAAACACTGTCCTCTGATCATAGAATCATAGACTCATTAAGGTTAGACCTTTGAGATCATCAAGTCCAACCTGTTAACCTAACTGCCAGGTCCACCTCTAAACCATGTCCCTAAGCACCACATCCACACAGTTTTTTAACACTTCCAGGGACTGTGATTGCACCACTTCCCTGGGCAGTCTGTTCCAATGCCTGACCACTCACTCCGTGAAGACATTTTTCCTAATATCTAATCTAAATCTCCCCTGGTGCAACTTGAGCCCATTTCCTCTTGTCCCATCATTTGTTACTTGGGAGAAGAGACCAATCCCCACCTCACTACAGCCTCTTTTCAGGTAGTTGTAGAGAGCGATAAGGCCTCCCCTCAGCCTCCTCTTCTCCAAACTAAACAACCCCAGCTCCCTCAGCTGCTCCTCAGAAGACTTGTGCTCCAGACCCTTCACCAGCTTCATTGCCCTTCTCTGGACACGCTCCAGCACCTCGATGTCCTTCTTGTAGTGAGGGGCCCAAAACCAAACACGGTATTCGAGGTGCAGCCTCACCAGTGCCACACAATGTGATGCTGCCCACAATGCAGAGAGAACTGTTGTAGTACTGTTGTAAGGTGCACAGGTATCTTAGACTTTCCAGGTCTTAGGGGTGGAGATAATCTAAACACAAAAATCCACCCATAAACAAAGATGACAACTAAAGGAAAATCAGACAACACTCAAGCGCTCGTCACAGAATGTAATGTGGAGATAGTGGTTGGGGGGTATTTGCTGAGGCTGAATAGGTCATAGAGACTACTGTGGCTTCCCAAAGTACATTTTCAAGAAACTGTCTTCTCTCCATTTGAACCACTGCAGTCAGAATCCTCTGAAGGTCCTCTGAAGAGGACCAGAACAGGATTGCTGCCAAAAGCCAACAGTTTGCAGGTTTGCTCCTGCTGTTGTTTGATAATGGTAATTGTGAGCTTTGATACACCTTCCTGCCACAGTTTCTACCACACCCCCCCCAAAATGCATGCTCAATTAAAGATTAATGCATAATGATCTAATTTTTTATGTCTAACTGGTTCATGTCAAACACTTCGAGAATGTTGATTCCTGAGATTATCATCAGCCTGACAAAGCTTGTCACAGTTTCGGGCTTGCCATTATCCTGAAGCACTATCAAGCAATATGGCAAATAACAGCAAATTTGCCCAGTCTAAAGAATTCTTGTCCTTGAAGTTGTTATTGTAGATGCACTTGCAAACATGCATCTGAAAACTTACTACTGTATAAGCTCACAACTATTGCCAAACATTGTCTCTTTCAAAGTGGAAATTTAAATCTTATATTTTATTAATGAAGATGTCCAAATAGATTATTGTAAGTTAAATGATGTGTTTTCTTCTCTGTTCGACCTCAATTTATTTA
The DNA here is from genome assembly GCF_047370975.1 of Nipponia nippon. NCBI lineage: Eukaryota > Metazoa > Chordata > Aves > Pelecaniformes > Threskiornithidae > Nipponia > Nipponia nippon. The sequence goes on along the minus strand of NW_028262290.1, from coordinate 35,449,818 downwards.
TTTAGCAAGACTGCTGCAGGTGCATTTAATGTGACCACAGGAGTCAAAGGCAGCAACGGCCTACCAGTTCATTCATTCTGCTCTCCGATATCACACTGTTCACCCCAGAAGTACAGTAAAGCTCAAATTAAAGCCTTTCACCAGATCTACCAAAAGACTATTCCACCCTCCATCAAATCTCAGACAGAAAAACTGTTCCGTCCTTCAGCATTTGCCTTAAATTCACCTCTTCATAGACTACCTTCTTCCTCCTCGGGTTTTACAGTTTAACACATACAAAGGATTGCCTTCTCACATAGACGCACTCCACACTCCAAATAATTCAGTCCCTCTTCACATTCCATCCCGGGCTTCGTTGCCAAGTCGAGGCTTCCACTTTTCAGTTTCCAGGCTCTGCAACACGGACACGTTCCTCCTCTTTCCCCCGCAGCCTTCTCTCTCCAGGGCCCACATGAGGACATGCTTACGTGAAGCCCTTTGTGTCACACATGCACAAAGCACCTGTGTCTTGCCTTTTAGTCCCCCAGAAACCACGGGACGCGGCAGCTCTCGCGGCCCCCTGCTCCAAGCAGGACACGCCTTTATTCCCAGCCCCTGACACCAGAGGACACCCGTATTCACGTCGCTACACCAACGTTTCTCAGGAGCAGCAACAGCAGCGGGAAGCTCTCGAGTCAGCAGCGGCCAGCCGGGGCACGGCCCGGACCTTCCGGGACGTTCCTGTCAGGGGACAGCGTGCCGTGAGCCGGAGTACGCCGCGCCGGCCGCCTCACGTCGTTGATTCGGTTGGAGGTAAAGCAGGGCATGACGTCACGGCCGCACCCAGCCGTGGGTGCACGGCCGCACCCACTCTCCCTCGCCTCGAGGACGGGCCGGCTCGGCCCCGCCCACCGGCGGAGGTGACGGCAGCCGAGGCCGGGAGGAGGCGGCCGCGCTGAATGGCTGCCGCGCTGGAAGGGGCGGGGCTGGGGGAGCGCGAGCCGGACCGTTGGCGGGGGCGGGGCTGGCAGCCGTTGGCGCGCGGGTTGAAGATGGCCGAGGCGGCCGGCAGCTCGCCGGGAGAGGCGGGCGGGGGCGGCTGGGTCTGTTCGCCGCCGCCGGCTGGGGTGGAAGCCGTGGCCGCGGACTGGATGCTGGAGTTCGCCTGCTACTGCCTGTGCCGGCACTTCGGGACGGGGTGCGCGGCCGAGTTCCGGCGCTGGAGGGACGTGGCGCAGGGTGAGGGGCGGCAGCGGCTGTCGGGGCTCTGCGGCTGCGGCGCTTGCGGCTCTCAAGCAGCCGCGGCCACGCTGAAGGCAGTGTGTCCCTGCGAAGTGTGAGGGGCGGCTTTCTCGAGCGCGCTGAATGTGCTTCTGCCCTTGTTTCTAGTTCGGCGTAAGCACGCTTTATACGTGCGTTTAACCTTATCGTGATCGTGTCACTGGCGTTGAGGAGGTTTTCAGGGCTTTCGAGGACTTCGGAAGATTCCTAGAATGATACCGTTAAATCGCCTCAACAGACGACCCTGTATCAGCAACGTTTGCACGTGGTGGAAAAAAAAACAGTCCAGGCTAATTTTTTTTTTTTTTTTTTTTAATCTACTGGTGTTTGAGTTTAGCATGCAACAGCAGCTCTGCTGGAGAATCGTAAGCTAATCGCAGTTTTGGGGAATTTTGCTGTTTTAGTTAAATGAGATGAGGGAGGGAAGCAAACTGAACTGTTACAATAAAACAGTGGTTACTGAGGGTTTGGGGGTGAGGTTTTTTAGAGGATTAGGTGAATACAAGCGCTGGTGTCAATCTGTCACCTTGATTCTGTGAAGCCTGAATGTATAATATGGTTGCCTATACGCGACCAGCAGTTACGGAAGCTGAGGCCTCAGATGCTGAGAGTTCAAGGCTACTGAAAGCTTGAAGAGGATTTAATGAAGAAATACAAACTTGGTAAAAAACAGAGTAGAATTAGTTAAATATGCTGAGTTCCCTGAGTTTACATTCAGGGTTATGGCAGAAGGCTAGAAGTATTTCAAGGAACTATAGTCTAGCAGACAAAGGTGGAATGAAGTCTGATGACTGGATTTTGAATGGAAAAACATGTATTTAAAATGAGAAATACTTAAGAGTGAGAGTAGTTAACAGCTGAAAGCAAATATCTAGGTCACAGATAAATTTGATATAGTAGGGCATGCAGAATGATTAGTAAGGAGATTGATATGAGAAATCTAAAGGTAACATAACGAGGTACATTGAATGGGGGCTGCTAGATTAAATTATTAATGGTGCTTCTCTTTGTTTGGCCTTGAGACTGTGGCTCGGTCGGACAACTGTACTGAAATGTCATGCAGACGTGGGTGGGAAGCAGAGGCACTGTTAACACAGAAGCAGATTGGAATATCTCCTGAGAAGGATGGCAAGACTTTTGAGGACCGTATCAGTAGAAAATTAATTAAATTGTACAGAATACAAGGTCACGTAGAACTGGAACTAATAGCAAATTTGGAATTTGTTCCTTCTGTGTTCAGAAACAGAGGAAAGAGTTGGGCATATTGGTGCTATAAGATTACAAAGTCAGAAGTGTAAAAGTCTATGGAGAAACCTAAGCACAGTCATAAGATTGCATCAGAAAAGTGGGTGTAGTATTTTTATAGAAATACAGAACTACTATGCTTGCATATGTCAAAGTGAGACCCTACTGAAATAATGATTGGCTGTCAACAAGAAGGTCAATTCAAACTGAAGCAAGTGCAGAAAGGTAGGAAGGCTAAGGGAACAAGATGAGCTATTTTATTAGGAGATAAATAATATTTTTGTATAGCTCATACACTGCCAAGTAGAAATAGCTAGGTTACCTGGGATTAAGGATTTCAAGACAGAATGGCACGGTTACTTGCCTTGCCTACCTTACCCTGCCTTGACAGAATAGTATGGTCTGTATAGCTGAACTAGCTTGTGTAGGTATCTACCTGGCAAGGAACTGGATTTCTAGGATTTCTAATGAAAGGCTAAGATGAGAAATACATTTGAATGGCCATAGGGAGGAAAGCAATTTATGATTGGGGGCACTATTAACAAAAAAATTAATAGAGAAACTGCCTTGGGGGCGGGGAGGGAGAACAGTCTAGAAAAGATTACTAAGGCTATGTCTCTTTCTGTTTGTCTGCACTATTTGTGAGTAATTGCTGCTAAGGACCTGGTGTCCACACAGTAAACATTTCAAGGTTTCTTTTTCTTTGGAATAGCTCTAAAGGAATTAAATTTGTGTACTCAAGACTGCTCCATTGTACAAACCAAGCACAGGAAGCTTGTTTTAAAAATGCACCCCTGCTCTGAATTAAAGCGCTAATGTAGGTGCACCTTAAAAGAACAGAGAAAGCTGAAAGATCTTGAGCTACTTGCCAAGATGACCCCTTTTGGTCTGTAGAATCATTCAGCTACAGTATTCTGCCTGCTTCCAAAATTTCCAAGCCCTGGCTCCATCTTCAGGGCATGATGCTGCTGCTTATCTCTGTCATTGAACTCATCCAAACCCTTTCTGAAATTGAACTCTATTGTCTGCTATGGAAGATGCATGAACTTGCAATTATAACGAGTGGCTCCTAACTGCTGTTCTAAGCAGCGTTATTTTTTTACTTCCTATTTTGGCTATAGGAATTAAAAGCTCTTGTATCACCTGTCCTCACTGAAGCATTTGTAAATGTGTTCTTCCAAGCCCAAATGACAACATCCTGCTTGATGTTAGCTTAGATAATCATTTGGGGCTATTTAATTACTTCGTAATTTCGTCCTTATCCGTTGTTCATAGGAGAGAATCATACGTTAATAAGCAAGTAGGCTGGGTACTTGCAAGAAAAACAATGTGTTATGTGCTCTAGTTGTGCCATTGCAAAACTCGGGGGTCCCATGCTCCGGAATCCTGGCTTTTGCTAGGCTGACACTGCAGTGTATACATAAACACTTCCTGAGCTAGGGTGTTCAGTCTGCAGCTTAGGCAAGTCACTTGACGCATTCTTCACTTTTCATTTTGAATGTTTCTGTATTATGCTGTGAAGACTAATTAGTATATCCAGCACATTAAAATATGAAGTTCAGAGTAACCAGCACAATGGAAATAATCTCATGATAGCTCCCGGTCTAAAATATGTAATAATCCTTGTAACCTTCCAACCTTGCGAGGAGGATTTCCCTTTCCCAGTCCCGTTTCTGACTAAGCTCTCCTTGTAGCTTTTACTGCTTTTGATCTGTCGGTTGCTATAGCAACATGTAAGTGTTACTAGTCTGCATGTGGCTCGTGTTTTGTGGGCATTCCAGAGAAACGTTCTCTGGAGCAGACAGTTGTCGTTCATAGTAAGCTACTGAGCAAAACAAAACTTCATTTATTTATGTAAGATACTGTGGTCTTCTAATTTGATGAATATAAGCCTGCGATGCATCTTACCACTTCTAAGTTACTCTTGTGAACTGCAAGAGGGATAGTTTTTTCTAGTCAAATTCTTAAATATGATTTAAGTTCTTTCAACATGGAAGAACATTAACTAAATGTGCTTCATCAGTTTCCTAATGAATTAGAAATTTAGTAGATTATTAAAGTCTGATAACACAGTGTCTGGTATATTTCTAGCCACACTGTGGCAGTGCTGGAGCAAGACTGACTTAACTTTTTTCTTCTTTCCAGCTCTTATTAATGGCTTCTCCAACATACCTACACATCAGAAAAAAACGGTGTATCTCTGTCAGCTTTTGATAAGAACTGCAAAAGGAAAAAACCTTGGTAAATACTCTGATTCTTTTTTTTTTTTTTTTCCCACTTATTGTTTAAATAGATTTGTGTGAACTTGCACAGAGGTGTATTGGGTATGCTTTTGCATAGCCTTTACTGTACATATATATATATAAAAAATAAAATGACTGAACTCTACATTTTGGACTGTCTATATTCCGAATGTGACTGAGCTGTATGCAGGACCAGTGTTGTTCTATGCTGACTGATTTAGCTGCTTTGAGTTTGAATGACTACATGCTTCTTAAATTATAGGTCTTTTTTGTCAGAGTAGCATCAACTGGAAATATACTGGAAAAGATTGACTAGCTCTTAGTGAGCAATATTTGCAAGTTTAAAGCACAGAATGTGCATTTCTTTCTGCACATGTAAGGTTAAAGTAGCACAGACAGTAGGAATAAGAATATGGATGAAAAGGATGACTGCCCTTGTTTCTTACAGAAGGCTGTAAGACTTTCAGCTGGCAGCAGGTCCTTGGGCCTCTTATTCACTACCAGGTCTCCTGTTTGGCTGTATTCACAACTTACTGGTTTGGCCAAGCTGATTTCACTTCCATGCTCAGGTTTCTGGAAGAGTTTTAACCTTTTTGCTGCAAGTTTTCACTGCTTGATAAAACTCATTGGAATGTAAGGACTTCAAAAGCAGTCTTCCCAGCATGAGCACTGAAGAAAAAAGTGTATTGTAACCTAGCAGCGCCACAAAGGTTTGGTTTTTTTAAAATGAAATTTCTTATGTTGCTTGTCAGGTAATAACACTCTTCTTGATTTAGTTCAGCTTGAGGATCAAATTGTAATATTTTAAGAAGTTCATCATATACAAATTATGAAACTTTTCTGATAATGCTTTAAAACTATATTATTGTCTATGACACTTGGCAAGGCAACTTCTGTGCGTGTTTGTATCTATCAGTGTAGAGAATGACCTGTGTGGTGAGGAAGATTGCATGTGCTTAGTAGGTATTACGTCAGATGTAGTTGCACAATGTACATGGAAAGCTAATATAGCGTATGGTAGCTTTCCTGGTTCTTTTCCAATTATTAAAATACTTAATCTGTACTGAGCCTTAAAACAGAGTAGGCTGTTTCAGATGGCAGCTCTTTAGCGGTTAAACGCTTTGTTTTTACAATATTAAAATAATATGAAGTGTCATATTCATTTATTGAAGCAATAATTAGAGAAACACAGAAGTGTTATTTTTTTAATGTGCATATATACATATAATACTGTTTAAATTTTCAGTGTTTGTCTTTTACTGTAGTGGGTATCATATTTTTTATTTTTTCAGTATTGCTTAAATTGTTTTCCTCCTGTCTGAAAAATGCTTACTGTAAGGAATAAGAAGATATCAAGAGAGATTCTGCTATGATGTCATATAAAATGAAGGAATAAGTGAGGCTGTAGTTCAGTGAACATCTTGAGCTATGCTGGCAGTGCCATGGGAAAAAAGCAGTCTTGTGCACCTGCCGGCTCCTACTGCATCTGTGATGGTGGCACACTCGCTTGTGCAGATGTGCAATGACCAGACTGCGAAACTGTTTCTAGAGTGTTGAGGGGATGGTTATTTGGCTAGGCTAGATTTCTGCCAGAACTGATCATTGATCCTGCTTGCTGGGAGTTTGCACAAACCTTGGTGTTGGCACAGCAGTACGATGACATGGGAGGTTGCTTCTGCTTTTTCAGTGACACTTCTGTGTTAAGCTCTTTGAATTTCCCTCTGTTTAACCCCTGCAAATGTAACAAAAAGTTAAGACACAGAAATATAGAGAGAGACTCAGGAAGAAAAAAAAATCAGGCTGGCTGTTATATTACAAAATTAACAGTATCAATACCATATGGTTTGATATCTGATGCCAAGCTTAATGTAAGAGTATTAGTAATGCGAGCCCAAATATATGATGCTAAACTTAGCACTATTGCAAGTGGCATTTTAAATGAACAATAATTAGCAGACACAATCTCCCTTAAAAATGCAACAGTAATGTTATTAACAAGGGTAAGAAGAACCAGCCTCTCTGAAAAGAAGGCAGTTGCTTCAGGTCTCTTAAATAATTTTTAGTCTCTCTCTTCAGGTGTGTTTGAAGAAAAAGGCATTGAAATTATGCATAGTACATATTACTTTATTGTGTATAAATAATGTAATATATTTAGCTTTATCCTTTAAGGTTTTTAAATACCTTTTTTCCTTTTTTTTTTTTTCTCCCCCTCTAAGAATGCCATTTTGAAAATGATAAAAGAATTTCACCTTTGGAATCTGCTCTGTCTTTCTGGACTTTACTTGAAAGGGAAGAAATTAAACTGGAAAAGCTTCATGAAGATATTCGTCGCTTAATTCAAATTCAGGTCTGTGTGACTTATTAAAAATCTTCAGGATGTTACCTATTCATTCTGCTAAAACACGGCTGCTTTTACAAAAAGCTTGGGCTATTAGCAGGCTGAACTGAATTTTCTAATTTTGTTGTATTTTCAAGTACAGAGTAAATGGATCTGTACAGGGGACCTTTTCCTATCTAAATTGATTCCTGTTTGTCCCAGTTCAAAGTTGTCTCAAAAGCTGCCAATCCAAAAAAGCCGATATCAATTGAGAGATCAGTTTTAAAACACTAGTATCTTGAGCTTTAAAATATATTATGAATAGCTTTTTTTCTGCTTACAAATAATTCTTCGTATTAGAAAACTTTTGATTTCAAAGAGAAACATGTAAAAACATGTTGATGGCTCCTGGGACTGTGAAAGTCTTTCCCTGAAAGGTGAAAGCAATACTGAGTAGGCAAGTATGGGACATTTTGCATCAATGAAGGTCCTTTTAAATGCCTGATGGATAGATTTTAAGTCTTTATACGTGAGGTTTAATATTACTTCAGAACTAACTTATAACTAGATAATTGTTGGTAACCCTTAAATATGTAATCCTCTGGATTTTGCAATACTTACAAAACTATAAAAGTGTGACTTCTCTTGTTTTTTTCTGAATCTCAGGTGAAATGTATTTCAGCGTATCTTGCAATTATATTTGTTGTAGATTGTAGCTGTCTATATGGAAAAGGGATATTTCAAGGAGGCTGCTGAAGTTCTTGAAAGGCTATTTACAGACTCGGCATCAGATAAGGTAGTAACTTGCTGAACTTGCATGAAGTTCTCTCATTTTCAGAGAACAGGGGAATGGGTTTCCAAAGCTAGCAAATGCTACCTGCATAGCTTTGTCCTAATTACTGCCTATGCAGTCACTTACACATGTGGCACTTGTAAATACAAAAGGAAATTTGTGGCTAGGGGACTGATAGAAATAATGGGTGATTTGGGGAGTAAAATGCTTCTAGCAGCAGTTGTTCTTCACTGTGGGCAGCATCAGTTCAAACTTCATCCCCTTTCCCACTTCATATGAGGAGTGAGGTGTCACTACAGATTCTGGGAATTTGATATCGCTGTTTTCTCAGAGTAAGACAGTATAAACATGCTGGTAGTGACATAGCAACTCCCTAATAATCAGTCTGCTGACTTTTTCTGAACCATTGGAGTGCACTCTTTATTGTCTCTGATTAGTGTTCTACGTACTGAAGCATCACAGGGACGTACAGCTCATTAGCAGCTGTAGTATAGAGCGGATATTATTATGCCTCTATCTGGAAAAGATAACATGTGGGTTGGGCCACATGTGTGGGGTTTGATGTTGACTGCATCATTCAGAAAGATGCAAGCTCAAGTGCATATCTCTTTAAAATAATAGCTAGTGCACACACCTGAATTTGCTGGGGTGTAGAAAAGAGCAAACGAAGGACTGCAGGCAAAAAGAAAAAAAGGCAAAAATGCTGCCTCTCTCTTCCTCTGGTATATTAGGACACGTTCCATGTAAATAGCATATGTATAACACTTTTCAGATACGCTCTTCATTCAGAGGATTCAGATGTTTGGCAAGTGTAGGCTGTGGTAATAGTATTTAAATTCATAAATTAGAATGCAACCTGTACACAGAAGTTAATTTTTTGCTATATTGGTCTCTGTGAGATTCAGAGTGGTTGGTAGACAAAATGTGAAGTTGTGGTTATCAGTATCAATGTGTCCTTAATGCTACTGTAGTAAATAGTCCTTTTCCTGAACACTGTAAACCCCTTTCAGTGGCAGTCTTTTTGAGGCAGCAAATGAGAAAAGAGAACCCAGTAGTGAGTGGCCTTTTCTGGGTGTTTTTGCCTCACTGACAACCCTGTTTTCAGTGTTATTCATAAAGGGAATGAAAATGAGGATCTCTAGAAAGTTACACTTAACCATTACTGAGCACATAATGTAAACTTGTGGTACTAGTTAACTTTAGAACCCTTTCAAACTGTAGCATGAAGTCATATAGGTATATTCAGAAAACTATATAATCATCATGTTTAGCTTTGTGTATGTACTGTTTAGCATAGATGCCAAGTTTACTGCAGGATATATTTTTGTGTTGTATAAAGCTGTGCTTTTCTTAGCCCTTAAGGGTGAAGCTGGCAACTGTAATTAAAAGCAAGGATCCATATGTTCCCCTTCTCCAAAGCTTCAGTTACGATCTTTTGATAAGTAAAATCAAGTCGTACATTGAACTTTACATGAAAGAAAATGAAACTAACTTCTTAATACAGGTATGTCAAAACTATTTTCAAAACTTATTTCAAAAGAGGTACCTGCTAAGATTAAATAGATTTATACTTTCAAGGGAGTTGTTTAGAAAATATTCAGTTATTGTATTAGATGAAAAGGAAATTTTATCTTCCTTTGGAGTGTCTTATTCAACCTTTTTTTTTTAAATAATATATGTTTAGGAGAAAGGTAGTAGGAGTAAGACTCCTTTAAAATATCTTTTGTGAATGTTTTTTTCCACAACTGTTTTGATTAGAAAAACAGTTAGGAGAAAAGCATAATTTAAAATGAGGCCTGTCATTTATGTATGGTTAACAGAAGCAGTTCTGATCGGAGACTCCTCAAAAGATAAGGTAACTATATATTTAATATTTATTTTGTTTAAGTCTGTATGACTTATAATACTAAAACTAAAAGATGAAGACCTGTTAATTTGGCTAAAAGCTTTAGGAATGTCAGAGGAGTTAGGAGATAGAAAACCATTATTGCTGTTTTCCTGTAAATAAAAAAGCTCCTTAAAACCATCTTGCTCAAAAGTGATTTAAAATTGGCAAGGACAACATTCCTCCTGCAGCTCATCTTCAGGAGGATTGTAAAGAATTTCTCTTATGTTTACTTCCTATAAAAGAATATTGGAGTGCTCAATTACAAAAGCACAAATATCTAAAGGTAATAAGAAGCAAATTTTAAATAAACAAACCTGAAGTTCCTCTGGGGTTTTCATTTTCTTACCAGAAAGAGAAACCAGAGAACTTATTAAATGTATTTGAAGTATAATACAATATCTTTTAATGGTTTCACTCGGCCGTCAGTTTTCAAGTTTATTTTTCCAGGGTATTTCTTTGAGCCTAAGAGCAGATGGAGGTTTGGAGATGTCGGAGGAGGCCCGGAACTCCATACTAGCACACCTAGGCCCTCTGTGTTGCACCCCCACTGCCTGCACATCCGCCCTACTGTCTGCACCAATGTTGCAAATCTTGCTTCTGAAATGTTTACTTCAGACTGAGTTACTCTGGGACATGGAGGAGGCAACTTTGTGAAGAGTTCCCACTTAGGCTGTGCAACATGTGTGACTGTTTCCCAGCAGCGTCCCTTGCGTTCTCTACAGCAAAACACTCTAGCTTTAACTGTTAATCTTGCTTCTCTTTCTTCTGGTGCCATATGTAGAAGTATAATCATAGAATCGTAGAATAGTTTGGGTTGGAAGGAGCTTTAAAGGTCATCTAGTCCAACTGTGCTGCAATGAGCAGGGACATCTTCAACTAGATCGGGTTGCTCAGAGCCCTGTTCAACCTGACCTTGAATGTTTCCAGGGATGGGGCATCTAACACCTCTCTGGGCAACCTGGTCCAGCGTTTCACCACCCTAATAGTAAAAAAAAAAAAATAAAAAAAAATAAATATTTCTTCCTTATATCTAATATAAATATAGCCTCTTTTAGTTTAAAACCATTACCCTTTGTTCTACCACAACAGGCCCTGCTAGAAAGTTTGTCCCCGTCTTTCTTATAGGCCCCCTTTAAGTACTGAAAAGCTGCAATTAGGTCTCCCCGCAGCCTTCTCTTCTCCAGGCTGAACAACCCCAGCTCTCTCAGGCTTTCCTCATAGGAGAGATGTTCCATCCCTCTAATCTTTTTTGTGGCCCTCCTCTGGACCTTCTCCAATAGGTCCACGTCTTTCCTGTGCTGAGGGCTCCAGAGCTCAGTACTCCAGATGGGGTCTCACCAGAGCAGCAGAATAGCCTCCTTCAACCTGCTGGCCACGCTTCTTTTGATGCAACCCAGGATACGGTTGGCCTTCTGGGCTGCAACTGCACAGAAGGCTCATGTCCAGCTTTTCATCTACCTACATTGATGGTCTACATTGCTAGACTGTTTTGTAGGCTGCTTTTTCTAGGTTACTGTCAAGCTTGGAATCTACAAGATTGCAGCTTCTACTGTTGATGAAGTTCTTGTGCTTCAAGAAACTCTTATAGGTTAACTGCCCTAAGAACAGTCGCAGATAAGGCATTACAAGGAAAAAAGACCTATACCAAGAAAGCATTCATCTAAATACTTCATAATTTTTCTTTGTAACTTTCATTTCTCTTTTGAAAGAGTTATTTTTAGGTACAAGTACAATTTGAAAGCTACTCTTAACTTTTAAAATACACCATAGTGGATTTAAACTTTTTTTTAATTGAATCCTTTCTACCCATTTATCTGTATGGAAACATGTCCTCACTTTCACATGTGTTTTACTACCATCAACCACTGTGAAAGAGCCAGTATTTTGAAAACTCGCAGCTGAAAGATGAGGTAGTTTGGGTAGCTATGAAACTTCTGACAGTGAAACATTTTCTTCTGTGACTGGAAGTATTCTGTGACCAGAATACCTTCCAGTATTTTCATGGAAGAATGTGTGAAATAAAGAATTTTTTTATGTTATCTGACTCTTATAAATGTTGAGACGTTCTGCAAGCTAGTGTGAAGGACAGGTTAAGATTTCAAGAAGACTCAAAATTGGATGGTTGACAGAAAATTAACAGAAGGCAAAAGCAAGCCCTGAAAGAAGAAACAGATGAAAAGCGGGAGCAACTGGCTAAGCAGAAAAAGAATTAATATTGGGCCTGTAGTGAATCTGCTAACTTTGAATCATTTTGATATTTGAGTATTGCAAAACAGATCACCTCTTGGGATGCATAGAGAGTGTTGGATGGAAGATGGTTGGCTCTGCTTAGTAATGATAGTGCACAACCAGGATTTTTTTTATGGTTTGGGCAGTAGGTATATCTTAAGATGCTACAGTATAAAGCTGATAGCAAAGTGGCAAGAATGACCTCATGTGGGTCATTTTTTTAGGTGTTATTTATTATAGCAAGTAAGTGGGAGGAATCCAGGGAAAAGTACAAATCTTACGATCCTCTGGACATTCTATAGAGAGTAACGAATGGAGGAGAAATAATCTTAGTTTGTGGCTAAAAGTTCAGGCAGGATGTTAGAAAATGCTTTTGCTAATACAGGAAAGGTTACATTACAAGCCTAAAGTCTGATCAGTCGTGTCTTTTGAAAGTGTTATAGGTATGCTTGATCCTGCCATGCGCTACAGAACTAGACAAACTTGTGAGGCCTGCCAGTTTTCAGTTTCTAATCTAGTTATAAAAACAGACTTTGGAGTACTCTGATAGTATTTGCAGTCTTAGTTAATCTCTGCAATATATTTCACTTATCTATATGTTCACTTATTATGCAAGTATTCATTGTATTTCTGTGTGTCCATATAAATATCGCTTCCGGCTGTGACTAAAATTTCTCTGAGTTATTAGCTGATAAAGATCTTGATGGATTTCAACTTAACACACTACAGTTGTTTTGAAACTACTTATTTTAGTGGTAATGAAGGGTCTGTGAAATAAGCACTGTTAGCCCTAATAGAGAGTACACATATTAATCTTAGTGTACACTATGGTTTCTAGGTATCTAGGTACTGGCTGGCTTTAATTTTAAAGTATCAATTCCATTTCTCACAGGCAGCCGCAAAACAGGTAGAGTCTAAAGGACTGGGAACAGCAGCATTGCAAAACAAAACTGTGAATGTCAATGAAAACGACAAAAGGAATTTGGAAACAAAACAAAGGTTTGTATTAAGCACTATACTGCTAAGGGACATGCTTGGACAGTAACTTGAAACTTGTAGAACTAAGAGTAGGTAGAAGGAAGGATGTTAAATTCCAAACTGTGTCCAATAGAAAATTAACTATAAGCCCATTCTCTGTTTTTAAGTTTTGGCTTTTCTATGGTTGTTACTTTTGGCATTTGAATCAAATAGCTTGGCATTAAGTTTAAGTACTTTTTAAAGATGCACATTTTTCAGTTTAAACAGCTGTCAGTCTTATATAACAATAAAAACATAGAAATACTTCACTTTTTTTTTTTTTTCCCTTTATGCTTGATAGAGCTCCTTTTAGTCCTGCCCTACTAGTTTCATGCTATAGGTCATCTGGAGAAGAAAGAGGATAAGGAAGGGGAATTAGTCTATTACTTTTTCTTTACAGCTAAACACAAGATTATCTTGCTTAGTGATACTAGTGTGATGGGGAATAGTTCTGTTGCTTCATGATTCTCGCAGTGTGAACCCTCAAAACAATTACATGCTTTTCTAAGAAATGCTGGGGGAACTTGAAGCCCGGTTCCTTCCCCCCTCCTTTAACTTTATTTTGAAAAATACTAATATTCTAGATTTATCACCAATTGTTTTTCATGGAGAATAAATTGTAGTCTTTCATTGGGATAGAGCTTGTATTGCTGCAGTTTTATACCTGGAATACTTGGCATCATTTAGTTAAGGAAATGGACTGATGCAGCTAGAGTATACAGGAAGACAAGTCATAAGATTTTTTTATAGAAGGACAGCTCCTGACATAACTACATTTGAGAGGTATGATGAAAGACTTGATCAAAAAACCTATGGAAACAATTCCTGGATTGTGAAGAAGGTATGAAAAAATAGATGTGCAAAAGACCTCATGTCTTCAATCTAAATGTGTAATGTCTTGTGTATTTCTCCTCCAGGTATTAGAGAGGCAAGGTTAAGAGGGTTAATGGACTGAAGCAGTTAGTGTTTGTGTGCCCCTGTTTCTGTAGAGAAATCTTGGGATTTTCTTTCATTCAAATATCATTGAATCACATAAATGGTAAGTTGCTGCCTAGGAAATTATCTTTTTTTTTTTTTTTTTTGCTTTTTTTTAAAGATCAATTGAAGAGCAACAGAGTATTACAAATCAGTCACCCGGAGACACAAAAAAAAACACAGTAAGGTAAAAATTAATTTTTTTGTTGTTGCTCTTGGTCATAGACATTTCATGAAGTTCTATGTATTTTTACTTCAGTTCTGCGTTCCTTGCAGGCCTCATTCAGGACAGAAACACAGAATGAGCCGTGTTCTTCGGAGTGAGTATTAGCTTATTTTTACCCTTTCAAAACAAAGTCATGTCAAACACTTCCCCCCTGCCCCCAATAAATGGGTTGGTGGTTTGATAACTGCTATCCAATGTGTTTGGATTAATACAAAAATCATTATAGTGAAAAAAACTCTCCTAATTGTTATTTGTGGTTTCTACCCAGATGCAGATTTGGTGCTTGCCACATTTAGGAAACTATGAAAAGGCTTAAGGTTCTCTGGCAACTCATTTTGCAAAATCATTCACTATTTCACTATTTTCTGGTTCTCTTGGGTTTTGTTTGCATGTTTGCTTTACTAGCATTTACAGTATTCTAAGCAAAAGAAAGCTGCCTGAGGAGTACTGAAACTTGTCTTTTTCTGACTTCTGACCTAGATAACTTTGGGGGGAAGGAACTAAAGAGGTTGGCTGATTGGAAAAAGAAATTGTAGTGTAAAATGCACAAAGTTAGGATGTTCGTGCATCTTCCTGGTATTACTTTTTTTAAAACTTACAACATGGGTTATATAATATCTATAAGTAGATTCTGAAAACCATTAGCACCCTCTTACCACAAAGAGATGACCTTATAGCCTTTGCATGTGGCCATGTTGTACTTGGAAGGACAAACTCTTGAGATGCCTTGGATGCTTGCCACAGTTAGAACGTGACACATGTTCTGTGGAAATGATGGAACCTGTGTACAAAGTATCATAACTCTGCTGGTTAGTTTCCATTCTCTCTATGTAAAATGAGAGCAGTATGTGTAGTAAAAATATTTCGTTTTGGTAAAAACAACGAATGTTTCATTATTATGTACCAATTTTTACCTAACTGCTTAAAATATAATTCTTCTGTGAGCTCTGTTGCGCAGAAAATATAGTGACTTTTTTGAACAGTCTATTTTTTTGAGTCCTTGGACTAAGGTGAGATTTGTGTGTGTATATATATATTTCATATATAAAAGTATATTCATATATAAACAGACACTGAAATTTTCCCAGTCTGTCAAAGCATATCAAAATAGCGTACATTCTTGTCTCATGTAAATGGTAGAATGCAAAACGACTGCCTTAATGTTGATGACTCATTAGTCTGGATGTCTATTAACTGTCTTCTAGGTCTGAACAGCTTGCAAAATGTGGAAGAACACGGAGATGCTTTGGCTTGTGGCCGAAGAAGACAGGTTTGTACCCACTCTCTGTTCTAAATGGAGATAAAATGAATCTGCGCTGCATAGAATTTTTTTTTTCCCCCGTACTTCATTTGACTCTGTCTCCAAAATGCCTGGGTTTAAGGTTCTCCACATTACTCAAGCTGTGCTACAACTCCTGAAACTGTTTTTTAAGTTCTAATTCCTGTCTTCAAAAAAGACTTTTTTGTGCAGTCTCAAATATTGTTGCTAATGCTTAGGAGCTTTTAACTTGTTGAAATACACTGTTACTAAAACTTAATCTGAGTCTTTTTAAAACTTGTGAAAAAGTAAAAAATTCTTTCCGCTGTTTGGATTAAAGAATTCAGGATGTCATTTGCCCATGAGAGTTTTGGGCAAACATGAAAGACTTTGTTTTCCCACTTAGAAGGTTAAAGATCTAGCAATTTCATAATTCAGTACTTTGCTTATATGAGGTGAAAACATATGTTTACTTGGAAAACTGTTCTAGTTTTTATAAACCAAATAATAGGGTGTTTTTATAATGCTACATTTCAAATAGTCCTCTGCGTTCTCTTCATGGGTAAGCCTACTTCATTGAATTACTTAAAAATAATTCTATTAAGTTCACTAATGCTAGAATTCCCTATTGGTGGGAAGTACAGAAGTGTATGCCTTAATAGAAGGGAATTTGAAGTTGATTTGATGTTGGGGTGAACTGTTACAAACTCATTTTTGCGCGTAGCCAATTTTCTTCAGTTATGATAAAATGATAAACAATTCTGAATGAAATTAATATTAAATAAACGTATTCCCATTGTTGAATTCCTCTTGAATATTTCTTAGCAAGCAATATGAAGTCTTTCTGTTTAAATAACAGTGCAAATTATCAACATACATCCATTCTGGTGTGAGCTGTTTCATGTTTCTGATGTTCATTTTGGCATTTCATTTTTCACATAACAGGGAAGGACGAACCTGCTTATGTTTTTTCAGACTGCCCTTGAGGAGAGTTGTACTTATTCCTAGTTCTTTAAGCACTTTACTGAAGTTCAAGTCCTGGTTAAATCTTCAGTTACATGCTGTCCTCAAATTGGTTGAGGTCCTAATGAGAGCTCATCTGCCCTTGGACATTGTGCCCCCTGCTACATATAAACAGTTTTTTCACTTTCTCACAAATCTTAGGCATAGTTAAATCACTGAGACTGATTAAAAGCAGCAAATACATCCAGTGCCCTAAAGACCAAAATACCTGTACGTACTGGATTTGCTTGTTACTTTATTGCAATTTATACTTGGATAGGTACCTTGTCAGATGCTGGTAAGCATGCATGCTTCCATCAGTTTTGTTATCAACATCAAGATTTAAAGTAACTGGACCACAGCTGACTCGGAGCTAATGACAGCTTTATATTCAACTGTTTTTATGTTGAGGTAGTCTGTTATTGGGTCAGCTACAAGCACTGAATCTTGGTCTAGGTCTTGTGCATAGATATCACTAGAAAAAAAAAAAGATGTGCTTAATTCTGTTGTTATAGTTCAACTTATATGGAACATAAAAACTAAATTTATAGAAAACTACATCTGATAGTAGCAAAGAACTCATTGAAAATTTTATAAAAACTTGAAAGAAATTAAAATTCAAAACTATGTTTCTTTTAAACACTTAGAAAATTAGGCATTTGCTGTCTGCCTGAGATTTATGGCATACTCCCTGCCAGTGAGACCTGTATAGAAAACAATGATATTGGCCTTTTAAACAATAAATCTGATCCTCTGCTTAATTATCTGGGTTATAAAATTGTCTGTATGCATGAAAGAATGTAGTGAATGTCAGAGCAGTTGACTTCTAGAACTTCCTTTTCCATGTAGTCCCTCTTTCAATGTTGGCATTGTTTGCTCTTGTTTTGTAAATGGCATTTCATTGCAATGGTTCAGTGCCCATTTTCAGCCTTTCATTGCTGTGTTTTCAGTTAGCTGCATACAACAGTCTGCAGTGCTATTGAAAGGAAGTGTACTTTATTTTCTCATCCCTAAATTAGGGGATGCAAGTGTCACAGATTTTAGGGAACTGTTTGTATTCCACTTTATATCCTGTATGTGTATGGCAAGTCCTGTGAGGTGTCTAAAATCTGACTGACACTTTGCTTAAATTAAAGAATCTGTCTGAAAATCTGGGTTTTCAGAAGTTAGTCAGACCTGTATGGAATAGAATGCCATATATTTAAACTCTGGGGGGGAGGAATCAGAAGAGTCCCAGAATGCATAATCAAAGGAAGACAGGTTACTAGAGCAGAACTGACTCTAAGGAATAACAAGATCTTTAGATATGTGAGGGTATGTCTACACAATCTGTCTGGCAAACTCAAGCTTGCTTTGCCAGCGTTCTGAGCTACCCAAATGTCACATTGCTCTGGAGTAGCCACTGTCATTACGTTAGCTCAAGCATAGTGCTGCTTTATGTCCAGTCTCTCAACAAGTCTTGCTAGCCTGCAATAGTGCAATGCTGGAGTCTACATAACTGCCATCCCAGAGGGCGCAGGCAGTTTGTTTGTGTGTGTGTGTGGGGAGGCAAGTTACTGCTCTGTATAGTTCCTCAGTGAAAAGAAAAAATGAGTCAGTCTCTGGCTTACCTGTAAGGCAGGCTCCTTGTTTATATGTTAAATTGAAGAATTTTTTTTAAAAAAAGCTCAATGTAAGCAATTTAAAAGCAAAACAAGTAAAAACCAACCCTTCTAAAGGCAAATGTAATTAATCATTACAGCAAGTAACAAGGGTTGTGATTGTTGCTGGAAGTATTTGAATTATCTGGTGCTGTAGGTCAAGCATAACTGTGTTACTTGAATAAAGATTTTATTTAGGAAAGTTTTCTGGCATGCTGTGAAATGAGATGAACTAGATGGTTCCAATGGAATCTCTGGCGTTTTAATAATAGTAAAAAAAAAAAACAAAACACCACAAAACACTATCCACTGCTAATGTTGCAAAAGATCTGTGGAACAGGAAGTATTAGAAAAAGGAAGTATTTTTGATAAAGGGTAGCCTACTTTAGAGAAGTTTTAGGTTTCGAACTGTTTAGAAACACAGCTGAACTGCTACCACTCTTATTCTTTCACTGGTTAGTGAGGTTTATTAGTGATCATAGTTTCTTGAAGAGGCACTGGTAGTTTCATTAAGCTGGAATAAGTCCAACTTTCAGATCTGAAGTTTGATCTTTCACATACCTCAGCTTGCACCTTGTGTAGATGCCAAATTTTTGCTTGTTGCAGAATAACCAGAATACAGCTTTGATCAGGCTGAATATTACCTAAGCTCCTTCCCTCTGAAGAGGCACCTCTCCTGCCTTTCACGTCTGAGTGCTGCTGCCACTTTTACCAGTTCAAATTCAAGAGAAGAGGGGAACTATGCAGAATGACACTCAAAATTGCCACCTGGCCTATCACCAGTCCCCGAACTGTTGTTGCTCTTAAGGGCAGAAGCTTTTAAGGATCCCTAGAAGTGTTCCAGCTTATTAGAAGAAGAGAAATTTTTAAAAAAAAAAAAAAAAAATCTCCATGGATGAGGGATTTATCTGAGCATCCTTGGACACATGGACCTCTTGTGCACAAGCAGGATGATATGAATTTGTCTAATGACAGCAGCCATGACACTTACATTTCCACTGGCTACATTATTTGCAGAGTTAAGTGATATTTGTTCCCCTCTAATTCACAGATTTCCTCTGTACTACTCAGTTCTACTAGTTGGCTTTATCAAGTTTTAAATTTTTGTAAGTTGAGGCTATTCTTTTGCAACTGCATTTCCCTTTCTACCCAGTTTTTCACCATTTTGAAAGTTCTAATTGTAAAGGTCAGCCATAGCCTGATTCTCTTGGGTTCCCTCCTGCTTTATAGCCAACACCATTTACCCATCTGATAGTTGGAAGTGATCTTTTACTTACAGGAGGAGGTCTTGTACATACTCTGCTAAACCCCTCTTTTCATGCCCCAAACTACAAATTTTAGGACTTCAGCTTCATCCATTTACACCTCCTATTGCTCTTCTAATGTTCTATAAACATGTTTTTGTTTTGTGGTGGGTTTTTTTTGCCCAATCCAGTTGTTCCAATTAACCTGAGGATTTATTAGCACAAGTCCCTGCTGGGAGCCCTCATAAAGCTCTACAGGTTTGGTTACAAATTTATCATTGTAGGTGTGTTAGCAAAGGATCGGTCTCCCATAATATAAGGATCATATATATTTAATCTCAGGAATATTCACAACTCAGCCAGATCCTGCTGGCTGCAACACTGTTAAGGGATGTTAGGACCGGCCACATCCTCCAGCAGCCCCAGCCCAGGACCCTCCTGCCCAGCTGCTGGAGCCCAGCCCAGCACCTGGGGTCCCTGTTGAGGCTGGGGGATGTCACTGCTGCTTTCCCGTTTGCAGATGTACCCGGTAGCAAAGCTGAGCACAAATCTGAGCTACACAGACACAGGATATGCATACAGAGGACGCTGACACAGCTGGTCACACAGACTACCATGGACAAGGTGCTGCCCTCAGCAGTACCCACACATGGTACCTGTGTAAGACATAAACACAGGCAGCCAAGTCCCGTCCTCTTCTCTGGCAGAAGTGTAAGTTCACTGGTGAAAGCATACATGTGCCTCTCCAGGTTCACAGGCACATGAGTGTTTGCAGATGCCTAAGTATGGGCACAGCCCCTCTGCCTGCCCAGTACCCCTGCCTGCATCCTGGCCCTCACACCCGCTTCACAGGTCCTTTGCTTGCCAGCTGGATGCACCAAACACAAGCACTCACACACTCATCCCGTGGGTGCTCTATGTTCCAGTTGTACTCCAGTGTACACTAGCAATATGTCTCCCTTTCAGGCAAAAGGTGAAATTTTCACTCATTCAAGGAGATGAAGGAAAGGCAGGGGGGCCCTGTGCTGCCCGGGCGTTAGCTCGCAGTCACTGCTCCTGGGCTGACCCTCCAGCCTGACAATAACTGGAGACTCAAAGGAAAAGCTACAAGGCACACAAGGGCTCCTCCTGATTACCACATCTATCCTGGGCTCAATGTGCTGGTTGGGACTGTTAACATCAGGTCCTGAGGAAATTCGTACTGGAGCTGGAGACAGGGAAGGGGAGAGGATAACTGGCAATCCAGGTCTAAACCTCCACCCCTTGCCCTTGCAGCTGAGTTAATGCCAATCCCTGCCACGGTAGCTGCGTGTGGCTTCAGCCCTGTCCTAGACCAGCTTGTTCATTCCACATTCATATCATGTTAATAGCTGAAACCAACCCAGGCTTTCCTGACCAACCTTTCTTAAATTTTACCAGATACCAGATGTAACTTTACCAGACTTAACCTTGACCAGACCAGAATTACAGTTACCTTTCCCTCTTTTAGCCGGCAGTGGGGTGCTGGACTGACCTCTATTAACAGCTGAGATTCAGCAGGAGCCTACAGATGACCCTCAGCTGAAGTCCCTACGAGGATTTCAAAAGGTTCTGTACCTTTCCAAGCAATGACAGGGAGCAGCCCACAGTCGTCCCAAAAGAAGCAGGACGTATGAATCCCGTTCACAGCATCACATACTGTCATGGAAATAACCTAAATTGCAATTTACATCAGGTCAGAGCAGAAACACTTTAGTGCTATGGCTATAGGAGAGGACAGGGAGCAGCAGAGTGACAGCCTCTGCTGATGTGAACTCTGCCCAGCTGGGGCAGCTACAGAGTTCCCATAACTTTTACAACCCATATTTCACCAAAACAGTGTCAGATAAGCAGCATATGGTACATAAGAACAGCAAATGAAATTCATCAGACAAGGAGGCTCTAGACAGTACATCCTTTTACAAATAGTTCACTCCTTTGTCAATTAAATTATTCTGACCAGTAAGACCATTAGCTACAAATGCTTCTTAACTACTGAGGTCTGCAAAAGCCGATGAGACATTAACTATTTTGCTTTCACATGCTCAACGTGAGCAAGTAATTGCAGTGCTTTTGATCACTTGCCTATGTAAATTTCATAATGCTCTTATGAACAAAAACGCTGACTTTTTTGCTATTTCAGAGCAACTCCAAAAGAAGTAAAGCACAGGCAAAGGTAAATGGAGAAATAAGAGAGCATCTTGGTTGGATTTTCAGCAGTCATTTGCTCATGACATGCACATAAATACATGCAGATTTTGTAAAAGTCCTGTAACTAATGATTTTTAATATGGGATCTGCTGGTGATCACAGAAATGCCAGCATGAGACCAGTGAAAATTGACCATTTGTCTCCTTCCATAACTTACTATGGTCCATGAGACCATCAGGAGCAGCAGGACATCTCCAGTGCAAGAAGCAGAAGAGAACACAGATAAATTAAATTGGACAGCTGTGCAATACAATTCTCTGTACATCTCAATCTCATTAACATTTTTAAGTTTACATTTTTTCTGTAAGACTTTACATTTCAGATTTTGGGGAATAACTTTAAAAAGAACATGTGATCAAACTGCAGCTTGAAATAGAAATCGATACTTACCTTTTAGAAACAGTTTTCCTACACAGTTGTTTCAACTGGGGATCCTGTCCTGTATTTGCATAGATGATATGCAATTCAGTTTGTCTAAGGAGGTATGCTGATCGTACATCTCTATGATTAGTTGTGTATTAAGCAAGCAAGGATTTGAAGACATCTGTGGAGGATCACATTCTAGCAGAATAAGTTGTTTTGAAATAATTTCATATTAAAGTTGCTAATTGCTATTCCAGAGTGAAAAAAATGACTGTATGTAATACACCTATATTAAAAATGCAGTGGTTAAAAATAGGCATGATAGGCTCTATAGGATCTGTAAACTTCTCTTGTGTGTATATATATATATATATGTGTATTTCTATAAAGCTACAATAAAAGAAAGTTGATACTCAGTTCTCCCTCACACTTTACTGTAAAGGTAAGTTTTTAAAAATGAAGTATTTAATTTTTAAAAAAAACAGTTTTCTTTCACTCTATGTGCAGTTTAAAAATTGTTTGTATTGAGATATTTGTATCGAGGGGCAACTAAGGAAGAACTGGTACACTGGAGAACGTCATTGGAAGGGATTGCTTACAGATGTATAACTGCAAGTAATTTTCTCTCCTTTCATGAGGGAAATGTCATCCCCTAAAGAGTAAAAAACTTGTAGGTCATGACAGTGAGACTTAAGTAGTGTGCTCAACAAATGGCCAAAACCAAACGCATAGCTGTTACCTGAGGATATGGTGGATCTCACTTTCAAATGCATTATGTATCATTTTGCTTCTGTCAGCATTTTAAATATTGGGATTTGTTTTTTTCTAAACATACTGAAATTCCTTTGTTGTTGGTAAATGTTGTCCTGATTCGCAGTCCCTAGGTTAATGTGTCACAAAACGCTTTCTCTTTTGTGATGCATATTAGGATCAACCAAGGTTTGTCTTGGCTTAATTAGCTAATAAAGTACAATTTTTAGAAAGCCCGTTTTGAATGAAGCAAAACTTTGCCCGATTTTTTCTTTTCTTTTCCTCCTGTAACTTGTGAACTTTGAAGCATGTGGTTCTCGTTCCAGGTGACGTCTGCTACTGTGTTGTAACACTTGGTAACCTTTGTTGTATTTAGTGTCAAGTTATGGTGCTCAAAAGAAATCAAAATGACCCTACTGACCCTCAGACATCTGTACTCTGTAATAACTGTAGAGCTGTATAAAAACTTGCCTTTATATTTGCTATAAGCTTAGCTCTTACATTAATACCTTTCTGTGTTCATATATCTGGTATTTTTCTCTGTTCTTCCCCTAGCGATGGACTTACAAAGAAGACTTGGAACTGAAATCAGGAGTAAGGGAGTTTGGAGTGGGTAACTGGGCTAAAATTTTGGTCCACGGTGACTTCAACAACCGAACTAGTGTCATGTTAAAAGACCGGTGGAGAACACTGTGCAGGATCGAACAAGGCTAATTTGGACTACAGGAATCAACTCTTCTTGACCTTTCCCTACATAAGGACCTAGTCTAGCTTTTCAGAATAATAACTTATTTTAGTCTCAGAGTGTCCAGCAGTGTTGCTGTCCTAAAATATGAAACAGAATAGTAATAGGTATAAAACGTTCATGTAAGCTCACTTGCTTGGGTAATGATGACTGAAAAGTAAAGCCCTGCCTTTTATTTACACACAATAGATGACCTAATTTCCGAAATGTGAAAATGCTTGCAGTGATTTAAGAAAGGTCAGTTATGTACATAGGGGTATTAAATGCCTGGCAACATGTTTAGCTTGATAGAGGCTAATACAGAGTCGAGCGTTCTGTATTTTTAAAGGGTTGTATCTCTAGTCAGACTAAGCTTTTTATCATTTTACTTCCTGCCATGTAACCCATTCTAATCTGATTTGCTTCACTTTGAAATTTTGGTCAGACTTGTCATCTCTGTCGGTAAGAATGTGTATGTATTGGTATTGCTAATTTTACAAACAGATTAGTTGCAAAAAATATGTATGTATTGGTATTGCTAATTTTACAAACAGATTCCTTTTTTTGCGGTTAAAAATGTGATACTCCATGTAATTTTTATATTTATAAGTAGTTAAGGTGCTGCTTTTTTTTTTTTAAGAATTAAGCTTAAGCTCTAGGTGGAAGATTATTTTGAACTTATGTATATTGGCATAATAGCACTTTTTATCTCACAGAAGAGATGGAAAACATACGGAAAGTAACAGTACGATACTAGCTCTTAACATCTCTTGATTATCTTGTGCCACCTACCTTGTCTTGAGAAGTGGCTTCTTCCAGACCAGCAGGAAAGGGAAAGCTCAGAAACGAATGGCCAAAGTGGGGCTCAGTAACGAGTCTATCCTGACACTGATAGCACACCTCGTGAGACATGTTTCATTTGTGCTCTCCGCTGTCTCTGCCTGCAGCAATAGCAAGCAAAGATCAGCTCGGATGGGGTAACTAACTATCAAGGTGTCAGTTGGTCACTGTAAATGTCCTGCTCATGAGAGACTCTAACAGATGGATGATGGTGCTACACTGTCTCTCTTGATTCAGATTGTGTGGAACAGAGTTCCACCACCTCAGAAAACCCATACTGTCCACTATCATACTGGTGTGAATCTGGTGACTTGAACTAACATATCACAGCATTCTTTTAAAAGTGAAATCTCTTCAATGCAGGTGTTTTCTGTACCTTTGTCCTTGGATAAGTTTTTTATTTTACAAGAACCTTAGAAGGAAAAGCATCTGTCCAAACTGGTCCTAACAAAATAAACCTCGCCAAGATATTTTTCCTGGCTGCAAAGGAATAGATATATTCTTGAAGGCTGAAATGTTCCGGAAGTATTAAGATAACCTCTCTGCTTTCTGTTTTGGAGGCCTGCTTCCATTAAGATAAAATGGTACAGTTACAAAGGTTTGTTTCACGCTCTTATTGTGGACAGGACCTCAGCCAGATCACCTTCCTCATTCTTGCCACCAGACACTACGGTTTCTTCTTGCAGCTGCTAGAAACAGCGGCAAGCAGTAGTCTTTAGGTTCCACAGAGATGCTGCATGTCTTAACAGTAGATTTTCTCAACTTTAAGGCATAATTTCTTTTTTAGCAAACATTGTGAATTTCAGGACCTTGATAAAATACAGGCTTTGTCCCTCAGCAAGGAATGCTGGAGCAGCTGTAAGCCAACAATTCAAAAAATCATAGCAGGTATCTGACAAGTGAGAAGGTGCAGTATGCAGCCTCTTTAATGCTGTCACAATAATTCAAGGTAAGTAATATGTAACAAAACAAGGATTTGAGCTACCTGCATAGCAGTCTTGCCAGTGCTCTAATATTGCAGGTTTCTGTGTTAATCATTGTACATGAGCAGTTTTAACTAGTAGTACATAATTTTTTCAGTGTTGGCCAAGTCTTGTTTAGGTTCATCTGCCATAAAGTCCACACTGCGTATTAGTGACATGAAGTTCTGAGCAAGGCTATGTCCTTAACAACGCTGACTAGTCATACGTTTTTATGAAGGTGGCTGAACACGAAAACTGCAGTGTAGAGGAAGAATACTTACCCTCTTGTAATATAAACAACTGTCTAGATGATATTGGGAAGGAACAAAGGATCTCAACTGAAATCTGGTTTTAGCTCTCAAACTTTTATTTTTATTCCCCCTTGCTATTTAATGATGACAGTAACTATTCTCAGACTTGAGAATGTTTGGCTGGCTCACTACTGAGTAGGAGCAGTGCCTGCAGACAGGACTATGGCCAGTAAAGAACAAGAACTCTAGGAAAAGCAGTTACTACAGTCAGAAACATTAGCTCTTTAATTACAAGAGAAACATGGAAACATGCTTCTAGTGTTCTAATACAAACATCAGTCTTAGCATTTTGTATTAAGGCAGAGAGAGTTTCCCGAAATGCTTCTTCCAAATTTCTGAGTCCTTTAAAGTTTGTTTAGGCTCCAGAAAATGCAGCAGAAAGATGTAGGTTTCTTGGCATTGGTGTTGATTTTCTTAATCTTTTTGTTCTTGCTGTTTTAAAGGTCTTTTAAACTTCTATGTAAAAATAAAGCTATGCACAAGGGGACATGAACAGTGCTCCAGTTGCCGAATCTTCTTCCAGGTTCCTTGGCACTGAGAGTTGCCAACTGCTTCCCAGTGTAAGATTTTACCTCTGAAATGTGACAGTAAATGAGGAATTAAAACTCTGAAAACGATTTCATGTTACTAGGTTGTGTTGTGTAACATGCCAGAAGATTAGATTTGCTTAAAAATGTAAAACTTTAATTAGCACATCTAGCTCTTAAAATGCTTTCTGGAGTATACAGGATGGTGGATTGAGTAGCTGGTTGCACAGGTATTAAGTAGTATGCATAGTAATAACTGTATTGATCAAATAAAAATCTGTTCCAAATGTTAAATGTCTACTTTCAAAATTACTGTTCTAGAAACCAGGTGTGTAGGTTTGAGAGGAGTACTGGTCCACCACTGTTACACCCAAAATCAGATTTGGATTACGGCAGGAAATACCATTTTTAAGTAAAACCGCCCGTAGCTGTAAAAAGACTTCTTGCACTACAAGCATTACATCATCACTTCACAATAGTAAATAAAGCATTCAAAACACTGAACTCTCATATTGAAATTATTTCCCAATTTTATCTAGGTTTTAAAAGCAATTTCTGTGAGAACTGAAAGGGTAAATCTTCTGAGCTCTACAAGTGATATGAGCTGTTTCATTTTTTAGGTATAACAAATGCAGCTTTTAATGAGACCTTGAGAAGTCTTAACTTCTGTACTGGCTTTTGCTAGAGAAGGGACAGCAGAAAAATGGCTTTCGTTACCGATCTGCGTTATGGCCATCTCCAGAACAACGATGCGTGTCAGTATTCATAGCTGGAGGCTGGCAAGCTACACACACAGTATGTCCTTCTCGTAGGTACTGCATCCATCGAGCGTACGGCCGATTCTCCAAAGCACAGTGGTGTGAAAGTGATTCTGTTTTAAATTCCACACAGTATCTGCTCAGAAGGAAAAGTACTAAATTAGTTATGATAGATAAAGCACAAGCTAGGTACACACTTTAAATATACTTACGTATCATACGGGGGATATTTGTGAAGTGCAAGTTAGACATCATCATTGCTAACAAGTCCATTTCTGACCCTAACCAAATTAATGGATTCTTAAAAACATTACACAGACTATTTCTCATTCCATGCCCCAGTACAGTGCTTTATATATAATTTCACTTTCTGGTTGTGTTCTATATTCTTAAATTATGTTGAAAACCAGGTCTCAGTAACCTGTACTTTTTTCTTCTATGCTGCTAAAAGAGAAAATGGAAAAGAGGTTCTAAGAATACCAAATAGGTTGTTGTTCTGGGGAAAGTAGCATAGGGCGAAGCATTATGAGCATTACAGACCCAGTAGGAGCCTAATTTAAACTTCATAACCATCTCTACTGGTAACCAAACAAAATTTTTTACTGCTTGTGTCAATTGATTTAAAAAAAAAGGTCTCTTGAGACGGATCACATTCAGCCCGCTTTGTTTGTTCAGAGACCTACGTCTAATTTCTCAGACTTATGTATACATTCAGCTTTGGTTTAGCATTATTTACTGTTTGCTTTCAAAAGCAGCTATCCTCAGATTTGCCACGACCCCAATATCTAATTTAGGGCAATTAGCAAGTAATAAAAACCAACATCTAGAACATGCAAATGAACTGCAGGAGAGAAAAACAGTACAAGCCATAGCTTATTGTTTAATTATTGCAAATTTAATTACATTTTTCTCTGTAGCCAGCTATTTTCTGTTGAACAAGATGACCCACATGCATATGATAAAGAGATTACCCAGCTGCTTCTTTGTCTGAAGGCCAGAGAGAAGATGCTGCTCGTCGTTTTCTTTCTTTACTGTATTCAGAGGTAGTTATGAAAGCAGGGACTGAGGAAGAAAACAGTTACGGTAAGGCAGCAAGACACAGTTGAGTCATATTTCAATTACTGTAACAGTGGGTGAATGAATCAGGAGCTTGTGGATGCTGACTGACTATTGAAAAAGTGACAAAATGTTGGCAACATCAGACCTCAACCCCATTCCCTACAGCTAAGCTCTCCTTATTCAGAAGAAATATATCTAGAAATGCCATCTAGTCTGTGAGGAAACAGGATGTGCTGGAATCCTACAAGGAGCTCTGTTTGCTGTTGCGTACTGAATTTGTGTTCTAACTTTGCACAGAGAGAGTCTGATACTTACTGTGGGGCTTAAGTCAAGAAACTGAAGGAATGCATGCAGCTTAGTTGTTTACTTAATAGAAATCAAGAAAAGCCTGAGTAGGAAAAAAATACAAGAATAGAATGAAGAGCAATATGACAGTAGAAAGTAAGATTTTAAATTGCATTTTTAACCAGCTAGCTGCAGATAGATGCTTTTTTTTCTGTTCATTGACATCAGTAAAATTTGCGAAGGCCCCGATGGGCACACTGTACAGATAAATCAAAGAGAGAATACCATGTTCGTGGCCGCAGTCCTCTCCCTGGTAAGTCAGGTATTCCAGGCAGCCAGCCTTCTCCTCTAGAGCAGGACAAGGTTCCCCACCGTTTTTAGGTTCCTGTTGTACATAGCGCCTACGTATCCGCAGATCGGGTTGACACTGTTCTGCACAGCCACTCCAGTGGCTCCACTCCCCCACCACACATGGAAGAGCTGCGAAGCGGTATTAAAACATTACTAGTAGTCAAGGCTTCTGCTTTATTATAATTGCTTTCAAAAGCTTGAGTAAGAAGACTGTTTTTTTCTTTCTTACATACTTTTATTTATAGGGTTTTAAATGCTCTCCTAGGAGTTTGCATCTTCATATTTAACATTCAAACCTGCCTGCAGTGCTTGGCTCCCTATTCCATCCCTTGTCCAGAAAGAAACAGCTCCTCATGGAAACCTTTCACTGTGGGGTTCTTCTGTTCCCTCTTCTGAAGCACACGGCGTTAGCCCCAAAGGAGACCAGCTCATGGATTATCTAGACCAGTGAGTGGTCTGACCTACCTTGGCAGTTCCTATACCACCAGCGTTTGTTTGAAGACTGCAACATAAAGTAGCAGAATTCAGGAAGCCTTTCAGCTCTTTGATTCCCCTCAGATGGATTTCTAACCCCTTTTCCTCAACACTGAAATAAGTTCCACTGCCACAGCTTTGTTGCCCTGTTTTAACACAAGGTGTCCTGCCCCATGGTCCTTGCTGCAAAGACAATTTTTGGTGATAATTTTGGTTTTGTTTAGTCTCAGAACAATGCAGGGGCGTGTGTAGAGTTGTGTTTCTGTGTCTGTATAGCTACTGATATAGATAGAGCTTTACAACAATGAAGATATTTAAATGTACTAAATAAAATGTGTAAAAAATGTGATTTTAAGGCCCTCTTTCGCTCATTCCCAACTTTAGAGCAGTCCACTGGACATTTGAATTTTAGTTCTCATGGATCACAAACTTCCTCTGAACTTGACCAAAACATTATGGGGAAAGTGCCATTGTTTTGAAAGTAAACTTTGAATCATAAGAAACTGCATTTCCCTCAGGCAGAGCATCAATAGTACAGGTACCCTGCACTTGTACCTTTGGTCTCTCCTAACCCAGCCTAATACTCAGAGGTACAAAGAACTTCCCTCTTCATCTGTTACATTCGCACATATTAGGTGAGCTCACTGAAGGTCTGAGATGAAGAAAGAAAGAAAAATGCTTTGTTTTGTATTCTGTGGTATTTTTCTGGCAACTGTTGAAACCTTTAGCCCAGTTTATGGCCTTTGACACCTTTTTGATTAAATAACATGCAGGTTCTTTAGAAAAAACCTAAATCATTATAATATGTAGAGAATGAGCCCTTATTTCATGTTTGTAACTTTTTGTAACCTTTCCAGGAGAGATGTAAATGATAGACTAAGCATCTCTTAATTTCAGTATTGTCTTGAAACTCAGGAATGCTCAGATCTATCAATCATATCTGTTATCCCCTAGCCATTTCCTTCCTCATTCTCTGCAGTGCATCTAATAATGCTGGCACGCTCCTTATAATTCTCATTTATATTAAGTATGATGTGCATTTTTGCGAACTATAATTTTCCCTTCTCTTGCATTGCTCATTTATATTCTGGCAAAACAGTAGCTCTGTGTCAGCCTTGCTAATGTAAACCTGGACAATAAGCCAGATATCTTCCAGGTGGATACAAATAATCTACTCTGGAAGAAAAGGTTTTGCAACCTGATTCCCAGAACACAGAAACAGGTGATGGACACATTATTCCTGAGTAAGAAGCTATGTAACACACAAGTCTTCACTTTATTTGTCCCTTAACACAGTACACAACAGTAAAAAACATACAGCTGTTCCACATGTTTCCATGAAACTGAACTTTCCTTAGCCTCATCTCCAGGAACACCAAGCCCCAGGTTTTGATAACTGTGCGGCCTAACAGTTTCACTTTTAGCAGTCAAAATGAATACTACAGCTCTTCAAAACTGTACTGAGCGCTGACTCCTGAGGGGCTGGATGAGGATGATCTCTGGGTGCCTATTGATGAAACAAACACAACCCCGCCCCAGCAAGGAACTTCAGGTCTGCACAGCCTCGGCAGGCAAAGCAGTGAAAGAACAGGTAAGCAAAATGTCTTGTATATGGGCATCCATCAAGAGGAAGAATCATCTGAGGATAAGCAGTCATCTCCCTATGCAAGTAGTCCTCAACCTGTGGCCTACGAGGACATTTACTCTGACCAGCAGTCCATTCCCAGTAGCCTCTTTTCCTGGAGGCCACCTGGTAGGTGCTCCAGGTTGGGCAGCCGCATTCCTCCGGGCTGCTTCCCCTCTCGTCAGTGAGTGTGTCCGAAGGGAATGTCCTCTGCCTGGACACCAGCAGCAGTACCGGCTTTCCCATGCGTGCACGGCATGCTGCTGGGCAAGCAGGGAACAGCTGGCTCTGCAGCTCTTCTTAACCATGAAATGAGACAAGCAATGAAAACACTGCAGCGCTGTGTATTAGTCCATGGTGCTTTCCCTAATATCATTAGCTGCTTTTTGTCCTCTGATGGGCTTGCTTTTTCAATAAAGTTATAATTAATGTCATGTAATTGAAAGACTAGCACATAGTATCTTATAAAAACCTAAAGGTGCCTATGTTAATATTACAGTTTCTTATTGATATCGAAATTCCCCAATTCTTCAGACTTGTTTTCATTGCACATTGCAAATAGGCCTAGAATTATTTTCCATGTAGTGTGAATCACATTTTACTTTGCTTTTCCACTGCTTTATAAAGGCAGGTCTTCAACATGACACTGAGAGAATGGTACAAAATATATGTTATAGTCAATGGTTGGGCCATCTTAAATTGCTCATTCCTCTCATTATCTAGTTAAATGAAGCTTTTTCCTTCCCCATGTATGCTGTTTCCCATTAGCTTGTAACGGAACATATCACATGTTTTCAATCTTTTTTTTTCTGTAGTTCCTAATTATAATTTAAATCCTCAAGAAGCTTTACAGCTTAACCACTAGTTATGTACTTGTATCAGTGTTGCAGGAAAGTGATGGGACCAAACTAGTCTTTCAGGAAAATATTTTATGCCCTCTAGGATTCTGCCAGTACAAGACATTGGGAAGAAAGAGTAAAATGTGATAATCTCTTTGGTGTTTGTGATTTTTCATAAGACAGAGAAATTGCTGGGTTTGCTCTGTCACTACTTCTCTAATTTCTTGGAGCACTACAGACATCATCAAGCAGATAAAACCCCTGACAGAGGCTACCTGGCAGATGTCGTTACCACACTGTTACTATTCCCCTCCTTTCCTCTCACTGTGCACGTGTTCTGACCAAACTTGCCCACTTTTGAGTGGCCTGACAGCGCCAGGAGTACGGGTGGCTGAGGATGCTGCACCCCATGCCCTAAGGAACTCCACTGAAACAGAACCACTGAGCAGCCCTGGGCATTGGGCCACCAGTTGTCCATCCTGCTTAACCATCAGCATTCTCTGGCATTTTCTTCTACTTACTGATAAACACCTTCCCAGACAGCTCCTGGGTATGATTCGTAGAACAGCACTGGTAAATAACATGGAAAAAGCATATGGCTCCCTTTGCCGCATGCAGATACCTGCCACTGCACCACCAGGCACTGCCCTCAGACACATCAAGGTAGCCCAAGGCACATGACACAGTCTCTGTGGCTGCAAAGTCACCACTCAAACATGTTGCATGCATTTGTTTCAAGCATTTTGAACGAGAAAAAAAGAAAACCAGTGATAGCAAAAATGTCTTAGACCCCGCCATGGTGGGGCACAAGTCCTAAATGTAGTATGGACCTCACAGTCTTTGCCACCTAGCCGCTGGGCCAGAAAAGAGTCCTTGGCCCCACTTTATTTAATAGTACAAGCATAGATTTCAATGCCTGATCACACATCTTAGTTCTACCTAGAGTACCCAAAGGACAGTAAGTGTCATCTAGCCCAGTTTCCTTATCTGTTGACTCTCTTCCAAGTTGGCTGTATGAATGACCTGCAGAAGTAAGAATTTCTACATAATTTTAATCCCATATTAGCACCTTGATATGCAGATAACATCAAGTCTAACATCACATTTTCCACACAGAAAACTCCCAAAGGGACTGAGCAGCTGCATAACAAATAAAGCAATGACTTCACATCTTACTGGAATTAAACCAAGCTGACAGCTAAATATTGGTCATCTGCAGCAATACATGGCAATTTTATGGTCATCAAGATTTAGAACAAGAAGTATGAATTGCCTTAGTCATGTGGAATAATAAGAATATTGGGTTGCTAGAATGGAATTTAGCCAGTGGGATAACAACGTCGCTCTTGCAGTCAGTACCCAGCAACTATTAAGGGACAGTACATCAGTTTTGTGCCTCATTGGAAAGATGTCAAATTCCCCAGCATGACAGAGAATGGGTCCCAGAGCTGACATAAAAGGAATGGTGCCATCTCTTGAAATACAAAAAGAAGTATGAGGGACCCATAGCTACATCCATATGGTCTCTGTCGATGTTACTATTGGTCCAGCTTACTTAACACAATGATGGTAGATGATGATTCGTCAAAACAATGAGAAGGATGCAAGTCAACGGAACCTGAAGGACAGGATTTGTGCTCAGGTACCTACCAAAATGTAGAAGCTAGTGAGACACTGGGAAGTTCAAAAATACACGGAAAAATTACATTGCTACCCTATGAAACACAGCTTGAGTGGTCAAGACTTTTTTTTTTTTTTTTTTCATTTACAGCACTGTGAATCATGGATTTTTTTCTGAGTCACACTCTATTTAAATTTTTCCCACCTCTGGAAAAAAGAGGATTACAGTATCTTCACTGAATCACTGCACAATATATGTGGTAATGTATAAGGATCTGTGGATTCTCTCAGAGTAACCACTTCCATTCAAATGACGAGGCCATTCCTTTTTCAGGCTTTCTCATTGTACAGTAGTTTCTATTTAAAATGCTCTCTATGTACAAAAATACTCTTTCTTCATTGTTAGGACTATAAGAAAATTTATTTTGAAAGACCTGTAAAGAAATTTATTTAAAAATCCTTGGACCTAGGTTCAGCAGCCCATAGACTTCTGCTGAGCCACCTATTTATAAAGTACCAGACCTACTATGATTTTTAGACATGACAGAATTTAACCATGGTGTTGGCAGCTTTAGGACACCCCTCCTTTGAGTGGTTTCTATTATTTTGGAGCATTGGTTTTGTATTATTCCTAACACATTTCTTGGTTACATATACTTGAGGCACTTTACACTTTCACCAAATACTTCACCCTGTTAAATATTTGCAAAAGGATGAAATGTCATTTCAGCAGGTGCTGAAATCATGAGTGGTGAACAGGCTGACGAACAACTTGTAGCATGAGAACTACTGGTCACCTTTCTTCACATTTTTGTTTTAAATTTTTGAACTCTACATTCAAAACAGTATTTTGGAGCGAACTATGCCAATAAACACCCTTGGTGTCATTAAACACACGGAGAGAATTTAGAAGCACACAATGGTGAGACCTCAACATCCATCACGAACAAAAACGATTTTAAAATTTCCAGCCATACTTGTCTTAAGTTGATACAAACTGCTGCTGGAACTATTCAGAATTTCCGTTTATACAAAATATAACTTACTGGCTGCTTGCAACAGAAAGTATATATGATCATTTGACTTCTTGTAATCAGTTTGTAGGTTTGGATATATGAGTTCTAGGACCACCGGCCAGGCTGCCTGGCCTCCCGTGCTACACCCATGCAAAACGTCCTGCTCCCTCTGCTTGCGCTAGCGTTGCTGCTTGCACACCTGGGCAGGAGGCAGTGCAGGGAGTCAAACCAGCCAGAAACTGGCAACAGAGAAAAGAGAAATAGTTTCCTGCAGGTTTAGGTCCCTGAACAGGGCTGCCAGAGACTGCCAAATTCCAGCTCTGGTGCAGAAGAGAGACAGAGAGACTTCACTGCGCCTTCATCTTTCTGCCTGGATCTAGGGCACCCGCTGTCCATGCAGGGTAAAAGAGAGGCAGCACAAACACATCACGGCTTTTGAGGCAACTGTCACTGAGCTGGAGACAAAAAAATACTGTCTCGATAATGATAAGGCATCGTCAGGTGCCAGAAGTCGTGCCAGAAGTCGTGCCAGAAGTCGTGCCAGATGTCATGCCAGAAGTCATGCCAGAAGTCATGGTAATAAAAGTCTCTAAACTAGAACTTTTCAAGCACAAGTTTGAGCTTCTTTTTGAAGAGCACAGAAATTTTTATTGCATTACCGCTCTGTTTTAATGCTAACACTATGCACCTTTATTAGCTCTCTCCTGTTATACTTGAGTATTAAAAATAATTTGATTTACTGAAAAGATGCAATATGCTGTAACTATATGACAAGGAAGCATCTTGTTGGTTTTCCCCCTACTGATTTTCCTGAAGAAAGGTCAATATATAAAAAATGTTAATTTTAAAGATGCTACCTTCTGTCAGACCTCGTGGTGCATGGTTTTTTCCCTTCTGTTGTTCTGGAGAGATTATTTAGCAGTCAGAGAACTAACCATGTTTCCTCTGGAGACCTGGGGTCAGAGTTCTGCTCTGCTGAGTCTTTTGTGCAGCTTTACCTCACCTAGGACAGGTCTACACTGTCCCACAGTCGTATTCCCCCATCCCAAACCAGGCAGGCGCAAGCCAGCTTGGGTCCCAAAGCTACGTGGCTCTGCCAGCACGGTGCTGAGCCTGCTAAATGCACCCTAATTAGCAGGACCGAGCAGTGGAGACTGATGACTTTTTGGCTGCAGCCTGGTGTGCGTTCAGCCAGCTGGGAAGAGATGTTAGGCTGAGTCCTAGTGCTGCACCTGTAAAGCGAGGGCAGTGTCCTGCATCACAGACAGAGGGCGGGAGGACAAATTGTGAAGACCACCAAGGGTAGAAATACCATCGAAAGAGGGGGTGTAAATAACTACAAGGCTGCTGGGCCCAGTTTGGTAGAACCAGGCCATTTTCCCCTCATTGCCACTGCTCCCCCGGGAGCTAAGCCTTCCCCCGCAGCCTGGCAGAAGACCCTCTCACTCATACCCCTGTGCTTGTTTTGAAGTCCTTGCCTTCATGGTGGATCCTTGCTGATTCCTGCCCCTAGAAATGAGGACGAAACCTCACCCTGGGGATTTCCCCAATTATTTCATTGGTATTTGTTTGGCAAGACATGAGGAGTCAGCTCAGAGACACAGGCGGTGCTAAATGAATCTGCCTGTTGTCTCTGTAATCCTACATCCCCACTGTAATCGATGTGTGGGATAAGCATGAGTGAAAAGTAAGTAACATCACATTTTAGAGGGAAAAGAACTTCAGACAGGCAAACCCCAGGCACTGTATTACAGCTGATCCAGAAACCTAGCAAATATCTAGCGTGGAAAAGTCTCTCTTCCCACTCCTGTGCCTGTTGCTGCCCTCACACAGCCCCAGCCTGGTCCCCGCTCATGCCCCCACCCCGAGGCTCATGCCACCGGGCGGAATTCGGCCTTGCAGAGCCCCCTCACAGCTGAGACCCTTACCGCATGCCCCATCTCCACACCCCAGGAAAACTTCCAGCCCACAAAGCACCGGCAGGCAAGCAGGTGAGAATACCTGGAGAAAGGGACGAGGGTGCCCAGGGGACCCCCGCTGCTCAGCCTGACCCCCACCCACGACCAGGGCCGGGACGCACCTACCCGGGCACGCCTGGCCGTGGTCGTGGCAGCAGTCCCCGGCTCGCCGGCATCCTCCGTCGCAGTAGCAGGTCCCGTAGCCTCCTCCCTCCCTCCATCCCTCGCCGACACAGGCAGCGTCCCGGCCCTCGCAGCACTTTCCCAAGCAGCTTCCCCCGACCCCGCTGCCGGCCCACAGCAACCCCAACCACAGCGCTCCCGATAACGCCGCGCCGCCCATCACCGTGCCGCCCCGACTCGGGGATCCCGCCACCGCGACGCGCTCCGGGGCGGGCTCGGCGGGCAGGGAAGCGGAGGCGGGGGGCGGCCGGCGCGGTCCTGCCCGGCCCTGCCCGGCCCTCCCTGCCCGTACGGGACCGCGCCGGCCGCCCCCGCGATGTCCTGCACAGTGATGTATCACGCGGTGGTACATGTCCTGCACAACAGTGTCACACAGCCACGTCCTTGCCCAGCGGGGGCCCTCACAGGACCGGTCTGCACGGCAATGTCCCACCCAGCCGTGCCCTGCACACCAGCGACTCACAGAGCAGCCCATTTTCTTTCTTTCTTATTTTTAAAGCTCTGTTTCCAGAACAAACAGAAGAGGCTGTACTCGCAGGTGCACAAGCAAAGCAGGATGGATCCCCAAGTAACCTCCTAAAACACGAAGATTTGAATTCTGGTTTTCAGTTCTCGCCAGTCCTAAGAGGTTTTCAGGATTAATGAGACCTGATCATTTTAGCCAAAAATCAAATCCCCATAGTAAGGAGTGAGGTGACTGCAAAAATATGTTAGCTTCGCACCCTTCAATTTGCAGATAGTTAGCTACTAAGGAAAGAGACATCTGGTCTCCCAAAGCTGCCTACAGATGGGAGGTAACAGTCTATTATATTATCTGCTATATGTGGGTACTTGGACCCCCTGAGAGAGCTCGGGCCAGCCAGAGTTTAATTTCTTCTACCCATCACAACATTGCTGTTAAAATGTTGTTTAAATCCCAGAGGACTGGGTCTGCGCTGTTATCCCGTGTGCCGCTAATGAACCTACTGGCATGTTGCCAGCCTAAAACTCGAACCCGTGGAGAGCGAACGTCGGGGGAGTTCCTGCGGTGGGTGAGAGGAGAACAAGACTTGCAGCCTGCCTTGCTAAAAGGCAGTGTGAGAGCAGGAATGCCTCTTTATGTTTTCCTTTCCTTTATTGGATTCTTGTGGTTCACCTGAAAGGCAAAATATTAGCAAATCAATGTAGAAACTACCTTTATAAGCAGACGATAAATCGTGTGCGGATGACTTATGCTAAAGGGATAAGTCAGTAAAACTTGGACGAGTTTGGAACAGATTAAGAGAGTGGCTTTTTCTTAGTGGATATGTTTACAGAAAAACAAGAAACTATGTCTGCAATGGTCTAGTAAAAGAAAACAGAATACAAATGAAAAATGTTAAAATTTCTACTAGATGCAGTAAAGCAGATTCTTCAGAGCAACCAGAAAAAAAAATCTTAATTAAAGGAGAGAACAAGCTCACGCAGTCTGTTCCAGCGAATACTTTGTTTTTTCCCTTTTAGTTTAGTTCCTCATTGTTAGGGGTAGAACTAGGTAACTTGTGAGTAAGGACAAAGAAACAGCGATGTGTTCTCAGGCAATGAAGCAGCATTGAAACCCTTACAGGCAATTCCAGCAAAATAGGCAGAGATTTCTTTCTAGTTTGACATGAGATGATCCGCAGAAGGTAGGTGTTGCTCATGCCCTACTATTTGTTATCTTTTTGTCATGCAGATAACTTTAGGAGGAAAAGCAGTTTTGGGCAAGGCTGATATAAAAGGGATGTGTAGGTAAGCATAGGGAATGGGCAGAGCCCTTGCTGTCTTCCCCGTAAGCCACAGAGGAGCATTGCATGGAACAGAGGTCACCAGTCATCTGGTCCACATGCGCCCTCGGTGCCGAAATACTTCTTAATCTCAGAGGTGAGGAGAAATCTCAGGACTGTATTGTAGTCCTCTCAAAAGCAGGTGTTGCTGCTGGCTCTCTGAGATTTTGGAAACCATGGTCTAGCTCAAGCTGCCAGCCATTTTTGTACTTTTCTGCTATTTCTGCCATTTCTGCCCTATTTTACCTTTGGGTACTCAAAACTCAAATTCCCAAACTAAAACTGCAGTATCATATGGTAAGAGGGGAAAAGAAACCAAGACTGTGAAACATGTTTTTCAACTAATTTCTCCAACATGTAGATGGTTCCAATGAGTCTCATTCCATTGTTTTATTTCCAACCAAAGTGTCCCCATTGCCTTACATGGAGTTCTCCTTGGTTTATAATACCACAAAGACAAAACTGAGCCAAATGAGCTCCAACAGTAAATTAGAAAGAGAACTAGTTTCTATTATTTACCATGCTTACCAACTCTATTATTCACCATGGTTATTTATGCTCTCTCTATATAAAGCATGTAAAGCAGAGCCAAACTCTTACTCTCTGTCAAGTCCTATGGTGCCTGTCTACCCATATTAGGCAGAAGACTGAAAACACCTGCAACTGAGAAAAGCTTCAGTCTGGGAACAAAATATATGTTTGGTAGCAAAATACCTCTCTTTTATTTTTCAAGTTTAACTTACAGCCACAGTGACTTTGAGGACCTGATATAAGGACTATTCAGCTCAACTTCAAAGTCTTTTTCAAATACATTATCTGTCAGCCTGCAGCATTCCACATGCCCACACCTCCTCACGAGCAAACTCTCTGGAAGGTCCTAACTTGCACAACTAGAGCTCATTTTTCTTTGCTGCTAGGAAGTTAATCCGATGGCAACAAAATGAGATGACTGCAAAGATCCTACAGGGCATTTCTTTTTCTTTTAGACATGTGTTTGCACACAGCTCTGTTTACGTTACAGAAATACCCTTCTGCAAGCAACCTGCTTACATTTTATATTGAGACAACATGGTGACTGATGTGACAACGGCTGTCTCCGTCCTGCTATGCAGGATCACACTTCTGGGAGCACCACAGTCAGCTACAGCTTGAGTTTGTAGTAAGAGGCCTTTGTTCCCCTTGTTCTGAAAAAGGAAACTTTCTCCTGATAAGAAATAATTCCTGCTAAGGTGAATAACCAAATCATGGTGTTTGCTAGTGTAGCTGACAGCTTAAAGCAATAGCAACATTTTGTATGTAAGAAAAATGAGGAACAATTTGTCTTCACTAACGATCAGCCTGTGTAAGAACACAGTAGATGATACATAAAAGAACGTTTCTGTTGTTTCATAGCCCGTGTTGTTATACAGAAAGCACAATGCTGTTTCAATGACTAGCTCGAATTGCTCGTAAGAGAGCATGCTAAGTACCTGGCTATGTTTGAGAGAGGTCATTTGCTGAGCAAACAGCCTTCCCCTTCCACCCGCTTTGCCCTGGCAGTCCTGTCAGGTGCAATCCTGCATGGGAGACACATTGGCTTGCTGCGTCTCAATTACAACCATTGATTTTGCTTGGGGTTGGTAATGACGCATGAAATTGCTCGAATTCTAGAGGTTAGTGGGAATATGGCAGAGCTATCTATCAGGGTATTTTTATCTGATTTTTAAAGGCCTTCACCCTCCCTGTAAGTTACTGAAGAAATGTCCAAGTACTGAGACGAACACAGAGCTGCTGTCGAGCTTCCATGTAGAAAAAGTCCGGCAACTCTGTATGCCCAACATAAGGGGATCAGGGCTGGAAAACATCTTTTTCCTCTTTTTTTCCCTGAGTTTCTCTTTTTACAGGTTCAGGGAGCTGAACTGAAATGAAGCACCTGAGCCAGCATGAGGAAGAGGAGGGAGCCCAGGGCAGGGCGGGCAGAGGGCAGCAGGACTGCCTCCACCAGCAGCAATTAGCAAAGAGACTGGCTCAGCTAATGCACGTGGTAGAACATTCCCCTTACTCTGTCAGGCTGCAACTACATCTTTTGTCTGAAGAAACAGCCTATGGCTTATGGAATAATAGTATCGCAGTCATAAGTACATTTTCTTGCGTTAGTTCTTATTTTATCTTAATTCTAAATGCTATTATAATCTAGAAGTGTCAACATGATGTCATTCCAATTTTCATTTCTCTTAGTGATGTTGAGAACAATATTCCCCAGGAATCACTCACAAGGGAGCATGCTGAGTACCTGGCAGTGTTTGAAAAAGAGCATTTGCAGCATAACCAGTGATGCATAAAGTGACGAGTTTTCTAACTCCTGGACCTGGAAAGTCAACCTGTTTCTCAGGCAACCTGTCCTGGTTCTTCAGGCCAAATAGGCCACTCATGCTTTGCTCAGATGTGAAGGCATTTACTCATGATGTGTGAGGAACACAATCTACTTGACTCCTGTTTGTTAGCTATCTTTCTGCAGGGTTTACCAGGTAGTTTTACTTTTTAAATGCACATTATCAGCCAGAGTAAGAGAAGGCGGCAGTTTAACATAAGCACTTCCCAAAACAGAACTGCCTCTTATAAAATAAGCATCCCAGGATATTATTCCACATACTTCCCCGTTTCTTCTGCTTTGGATTATTTTGTTTGGTAGTTACAGACCCCCTCTTTTCTGTAATCATGACTAAATCAATTACTTCCCTTCCTGACGGAGGAATCATTATTACCATTTTAAAGGTAGGAGAAAACGATACTGAGAGATTAGGGCCCCTATCCAGCAAAACACTTAAGCGCTTGCATAACCCAAGGCACATAATAACCCCCCACTGCAGGACTGTTCACTTGTTCCAAGTTATGCAGTCTTGGAGGATTTACTGAACCTGGGCCTTCTGGTGTGCCCAAGGGCTCCCTGAGAGGCAGCTACTTCACTCTCAGCTGCACATTGCAGCCACCAGCCTCTCCTTGCACAGCCTCAGAGCATCCACACTACTCTCTGGCAGATGTAGAGCAAACATTAGCCCTGATTTAGGCCTGGTCAGCTCCTTTTACATCAGGATATAAAGCCGAAGAGATGAATAGCTTATCCTCAAATTCGTTATTTAAATTAATGCAAAAAGTGGCTAAGACTGTTTATTTCTCATTAACTCCAGATCAGATTTGGCCTGCTGTTTTAAACTGTAACCACTATTAGCATAGCCCAAAACTTAATCTGTTTATTTCTTTCTCAGTTATCATGTCCGGTAGCAAAGATTCGGCATCTTGGAGTTAGTGGGTGGTTTTGATGATGGTGCATTTTGCAGAGAAGAATGCAGCTCCCCCTCCTGCAGCTGATGAACACGCTCTGCTAGCAGGAATAAGCACACTTTTTTTTTTTTGTCAATGAAGAAAGCAGGAATAACAATGAGTTTATGAAATTAGGGCACTGAACTGTTGAGAAAGAGAGTAATTTTTCTGATCATAATCCCACTTTTAAAAACCTCTGCCAATCTTTTCACTGGTCTGATGAAAAGGTGGATTTTGCTGACTTGAATAATTTGAAAGCAAATGGTGATTCTGGTGTGCTCTGGCTGGCAGAGGAAACTGTTTATATAATTCTGGGCTTGCTAATAACCCTCTTCATAGCTAGAAATGGTGCCAGGGAAGCTGCTGGCTATGTAAAAATGCTTTCCCATTTCCTTGCCTTTATTGTTTTCTGTCACAGCTTGTGTTTTTTTAATTAGTACATGAACTATTTTTAGTGTCTGTAGACAGAAATGTATTGTTCAGGCTAAAATGAGGCCAGGTACCATGAAAATGTATTCAGGGAAAAACATTTGGAGCCAGAGTTTGTCTTTGGCTACGTGCAGTGAAAGCTTGCATGCTTAGCCCAATTAGTTACAGCCATGTCACGTCATGTAAGTGAGTGTAATTGTGTCAGTGTACAGGGCAGATTTTGGCTCTCAGGCTGCAGAGAAATATCCTGAACCGCACAGAGCTAGCATCTGCAGCATCTAGAAAATTCTGAATAATTTTGCCCATCCAAATTCCATGCATATCTTTCTGTTTAAGAGCGGAACAACGAACAAAGCTTTTCAGTCAGATGATGGACTTACGCAAATGTGATTTTTGATAAGGCACCTCTTTGTAACTCATCTAATCAACTCTAAGAGATCTTAGAGTCCCTGCATTGTAGGCAGACCTTACGAAACCCTGGGTTCTACCCATGTGTGTACACACACGTGTGTGCACCATGCAGGTAAAGGTGCATCCCTAATTTAGTCTGAAGGAAATAGAAAAAGCTTTTCCATATGTAACAGTCTCAGATGAGAGGCAAGACATGGAGCCCTGTTGTATCAGTTTCCTGTGGAATTTGAAATCATCCTCAGTGTCTTGATCCTTTTCTTCATGGTTGCCCAAAGCCCAGTCCCACACTATGCCTCTACTCTAGTCAACAATTAAATTCCTCTAACTTGATGAGGGCTCCATTACCAGGGGGGAGCTTATCTGTGTGGAAGTAGTATCCATAATGGGAACCTGTGGAGGAATCCACCAGAAGTTAAGAGGTCTCCCAAAGAATCAAGCTCCTTCTGTACACTGAGCACTACCGCATTCTTTGATCTTGCCTAAATAAAAAGAAGCATACATGTTTACCAGAAATTAACTCCAAAATCTACCAAAATAAGTCCCTTCAATGTGCACAAAAAAGAAAAAAAAAAAAGACAAATATTACTCATGTTGTTAAACACACCTGTGGAAGTTTATCCAATACTATGGCAACCAGAAAAGCAAGACATGTCAAGTTTAGGATCAGTCCTAGCTGCATATATGAAATGGGTCCTGATACTATTTTCAGTAAAAGAAACCAAGTATTTCAGAAAGAGAGAAAAAAATATTATCTCCAGTCATCTGTCATCTGTGCAATGCAGGCTTTTAACACTTCACCAGATAATTCCCATGCAGAGGCAGATGATTACAGTTAAAGTAGCTCTACTTTAAAGGAGTAGGCATTTTCAACCCTTCTCAGGTTACGGGTCCCTAAAATATTCCATTAGATTCACAGACTTCTGCAGAAAACTCACAATATCCAGCTTACAAAAATTTACCTTTCTTAATCATCTTAGAAGCAGCTCATAGAAAAGCCACACAGGTCACAAGCTGATAACCACTGAAGTGGAGAATCGTTTTCAGGAAGAAATCAGGCATTCGTTTAGAGACTGGAAATAATGGAGAAGTCACCAGATCCTACAGTAATCCAAATAGCTGTGCTTTAATATGTGTTCAGCCATGTTTTCAGCCTCCCACCCCTGGATCCTGCCAGCAGCTTAACTACCAAACCTGCTGTAGTTCACTAGTGACCTTCAGCCGGAGTGGGACAGGGCTGGATGACAAAGAGAAGAGAGGGTGAGGGAATGAACCCCAGTGCTTGGCTTGGCTGGAGGATGTGCTTTAGGCCCACCATGGCCCATTCTGGTCTTTCAACACCACGGGATTTGAATATATTCTTCTACCTGCAATACCAGGGTCAGGACCTGAAGGTCCTCAGGGGATGTGTAGGTACCTCTGAAGGGGAGGGAACTCAGAAGTATGCAGTTAGTCCAGTTGTTACCACTTTCTTTTTGTGTTCAAATCTGTCTCAATAGCAATATCCTTTGTCCAAGCTACCATAGAACCACAATATGTGTATGTGGTAGAAAATGAGCCTCATCTTATAAAGCCGAGAAACCAATTAACCTTGCAGACTTACATGAAGTGGAGGATCTAGTCTAGGAAGATCCCTCCATTGCCACCATGACCTTCAAGGCTTCTCTCAGGACATTCTCTTCAGCTGTCCTCAAGACTGCATCACCCACCAAACATGACTTGCTTCTCCCTCCTACCACCTCCTCCACTTTCCTGCTTCTGCCTGCGGCATGGCCAAGTGCTGCCCAGCAGCCCTTTGCACTCACTGCACTTGCAGCACCTGATGGGTTTGTGATATGTAGGCAGAGGCAGCCAGCTGAATTGGGAGAAATTTTCCACAGACACCCTGAATGACCTATCACCTGGTATACCCCCATCTCCAGCTTTGAAAGCTTTCCTTGTAGAGGTAAGCAGCCCCTCCCAGACTTGCAGAGGAGTATACGTGAAGGGGCTGGGAGACTGTTGGTGTTTTCTTAGCACTCACCTCACTGGGAGGACTATCACGGGCTTCCTTTTTTGGGCTACCAGTAACAGATACTTTCTTATTTATAGAAACACTAACTAGAAGTGCAAGCAGGAGCACTGATCACAGAATCAAAAGGCCCTCCTTGCTGCAATGTAAATATTCTTGAGTGCTTTGCAGTTCCACTTACAAAACCTGTGTATTGTTCTAAAGGTAAATAATATTATAAACTTTAAAGAAGAGGTTAATCCCCAGTCTCAGCTGGCGTCACTCCACGTGACTTACATGGAAATATGTTATTTTACACAGAGATCTGGCTTTCCATGTTTCACCTAGATCATGTACTTGGAAATTCTTGGAGTGGTCTGCACTGCATAAAATGGCCTTGAATGAATTTGGGGTTCTTTCTGGTGTGCAATACCTGTATCTCCTCTCCC
The DNA here is from genome assembly GCF_047370975.1 of Nipponia nippon. Taxonomy (NCBI): domain Eukaryota; kingdom Metazoa; phylum Chordata; class Aves; order Pelecaniformes; family Threskiornithidae; genus Nipponia; species Nipponia nippon. The sequence goes on along the minus strand of NW_028262290.1, from coordinate 35,405,248 downwards.
TTTTTAAAAAGGCAATTTCAAATATTATTAAAGAGGTTTGGAAGAGCTTTCTTCACAGATGGTGCAGCTGCAAGCAGTGAAGGAGTGAGACTGATAACTGGGGACAAGCAGTGAGAAATAATCTTTTCTGCTGAGGTGTTGAGTTTGCCTCCAGTTCAGACTCTGAACATAGGATGGATGCATCTCTTTTTACTACTGCTTCAGTAGTAACAGCACCAAGCCTGTCCCGGTGTACATGCAGTCTGGGCACATCTTTGTCACCTAAAATGGAGATTACCCAGAGTGTACAGAAGATTCGTAGACTATTGAACAGGGCTAAAGAGCACAAACAGTTTATGCAGCCTGAGCCAAATTCTCCCCAACACAAAGTTACTATTGTGCCATTTTTAAAACTTTTGTTCTTAATATCACACAACTGCAGATTGTAATTTGGATGCGAATGAGTGACACTCCATTTCCTTCAAGGGTACTTCAGATAGGATCTAAGATGGTAGTAACTAGCTCCTAGACTCTCCCAGTACGTTTGCTTTCCATTCCCACCGAGGTTTCCATGAGGCTTTGGGTAGGCCAGATAATGTCCCTGAATAACTACACTGTATTTAGGGAACATTTTAATTAGCTAAACCTTTAGATTACCCTTAAGAATTAATTAATAATTTACTACTACTGCAGGGCTAGAAGAAGAAAGAGGCAATAAATATGGCTAGGTTTTACATTCTGTTGGGGTGGATGGGTGGCAAAGGCAGATACAGCCCTGAACTAAACCGGAGCCAGCTCAGCTTTGCCTGTAGCAGATGAAGTAAACCAGATATCTCATCAGCCAATGCCAACAAGCACAAGGGCTTTTCCCACCTGGGAAACCCACTTATCCATGGGCCTGAATTTATCTCAATATCTCTGTGTTTAAATGTATGTATTATATGTGTAACTGCATAATATTAAAGACAGAATTAATTTTAGGGCTATGTTGTGTCTTGATTTGTTTATATCTTTCTCTTAAATGCCTTGTTTTGCTATCTAGCTTGAAGATGTGGTACTTCAGCTGTATTTCTGTCTCTCTCTGGATTCCCATATTGGCTTAGTTACAAAGCAGAGGTCTCCAGGGCAGAGGATACCCGCAGTTAGGCCTCTCTGTCTGAAGCATGCTTATCAATTCCTTGTGCAATTATCTGCACATTAATTTGATTGTAGACCAGCACAGCATGTCTACAAGTTTGATGTTTAAATTCTTTAAATCAGTTTTGTGTTCAGCTGGAGATATAACACATCCATGGAGACCAAAACTAGATATACTGCACTTAGCACACGGAGAAGCTTATCTTTCAGAAAGGAGAGCAATTACTTTTCTCATAGGATCACATTCTCGTTTTATCCATAACTTGTGAAACTCACAGAATGGTCCTCCTGCTGCACTGAATGTATATCAATGCAAAATGGGTCACAAGCAATCTGACAGTGGATTTAAATTAAATTGAAGAATTAAAATTTGTAAGTTTTTATACACTTTAACTACATTAGCTCCAACAAGGATATACTCTATACATAGATATATAGAGACTCTTTGGCGTGACTTTCAAAGATCCGGAACACCTACACTAACCAGGCCACCCATTCATAACTATGCTTTCTGGCAGACAACATCACTCTTGGAGAGATCTTTTTGTTCATCTAAAGCAATCAAAAATACTGCAGTCACTCATATGAAAAAAAAAAAAAAAGCCCTACACCCATTTTGAATGCCTTCAGATTTACAGCATTAGGAAAAAGTTTGACAGCACAGTGTTTAATCTGCAAAGGGATTATAGTTATCTTCACAGCATGCACACATCATTAATGTTAATGGGAACTGCACCTCCAAGACTCGCCCTAAAATGCAGGCTGTAAATAGCATCCCAGTAGGATAATTAAAAGTCTGGTAGAAATACAGCAAGTTCCAGCAAACATTTTCTCCCAGGGTAAGTGATCAGAGAATTTGGAATTGAAAAAATAATCAGCAGTTTGCCTGAGATGGGTAGTGCATCAGCTTTACAAACAAGCTCATACACAAAAGCTTTTTCCAACCTAGGTATAATTTTAGTTGGTATATTTTGTTCTATGTTTCTTAGCCTACTTGTTTTTTCCTTCATTTCTGTAATCCTACTTGACCTGAAGTTCAACGCTGGGCTATGTTTGCAATCATTATTGTATCAGGATTGCCCATTCCCATTTCTATTTCTCCCATGCTCCAAACTACTGTGAAAAAAATAGCAAAACTGTTAGCAGAATTACATCTTTTTTCTCTGTTATTTATTTCTGCTCAGGCTTAACAGGAATCCATGTTTCATCACTGGAGTACAATTGCTGGAAAATAATATGTCTTCTGTCAAAATTAACTCTGTCTTCTAGAATTATGGGGGCACGAACAGATAAGTACAGCAAAACTGATCCATCTCATTTTCTTATTTTGCAGACTGATGATGAAGGTGAAGCTAGGAATAAAATCAAAATAATCATCTAATACCCCATGAGGACCAAACTGCACTGTCAGAAGGAAATAACCTAGAGCCTCTAGACTTGTAATGTCCCATAAGTTATCCCATTTTGAGATGATGATGTTTGCCCAAGGGGCAAAGTAAGCCGTGGGAATAGTTTTCCTAATCCAGAGAGGTTTTAAAGTTTCTGGGTAACATTATAGACCTTGACACATACTCAGATGATCTAAGACACAGAGGCTCAGAGCTTATCCAGTAACCTTTGAATCTCCATCACTGACAGCAAGAGACTTCAGACTTCGCCTTCACCATTTTCCTGTCTTGGCCTTGGAGAAAAAGATCTCCCAGCATATTCATGTGTGTGCATGTTTAAATGTGTGTATGAGACGAGTGCCTTAGCACAGGATGTAAAATACTTCAAACAAAATGGACTTGATTATTTATGAGGAAAAGAAAACTGGCTTGGATGTGATGCCACAGGCAGCAGCTGATTGTGCTGCAAAACATGAAGCTTTAAGCAGATTTTTCTACAGTTTTTCTGGAGGAAAAAACAGTTTCTTAAAATGGAGATTTTCAGCCTGGCATGCCTAAAAGAGCCTCTATCCTCTTTTCTGCAAACATTTAAGGGAAAAAAAAATGTTTCTTTGTTATATTACTTGGTTTCTTGACCTCCTTACAAATCAACTCCCATCCCCTCTGGAAGTGTCTTGGTAAGATGGTGAACACTGCCCTTTAATGGGTTTTCATTTGTCTACAGAACAGGACTTACCATACACAAAAAGCAGATTAATCGCTTGCACAACTCCACTGAAATCAATGGGCCTTCTCAGTTAGGAGATGGATCCAAAAAAACTGACAAAAATGGGGTTCTACTTCTTTACACATCACCAGATTTAAAAGTGTAAGACCAGTACTGCCCAGCACAGCTCAGTTAAAGCAGCAGGACTAAAACTAATCCCCTGAATGAGTAGCATATGGATTTGTGATGCACACAGAGAAAATGTAGCACAAGGCAGTCCCAACTTCTGGTTGTGGTCTAAGGCGACAAAATAGTACAAACAGCATGTTTGTTAATAGGACTGAATTATTATTGGCGGTAAAAACCAAGCAGCCAACAAGCAGAGAGCCTCAGGCCTCTAGCACTGCTGCTGCAACATAGTCTCAGGAATGAATGGCTGCAACAACTGGTGCTGTGTTGGAGAGCCTGAAGTCTGACCATAAGCAAGTGATACGGCTCCCCAGAGCAATGTGGCAAGCCATATGACAGTTTGGGTGGCTCTGCAGGACCACTAATTCCCAGTAATCTCTCCCAGGCTAGGGAAGATACTGTAAATGGCCTTTTTCCATCAGTAAACCCAAGTTTACAAAGGATGTTAAAAAGGTTGCAACTGGCTATGCAGACTCTTTACACAGCCCTCATCACAGTCTGAGCTACAGAAGTGCTTGAATACCATCTTGACCTCAAGATGAAGTGGCCTCAAGCAGAAGATCTTCACCTTTAAAAGAATAGAAGCAAAAACTACCAGCTCTGCATCACTCTCTTACTCATGGATCCAGACATCATCCTCCAGCCCTGCACAGCATTAGTGCTCCCACTGCTACTACCCAGCATGCGAACTAAAAGACCTTACAGCTCTGGAAACCACCTTTTCCGTGCCTCTGGTGCCACCTGCCCTTCCAGCATCTGCCTAGCACACATGCTGACCCTCATCTTCAGCTCTGATGTTTGGTGTAATCCCCTCTTTTCCTGAACTGAATCTCTGGGAAAGAATGGACACATTCTTCATAGTAAGAGTGGTCAAGCACTGGAAGCAGTTGCCCAAAGAGGCTGTGGTATCACCACCATCTTTGGATATACTCAAAATTAGACTGGACAAGACCTCCGGCAACCTGATGTAACTTTAAAGTTGACCTTGCTTTGGGCTAGATGACTTCTGGAGGTCCTGTTAGACTAGTATTGCTTTAGGATTTTAAATACAGGTCTCCTCTTATTCAAACTAATGCCTTATGCCTGCAGTGCCAGGAATTGAGGAGTCCCCTTTCACAGCTTGTGAAATGTCTAGTGACCTTGAGTGTATCCTCTGTTTCAGAGCCACAAGAACTCAGTCAAAGCAACGGTGTTTATCTGTTGCTTGGCCTTGCACACTACACACTGAGTATTTACAAAGAGTAAATGGAGATATTTGGACCTCACCCACATGGTTCCTTTGGACTGCATACTGTATGAAGAGAAACAAGCAAAACCGAGAGACAGGATCCTGCTGTACAGTGAAAAAGAAACACAAACGGCAGATGCCTAGTGAACGCGGAAAGGGAATATGGTCTAAGTATTAGCTTAGGAAGGGGATTGTCTTAGAAAGGATTTTAATTGCTCAATTAGTTATCAAGTATATAATTGCTATCTGATGAGAAAAAAATAGCTGTTTTCTCAACAAGAGCAAGTCTAGTAATTCCGAACTGCTGTGCATTCCATTGCTCACATCAAACAGCCAGTTGTGTATCTGGACTTGACATGTCAATTTTGACTTCACTGCCCCCGTTTGGTTCCTTTACAGTGGCAAAGTAAAAGACACAGCACTACTCATTAGCTGTTTGCCCACACTAATAGATCAATGCTCTTTGTGTTCCAGAAAAGTTTCATGTTATATTGTAGAAAATCTTAATTTTCTTCTCCCTTAATTTTCGAAGCACTGATTTTTTGCTTACTGTCAAGGAGGGTAGCAGGGAACTGGCTTTGTGACATAGAAAATCCTCAAGCAATGGCTTAAGATTTTCAAGTGAAGTGTATACAAGTCTCTGCTACAGTAGCAAAACCTTGTGTTGGTAGCTATTTCAGCCTGTTAATTTGAATCTCGTCTTTAATGTAAAATTCATTTGATTTGAAGTTCTGCACTCTGGTAGCATCAAGAAGCTAATGCTGAGCTAGATACTGTCATGACTTGCAAACAGTTTTCTCCTATGATCACATTCATTTTTACAACAGTAGTACAAAGCAGTCTTAAGGAAGAAAAATGAATCCAGCCGTTGGGCTTTCTGCTCAGCACCTGGTGGAGTGATTTACACCTGCAGGAAGCAGAGAGAAAGCACTGCCAACAGAGAACTGTCAGTTCATCTGCTCTGGTTTTTAAGCCCAGTTTGCACAGGTCGGAAGGGTTTCCTAAAGTGTAAGATGGTGGAAAGGCAGCACAGTTAGAACCAGCCAGACCTTGTTACCCCAGACGAATTCATAATGTCAGGGTCCAGTTTAATGATTAGCTTAGGCTTTTTTAAGACCATGCTTCTGTCAAAAGGGTAGTCCTGCCTTCCCACTGTCACTGCATGCATATTTCTGCTACCACCCGTGTCTGATATTCAGGACAAATAGAGAGTCAGGTCAGCTTACTGATTCAGCTAAATGCTAATCTATTTTCTTTTTGTTTTTTGTGGGGTTTTTTTGATGGGTTGATTTTCAAGCAGCTATGCAAGCAGATCGGACAGCTCTGAGATTGCATAATTGCCAGTGCTAATGAGAAAGACATGGTAGGCACACACAACTGGAGCACAGATGATTGCACAGGCATCTTTGATGGCAACATGACCTTGCATTGGATTAAGACACCACCTACAGAAAGCGTATTGGGATGTTGAATATGACTTGGCACTAGCATTGCTATCATGTTTTAATGATAATGAGTATACAGCTCTATATGCTATTAATCATGAAGCCATATTTACTCTTAAACCTACACTATTTTAACTTACCTCATCCTGTTAGGCTTGTACCCCTTACCCAATAAACTCTCTTTCTTGAGTAAATTGCAAAAATTTAATTTAGCTTGCTAACTTCAACTTCTATTAAACATTTAATTTAGCTTGGTAAATTCAGCTTCTCTTAAACATAAACAGAAACACGGTATTCAGTGTCACTTTTGAATATTTCACAGCAAAGCCAGTAGCAGAAATTCATTTTGGTAAGGAGGCAATAAGAAAAATATTTGTATTAGCCTGCTTCTAAAGAGCTACAGGCTTATCAAGTCCAAGAATATCCAAATTTCAGTTTGGTAGTAAAGTACCCTCTCTTCCCTTGAACAACCCCTTAAGTGAGCACACTATTTTAATGCTGGAGTCAGTGAGAGACGATTTTGCAATTTGACTTCATTGGAACTTTGAGCAGACCTTTTACAAGATGCTTGTCTTTCATTTCAGGGAAAAAGCTGACTGGGCAAGACTGTTTCCTGCTAGTTTATCACTTTTTGCACCAGAAGTATGGTTTTGGCATTTTTCCTTTCAACTTCAATGGAAAATGAAGAACAAGCTTGACTGAGGTGTTGCCAGCTCTCACAATTTCATCACGAGTCTCACTACTTATGTTTTTTCTTAAGGCCTCAAGATTCTTTCTCAAGAATCTCCCCTTGCATTAAAAGCAAAGCTTCTGTCTTTTTTACTTGCAGATGAAGTATGAAGAATGTGAGGCAATTATAGTTTCAGAGCTTAAAACTCCCAAGTTAGATGTGAATAACCCACCTTTCTTTTTCTTCTTCATGACTATTACACCATTTCAAGACTATGGAGATGATATTCTTGTTCTCTTTAAGTTTGTGGCTGGCAGAACTGCAAATGTAGCAGGAAAAAACAAACATCTTTTATCAGTTTTCAGTGTGACCTATCAAATTGAAAAAAGTAGGACTGGGATTTGCAGAGCTGCCTCCAAGATTTGGACAGCTAATAAAAATGAAAGGAAATGGTGCAGATGAATGAAATTGCTTTTGTGTCAAGGGAAGCATGATGTTTAAGTAATACCCAAGTTGCTGATATTTTTAGTTTCTTTCAGCTTAATATTATTTTAACCCTAGGACATCAAGGTTGGCAATCTGTAAGTACTACAAAGGAGTTTTTTGAAACTGCCAGCTTTCCAAAAGTTAGATGTTGCTGTTTGTTCTGTCAAAGATACTTCATCTGATAGCAACATTTCCATATTCAGTGAATCATCTGGGAATATCAAATGTAACAATGTAGATAAATAAAAGAAAATTCTACCCTACCTGTGGAAAATATAGCCATTGAAATGTTAATATTGGAAAAAAAAATCCTCAGAAATTATTTTATCGTATTATGATGTTAGCAGAGACAATATACAGTTCACATTCTCTTTAGCATCTGAGTTTTAAGAACTGGATCACGCACAAAACAGGCATGAGCCCAAGCCAGAAGTGAAAAACTGGTAATTTGAACATTCTCCACTGTTATTTCCCCAATCAATTTGACCTGTTTATAGATAGACACACAGCCTGGCAAAGAATAAACGTTTATTTATTTCCTGTCTTTAGGTATTACCCATAAGTTATGCAGCACAAAAATCCAAGGAGCAATTTGCTTACCCAGTAAATGGAGTAACTCTGTCGTCAGAGTATTTTACATGGCTGTCATGAAACATACTTTTTCTCTGCCATTTAATTTATACTAAATGAACACAAAGAAAAGTTGAAGATACAGTCATGCAACCAAGCTAAAACTTATTAATTAAATGCAAATATTTATTTTTATATTTCTATGAAATAAAAATTGCTACAAAAGTAGAATGCATTCATGGTTCCATATTATTTATTTAATTCAGTGTCTGTAACTCAGTCATCAATATGAAACCTGACACACATACCATCAGCCCAAAAGCAAACTGGTTTATGAAACTGAAGACATTAATTTAAATTAAAACCTGACAAATGTGATTCTATTGGGATTTCAGATTTTAGCCTTTAAAAATCAAGAATTGAAAATATGGGTGACTCAGGTTTGATTCTACCTGCTTTGTCGTGCCATAGTTTGAATCTATAAAAAAGTGTTTTTTCAGGTGAATCAAATGGCCTAGTTCTCTCAGACAGAAAATGGCATAAACTGGCCCTGAGGGAGGCCCTTCTGCCCTCTCCATGGCCCCAGCATCTGCTTTTGCTTTCTGCATTGTCCCCACCTCTATGCCACGTCAAAATGTCTTGGAACTGGAGTATCAAGGCCTGATCCCACTGCCCAAGCCCATCGATAACAACACACAACATGCATTGGTGATCCACCATGTTGAGAGGATCATTTCCACTTGAAAGTCAGGGCTTATGACTTTGGTCCACAACCTACAAGGAATTTGTTCATTTGTAAATAAAGCACAGTGGGACCTCCAGTCAAGCATAGATGAATTCTGCAGTGGTAGGAGTGGAGGGGAGTGATGATAGGAAAGCTGGTTTCAGCCAACCTTTGTTTTCATCCTGCTGGGGGCTTCTCCTGGCCTTGAGCTGAAGTCCTGGAGGGACTCTCAAGCAGCAAGGCTGGCCATGGCTCCCTGCTTGCAGAGGCACTGCCACCCTGACCCCCAGCCAGCCCACCCCAGGCTGAGAACAATCTTCCTTCTCTGCATCTCCCTCCTCCAGCTGGTTTTGCCCTCTGTAGAGGTCCACCAGTGCAGGGGGAGCAGCAATGCATCCCCCTGGGGCTCTCCTGCTGGCTCTCTAGCCCAGCTGTGCTTCTGTCCCTTCCTTGATGAGGGGAAATAGTCCTCAACCCTACCTCCTTCCTCCATCCTCTTTCTTTGGCCACACATGCCACACAAGTGTGGAGGTGGCTGGGCATTTTGTGTGAGGGAGACACTTCTTGGGAGGATGGGAGATGAAGAAAACAACCTTGTTCTTGTAGTCTCTCAAGAAATTTTTTCCCATTTGCAGTGCCTGAAACCTCTCCTTGTCCCTATCCCCACGTAAAGCTTCGTTAAGTCCACCAGCCTCAGAAACATCATGGACCTGTGTCAGCGTCCCAACTTCACCTTCCCCTCATCTCACTAAACCTCCTCTGCTCTTGCTTCCAAGCCAGGCTGTGCTTAAACCAAGGCCAGTATTAGGTCTGCAAAGCAAACCTGGTCCTGCTGGGCCAGGATCAGGGGAACTCTCTCCCTGCTGACCAGGGGGCCTTTTTTGGCCTTGTGTGTGGACACAGCATTTCAGAACATGTTCCCCTCCCTTTGGCTTTTCATAGCTTTCCTAAAGAGAATAAACTGAATTGGATTCCCTCCTAGAGAAGGATCAATCGAACCTGCATTTTTAAGCACCCTGGAAGCTGCAAAACTGAAGCACACATAGAACAAAATTTTGCTTGCTTTCCTAGGAGGACAATATCTCCTGTTTCCACAGGCTGGGCATATCTCTGAGATGAATGGGATTTGTGCCCTGTCCTGCTGGGTGTGCAATACCATCCTGTCCAACACAGCCTGTACTTTATTTTTATTGAAGATCAAAATGGGATTCATGTAAATAAACTATATCTCATTTAGCCTTTTTGGAACAGGTTCTCATGAAAGGAGTAGAGGTTTTCATAACATTTACTTGGAATATTTATTTAAACTTTGGAGGCCTTCAGCACATACAGTTTTACTGTTAACATTTCCCAGACATTATCTGCAGATCACCTACGCTAATTTTATCAGTTCACACCATATGTGGTATGATATTGGGCCTTTTACAGGCTGTTGCCCATTTTTATGTGTTTTCCTCACTGGTGAAGTAAAGCCATTTTGATTGTATGGTTGCCTCCACTGTAAGGTTTGTTTTTTTATTAATTGTTTTGTCCATACAAGGAAATGTTGAAGGCTTTAACTCTGAGACCAAAAATAGAGGGAAGGAAAAAGGGTTGCCAAAGTTGTGACCCGCTTTTTCCTTCCCTTCATTTATATTGCAATCCTCTTAAATACATGAGAAGAACCATACAACTCTTCTGATTAAGCTCTATAAACCAGATTTGGAAGGCTGTGGAGTTAACTCTAGTCTTCCATTAGTATAAAGGAACTTGGAGCTGAGAGTTCATGTTGTATTTAACATATGTCCTTCATATGAAGAAAAAATCCAACATGATCCTTGCTCACAAAGAAAGAAATGGCATTCAAATAGGCCAGACCACCTCTTGAAATATGTTTTCTCGTGCCAATAATGTCATTTTTTCTCTGCTGGATAGCGATTAACATCTTTTCTTCAGCCTTATTCGGCCATATTTTTTGTGCCAAAGTAAGTGTCCTGGACCCAGTTGATATGCATGAATGCTCTTAGCCCACGGGCAAATACCTTCCTGCAACAGCAAATGGCTCCTGCAAGGATTAGAAATGGGCAAAGCATTCCTACTGCGTTTGAGTCTAGTGGTACAGCAGACGTATGGAAAGAAGTGCTTAGTCCAGCTAAGAGTGGACTTAGCAATAGCCTACTTTCTTCTCAGCAGGTTTCTGTCAGGTTTACCATAGCCCTACTTCTTCCCAGAGAAGCACAGGAGACCAATGTCTTCTTTCTCCTCAAGATATGTCCATTTCTGTATTGCTCTGCCAGCAGCAGAAGGCTCCCCCTAATACCGGGAAAATCAATTTGCAAAGTTTACTAGAAAACTCACAGAACAAACTTCTTAATTTAGTGTTTGAAAATAACAAGAAATCACTACAGGCTTTCCAGCTGCAGTTCTGGACTAACTTTTATGGGGCAGCCCTACAAGACTTCTATGGAGCAGTTCCGCAGGACTTTGGGCAGGCTGAATCTAACATAATCACAAGACTATGGCCAAAGATGTTAGCAAAGAATTTTGTTATCATAAATTCTTGAACATCCTTCATTGACACTGCATTTAATTTTAATTACCATTTTTACATTAAACAGTAGGAATATACTTGTTCCAGTTTTGATTTGGAAACAAAAAGTGGGCAGAAGTCTCCCAAATGTTTCAGACAGAGGTGTTAAATGTCTAAATGTGCTTGTCCAGCATAGCACAGTAACACAAATAACTGAGGAGAACATTTCTGACAACTCCAAAGTATATTTTGGTAAGACAGTTTAAAGATGTGGCATGAGAACTTAAGAGAAATATTCATGCAGTCTCCTGTAAGAGTGGGTATTTTTTGCCAGGCTTTGCAAGGAAACAAGACTTACGCACCCTGCCTGTCTGTACCTCTTTTTTTTTTTTTGTCATTGGTTTGACAAAGGGTAGGAGTTTTTAAATATATTGGAAAAAAAAGGATAGAGACCTCAAATATGTTTGACAGAGGGAGAGAAATCTTGAATATATTTAGTCCCTGTAAGCTTTAGGAAAACCAAAAGGTGTATAGAAAGATCAAAGTCGTTCCCCTACCAAGGAAAGGCAATTTTAATATAGCTGCGTTTCTACTCTGTAATGCAGCATCCATTTGACCAATGCACCCTGCTATGTCTTGTTCAGTCAAACAGAAAGCAGATAGCAAAGGATCTGATTATACTGCAGCAAGGAGAGGGGACTGAGTAAATGAAGGCATGTAACACACAGATATGTAGGAAACTAGACTTCATTTGTTCAACTACTCATGAAATAATTTTTGTTTGCAATATGTTAGGGTAATTAATTGCACAGATACGTTTAATGATTTCTCTCTCATTTACTTGTTGAAGTGTGTTGAGGGATTCATTCAGTGCTAATAAAAATACTGCAATCCAACATTAACTGCCAAAATGCTTACCTGAAAAGGACCTCCAGTTGGTTTTAGGTAGAGTATGGGTCAGCAAAGATAAAGGTTTAGCTGTTATCCAGTAAAATGGTGCTTGAAAGTCATCCTGAAATACAAAGTTTATTTACTGTCCAAGAAGAATAGACTACTAAGAGTACTGATAGGCCAAAAAGAGAGTTACTGAGAGATGGCTGAGACAAAGCTGTGTGAATTGAGAAGGAAGAGAAAAAAAATATTAGATCCAAAAGGTATTGAAATGTGTTTGGATTTTTAATTATGTTGTTATTGCTCAAATAAACCTTTGTGAATGTATTCAAACCAATATATATTTATCTCTTTTATTCAAAATTGCTTACAATAAAGCAAAACTCCTATTGACTTTGGGTAGAGGTCTAGGTCACTGATGGATTTACGCCTCTGTGTGGAACACTGCAAGCAATGAAAGATCGGAGCTAGTAGGAGTAGGAAGCCGCAGTGGTGTGTTGAGAGGAGGTTAAATGCTGCTGAACTGGGGCACCTTCATTTCATTGTATCTCATTTGTATTAAATAGGAGTTCCTTGCTGTCCAAATGTACAGCCATTTGGTTCACATTACATGAAGAATGCAGATAAAGGATGAGAGGAAACATGATTTGACAAAGTCACATAAGCTGCATAAGCTATGAGATAGCATGCTTTGGAAACAGATGTTGCCTTGAAAAGGATTTGGTTCAGAACTGGAGGTGCCAGGAGGGATGACATTAGCCCCTATGATCTCAAAGTTTGTTTGTGTGGTAAATGATGGTCATCATTCAACTTTTTTCTCAGTCTTACAGAAATGCAGCAGAAAGCATGCCTGTACAATCATTTGAGGGCAGGCATGAGCTCACACTGCCTACTGACCAAGAATTATGTGGTTATGCTGAATGCATCCCTAAGACAACACTAAAATACCCTGTCTGTTAGCTGGGATTCAGTGCCACAGCCACGAGATTTGTGCCCAGTGAGAGGACAGGGAGAAAGAGCTCATATTTATGTGCACAATACTTTGTAGACACTGGTAGCTACAGGTAGCTATTGTCACAGTAAGAGACACAAACCGTGAGTTTTGGCATCCTTTCTCCAGACTACACTTCCATGAATATAACCTAATATATGTTTAATAATTTTCCAGTCAGATCACAAAATGCAAATGTGTCAAATGTTGCACATTGTCTTTTGGCAAAATCATTGTGGTTAGCAGTTAGCAAAAATAAAACACAGATCAGATTGCAATTTTTGCAGTTCCATAGGCAAACAGTCTGAAAGTAACTGGAACAAAAGGAGTTTGACCTTGAAGAAGAGAGATGCCTGCACAATGCCAAGTTACATGATACAATAACAGGTGCCAACAGTTCTTAACATGAGTAGTCATTGTATCCTAAATAAGCAAGATTATTACAAGAGGAGGAGCCTCTTTTTAGCTAAAACTACTTGCAGGAACAAATATATGCTCACTTAGTCTCTACAGTTCACCAGTCTCAGCTGCCCACCATGCTGTCTAGTGGCTAACCAAGTCACTGGGAAGTGGAGCCAGATTGCTGTCCAGAGCACTTGGATGCTCCTTCAATGTTCATGTGGAGAACATCCACAAGTGTCCTTTATCTTTCAGATTTCAGTCTCTGGTCTTTAAAGAATTACCCATCTTGACCCATCTTTTACTTCAGTGGCATTGCTCTTTCTTGGTCTTATCAATGGCATCACTTTTTCTTAATCCTATTAACAATATCAATCCTGTGTGAGACCAGCTGTCTCCTGCAGCTCTTCCTCTTATCTTCTGCTGAGGGTTGGACCAGCTGGACCTTCACAAGACCATTGTTCTTCAGCCAGATCCCACAGATTGTAGCTCTTTAATACCATGCACAAACATTTCCCCTGTGTTCTGCAAGCACAGCATGCATATATTCTTATTACCCTTATGGTGGTTCTAACAGGCCAAAAAATTTACAGGGAGCCACAGTATTGCTTAGGCAAGAAATAATGATTGAGTAGCCAGGGAAGTTCCTTTGCTAGCATACTGTTTCTCTACTGAGAGTCTGTTCAGAATTTTTCCTTTATAACCATGGGTAGTCACAACTTCATTAAATCATGTTATACCATATGAAGTATCTGGCTGTATGTTATACACTGGGGAGATGTAATAGCTTCTTTAAAAGCTGAAAATATATGAACACAATCCTGATGGCTTTGTAGGAGTTTTTCTGCATTCACCAGTAGAAGGTAGTCTTGGTCCTAAGCCCTAGAGTCATCTGTAGTTTGGAGTATTTCTCTACAGGCAGTTGCTTTGAAGTCAATTCTTTATATATGTTGACCAGTTCTTTTCCTTTAGTTACATCATTTGTGGTTTTGGTAGATACTGACGGTGGTTCCCCAGTCCCTCTGAGGATGTATATCCCAGCTGGGTGGAGCTACAGAGGATGACTTTTAATAAGATTACATAGCATTTTTTACAAGTGTGTACCTTTTTATAAGATAATACAGTCCAGTCAAAGGATTCTTCTGGCTGAGTAATTTAAACTGAAAAGCTTAGGAAAATAAGCCTTCTTTCTGCAAAGTATTTCCAGTAAGTAGGCTGTGTCCTACGGAAATATGAATCGACATGGTACTGCAGAAGGCTGTAAGATAATATAGCAGCTGAGAACCTGTCTTGTAGTCTTAAGTGCTGTTCATGTGGTATATAAAAAAAGGTCTTGGAATGTGTCTATGCCACTTACTAAACAATTCAGAAGAAGCAGTAAACATAAAAGTACAGACACCATGAGATCATCACAGCCCTTGAGCACTGGGAGGCATGAATTTCAGCCAAAGGGCTCTAGTCCCTGAGAGAGTGATTACCTTATGATAATGGAGCTCCTTCAGCCTTTCTTTTACAGGGGGAGCATTTGCACTTTGATGGTGAAAAATAAATAATGGCCTTGGCATTTTAGAGTGGTTAATCCTTTGTTTGGACTCAGCATTTCATACAGTGCGTTTAATACCCATTCAAGATAACACTCAAGAGCCTAATACCCATTCCTGTCCATCAGAGTGCTCCCTCTTTTCAGACATGCAGTCTGTGTTTAGAAAAAAATGTGATGCTTCTGACAGCTAGAGTGTTGTGGCAGGAACCAGATGGGTATACTCACCCATCGCACTTTGGAGTCACCTGGCAAGTAGGGCTGAGAAACTTAGGCAGGTCCTCAGTGGCAAGCAGAGCAAAGGAACTCCTTGTGTGACTAAAATCTTCTGCTTCCATACAGATTCAGGGACAGACAGTATGAAATATTAACCTCCTCAAGCACCTTAAGGTTTGTCGATTTGTTTAGCTTGAGCCAACTCTAAAATCCAGTGTGGCTGTATTGTTGCAGTGACTTCATTCTTTTATGAAACTGGTCTTGATCCAAGACACTCCCTGGAAACTTGACTTCCAGAGAAGTAAGAAAACAAGGATGTTCATGATAAAGCACCTGTTTGTTGTTAATTTAGTAAGTACCTTTGGATCACAGCCTGGTATGATTCTGTCTTTCTGGTTCTCCTTACAGTCTCCAGTAAACAATGGAGTTAAAAGTAATTTTTCAAGTGCCTTTCATCTCACCCTTTTAAATATAGTTCTGGTGCAAAAACTGTCTTCCTTTCTAAGATTTTTGTCAGGTGAGACATAAGCCAGACACTAGGCCTTCAAGTCTTTAACTGGCTGATCCATGGTAGAATGGAGAGCCCTTGGGAAAATTTTTCGCAGTAACAAAATTTGTAGTAACAAAACTTGAATGACCCCATCACATATTTTCCTTTCTTCATTTTCCTTTGGCAAATAATAAACTCTGAATTATTTTCATTGCCTGATACTGCTCACATGCACAAGTAATTCACAGACTGAGGTCTAAGTACCAGTTTGAATTCAGTGTCAACTGGTAATTGCTTTCTGCTGAGGAATGAACTTTCCTGACATCTGTGACAGAAACACAGTCTCACTATTTGTGAGACTAATTGCTCCACAGTAGCATCATATGCAATTTGGTTATCTGCTCTTCCTCTCCTGTCATTCAAGTCACATTTCAGAGAACATTACCTATTTGTATTTTGTATCATGCAGTTATGCCAAACGTGACATCACCTATCATCAGACATGTTTCGTATTCTCATTTGTAAGCATGAGCATTGTTCCAGTTTTCAGAATAAGATTCGAAGATGTTTTTCATTCAAAGTGCTTACTTATTCTTTTCCCTGCTACAATAAAACATATTTGATAAACGTATTGAGAGAAAACTGAAATGTTGATCAGTAAATATTTTCTGATTTCTTCTTGGCATTCAGAATGCAGTTCTGAATTAATTATTTCCAGAAAATAATGCAAAAAGAAGTTTTACATCTAGGATTGTTGGAGTTTCTAGCCAGGGCTGAGGCTATTCAAAGATCTAAGTGGACAGAAACTTTCTAAAGACTAGGGCTAAAGAGATTATTTTTGAGGGGAATAATTTATTCCACAGATTTCATCTCTTCTTTCTAGATGTGGAGTCTGCACAAGCAGCTGGTTTGTTTTTTTATTCTCTTAATTACACAGGCACTTTTATATCTGTAATTTGCTATAGAAATGATGACATTTGAATTGTGTCCTTTAAATATCACTGGCCAGATAAATGCCCAAGTACTGCTCAGACTTCTCAACTTGGGAGTTTTTAAGACTACTGCAGTCAATGTTCATGAAAAGTGGGTTTAATTCCTGGGAGAGTATAAATCAGTAAAATGCTACTGGTACAAGAAAAGGCCAGGCAGTGCTGTAATGGCTTTTGGTTGCCCTGCGGTTCTTCCAAAGGAGGCAGGCAAATTTGTATCTGAACAAACCATCAAAGGAAAGACGGAAAACAAAAATTATTCTTATCCAGGGTGAACTCTCCTAAAAGAGAGAGCTATGCATTGTTAGTTGGTTACTGCATGAATGTTTGCCCTCCAAATTCTCAGGGGAAAAAAATCCTAATTAAATGTAATTCAACATTTCTTCTTTCTAAAGCAACTATTAAGGAAGACTGTTCCCAAAAGAAAATAGCTTGTATTTCTGTTTACTACATCACACTGAATATGGAAAAATTCAAACTGTTGGAAGAAAATGTGCATCATAGGAGGTATTCATGCTAGCCAGATGGGGAACCTTACCAGTGTGCCTAAAAAAAGAGGTGAATCTTTGACTTCCTGCAGTCAGGAAGAGGTACAGACCCTGTGGGGAGCTCTCCTGAGCAAGGGTTTGGCTTAAGCAGTCGGAATGCCTGCAGGTCCTGTCTTTCTCCATTGGGTAAAGAAAGAATGTAATGAAATTTGTCTCCTCAAGGTTGGTAGGCATATGCTCCCTAGGTTCCTTGCTCATTCCAGAGTGATGGTCTTTTATCCAAGTTGGACCTTGGTCCATAAAAGCCTGTGTCATGATAACACAAGATTTCCATAGCTAGTCTAATCCTCACTATGGTTTAATTGTGTTGCTATTCCATGCCAGAGATATCTGTTTTGGTGAGGTGGACAAACATGATCCTGGGCAGGTTTGTCACGTTATGCTTCTAGTTTCTGCATCCTATGATACAGAAATGTAATATTGTTACTACTAATGCTGCTGCCATTGCATTAGCTATAACTATACCAAAATCCACTATCAAGGAGTATCCACTACAGGCCCAATATTGCACAAATTGTATAAGATGATGACCATAATCTGTACAGGGATTCAGCATCTTTATATATACAAAAAGGGTTGTGCACTGTGGTAGGACCTCACAAATTCCAAAAAGTGTGAGAATTAAAATGATGTTCAACAAGCTTACACAGTTTAAATTTAATCACAGGCAATGAGTGGATTCCAGATACTTCCCTCTCCTGCGATAATAAGTGTTCATAATACTGTGCTTCAGAGTCCCTGTGTGCAAGGAAAACATTCCTAAACCGAGGGTGTATAATGAACTGCAGTCTTAGTTCGTGGCACAGGTAAAAAAAATACAAATGTAAAACACACGAGGCAAATAATAAGATATTTAAGACTTGTCCTGAAGAGGCAAGCGTTATCAATGATACTTTTAATGGTGTTCTGGTTCACTGGGAAGGCTCTGAACGCACATACCATTGGATTACCTCCTCTTGTGACAGAACAGCACATGCTCAGCTGTACTGTATCATATTTGGATCAGCTATGGGTCCAAATAGCACCTAAAAGCCAGATGCCAAATGCCTAGATGAGAGGTTAGATTCACACCAAAGAATCGATACTTCACTCCAAACTTTTGAGTCTGGGCCAAGTGCAAACTAAAAAAGATTAATTTGCCAGATTTTTTTCCAGATTGAACCCAAGGAAATAGAAACTGCACAAGAACTGAAAAACCCGCAGGATTTTCACCATTTGGACGCAGAAAATTCACCCATCAATTAATCTTGGATTTACCATTGATTTGAACTTTGAAATGTAACCAAATATGGCTGGATTTTTCATTTATCTCCCTCCTTCCACATTTCAACATGCACTGAACTCCATTTCGACCTGCAAAAATTTGAGCCAATTGTTCCTCTTTGTGTGTGCTTTAATGTATATGAACTTTGCATTTAAACACCTGAAAGCAAAACTAAGCTTAGCTACCAATCTGCCTGGATTGATGTGAAAGCCCACAAAATCACATCTGGTTTCTCTCAGTTGGAGCTCACTTCTATCTCCACTGCAATTGAAGTGACGCTTCACTTAGTGGTGGCTGAGCCCTGGCCCAGGCTGGAAGGGGTCGGCTGCTAAGTTTCCATCTGATGGTGATTTATTTCTTTGCACCATCTGGTGGTTCTGTAGACTAAGTGCAACAGCAGTTCCCAAAATTGTTTCCACTCGGTGTTGCAGCGGTGGTCACAGCGGCTCACAGCCTACCTTGCAAATGATCTTGGGATAATGCAGAAGATAACACCTGTCACCAGAGCAGTTAATAATCTAGAGTGACACAAATCCCTCTGGTATGGCAGAAATCCTGCTTTTTGCTTCAGGTTGCTACTCTATCATCCTGATCACAGCCTCTTCACAAAAGTACGTGGAGAGTAAAAAATGAAATCTGACAAAACTGTATTTATAAGAGGAAAAAGAATTCAGTCAAGGCTTAACAAGCGCTTTAATCAGGATATTCTATAAAGCTTGCCAGAGGTATGTGCCAACTAATAGCAACTTTTGACCCTGATTTTTGGCTTCATTGACTCTTGGCAGTCAAACAACGTGCTGGCTCAGCACTCCAACAAAGCTGACCAATTGGATCAGATTGTATTTAAGTGTTTTTGGAGGAGGAGAGCCATCATCATTAGATGATTAAAAAATCTTAGGCTCAGAAGTGGTATAACAAATGCATGTCGAACTATTCGACTATAGAGCACGGGTCATAGGATAGCTTAAGGAACTGAGGGGAAAAAAAAGAGAAAGACATACATTTCCCCATGAGAATGCGTGACATTGTAGAACTAGTGATGTCTTCACTCTCTGCTTATGACTCCTGGAGCTGGTGGCTGTGGTGAAATGGCTTAATGTCTCAGCTGTTGGAAACAGCAGATGAGAATGGATCTGATTAGACAAGCTCTGCAAACCCTGCCAGATGTTGAACACTGCTCAGTTAAAACCTGGTCTAAGTCCACTGAAGCCAGTGAAGAAAGTAGGAGCTAACAGAGTTCCTTCAGCCCAGAGTCATGTCCTTCCTATGCTTTATCTTATATTGAAATAGCAAGATACCATGTCTCAGTGCTTTGGAAAACTTTCTTTTTATGACTCAAGTAATATCTGCACACTCTTATGGTCTCTGGAGATGTGAAAATGGCCTATAATACCAGTGGGACCTGTCTTTGGAGAATATTCCTTGTGCAAAGGGCATAGCTCTCAGAATGGTGGCCTATGGCTAGTGTCCCTGATAGAAGAGCTGCCTCAGAGAAGGGGATCAGTGAGACTAGCAAAGCTGTTAGACTGCTATGACTATGATGGGGATAAACAACACCCCCGGACAGCCCAAAGCTGCAAGAAAGTTCACAACAGACTGAAAGTCCTCCACTTCTCCTTGTCCTCTGCTATCTTCTCCACACCTGCATCCACATACCCGCAGTGAGTGAAGGCTTGTTCTCTTTCCCTCCCAGATCAACTACATTTTTTACTAGAGGCAAAACAATATTTAAACTTTCCAGTGTGGAAGGAAAACCTCTATCCCCCAGTTTTTGTTGGGTCATATCATTCCAGTATTAACTGCCAAGCCTATTCTCCACCTGCACATCTGTGAGAAGGACCTCACACAATCAGATTGCTCTCTCGTTTGAAAGATTTTCTGGTCAGACACACCCTTTTTGAACTACGTGGGACACAGTAAAGGTTTTTCGGAAAGTATTTCCTCTTTCCCTGCTTCTGACTTGGATGGTTGTAATTTCTTTGACTTGCCAGCCGCTGAGCCCTGTTCTATGGAAAATGCTGCATGGATATAGCCTGCTGGAAGAAATAATCGAGCTGTTAAAAAAAACCCCAAGACACGCATTGGAAAACAGGTTTGTTTTTACATAAAAATCTCAGTGGTAACGGGTGTTTCTATCTGATCTATCAGATAGCTCCCTATTCAGTACTGATACTCTTACCAAAGAAAAACTCCCACGAACCCACTTTCATGAAATCTTCAGAATACTCCACTATTCCTAAAATAGTAGGGAGTGTTTCTGTTTTTTTGAACCTCATATATTGACCTGTATCTTTTTAGCCTTATTTTTTAAGTTGATCCAGCACACAGATGCAGGGCATTATATGCCACGAATCCATCTTTAAAACACCTTTGCTCATGTTTAGATTTGTGAGCGGTCAACTTTAAAAACGGATTCATTTATCAAGCTTGCAGCTACATCTGAATTCAGGATAAGGGTTTGGCTCTGATCAGAGCACAATTTCTGCTATAACAGTCCTGCCTACACTGGGAAGGACTTTCTTTGATCTGTTATAAACTGATCAAGGCTTAATAGTCATCTGAGAAAGTCTTGGTTCATAACTCATTTTTACAGCTATCTGATTTCTTTTTATTTGTTTTGGGTTTATCTTGGGTATGAGGCCCCTGAAACAATTTTAGACTTCTCCACAAAAATATGAATGTAAAATCTTCTGTGAAGCAATCCAGTTTCTCTGTTATCATGATTAATCAGATTGTGATTCTCCAGCAAGGCCATCCCAAGGCCAGAGCAATTAAGAAACTTGCATCCTTTTGTAGTTCCTGTTTTGTATTTGTTTTTATATACTCTCAGTAACTACCTAGTCATTTCAGTTTAATCACTGCAGTTCTTTAGTACCCTTCCCTCCACCTCCAAAAAGGAATTCTTCCTGAACTTTTTGTCCCCATGCACTAATCTGTTTTCGTGACCTGAACAGCATTTATCCCCTGGTCATAAACGAAATCTGTATTTCATCACATTCATCGCTCCGTTCTGTGCTACAGCCAAATAGCTGCACTCCTACAGCTTCAAATGATGGCACAGAAGAGAATTGTTAGATATGCACATTCCAGCTATCCCACATCTGCCAGGTCTGTTGTGGGCAAAAATGAGGAAACCAGAGCCAAAAAAACAACCCCGCTTTGTGTGTATGTTTTATTTTAAACCATTCTGAAGCCAAGAATGTGAAGATCAACCAAATGCTGACATGCTGGTAATATTTTGTTTTACACAGATCTATAAATATATTTATCACTGTTTAAACTAAGACTGAATATACTGTAGTCATAAGAAACACACATGTTCTAGAGGACAGATAGAAATAATTATATGAAACAAAGACTGGAAACACTTTCTTTTTCTGGGTGGGGTTAGACTTCCTATAAAACTTGATTGGGGATAATCTTCCATTCCTTCTGCAGATGAGCTGAACGGGAGTTTTCTCTAGGATTGGGCCCAAACACAAATATATTTTTTGTGCCTTTGGTTTTCAAATTTTCTGCAAACTTCTTTCATTCTGGAGCTGCTTCTAAGCCTTCTATAGCTATGAATAGCAAAACTATTATCAGTAAGTCCAAATTGACTATATAGGAGCACCTCCACCAGAAAAAATATAGACTTCCACAAATTAAAAAAAAAAAAAGTTCAAAAGAAACATGGAACTGCCTCAGCTAGGGATCAGCCATGATTAATCTAGTCTGCCCTGCTGTCTCTGACAAAGACCAGCACCAGACACAAGGCTAGGAAACTGGTATGGAAGGATATAGAAGGATTGGGAAGAAAAGGAAGAAAAAAGGTAGTAAGTTACCTATTGTATGGACAGAATGTACATACTGACTTTCTGAACTTTCCTTATGCTGAAGCTCAAGGAGAAGGAAGAGGCAGACTTTGCTGGCTGTCTTTGGTGAAGACGAAGGGGAAAGAAGAAAAATAGTAGTGATAATAAAGGGTTGTAAGCAAGGAGGGGAGAGACCTCTGGCTCTTCTGTCTTAGAACGGACAGGGTGGGCAGGAGTGGAGGTCAGCTCATGTAATGGGAAGTGTAGGATCTCTGGATAAGTTGCACTGGGTCTACTCCTACCCAGGAAAGGAAATGCATTTACCTGCGTGCGTCTGGGGAAGGCAGCAGGGTAGGTCGCTGGCAGACTGACAAGTGAGAACTGCATTAGTAAAGTGAAAGGTGTTAGATAGCAACCAGATTTTGAGTAAGAGGAAGAATTAAAGGTGGAAGGTAAATTGCTGAAAATGGCCACAAACACTGAAATCCACTATGGAGCTTGGACTTCAAAAGGCAGCATTTAATTAGGAAACTAGCAGGAAGGACCTCTTGGAAGGAAATTATGAAAGGGGAAAGAAATGGCAATTACTAAAAGACACTAAAGAGCAAATTGCCCCATAGGGGAGAAGATAAGAAGTTTATCTACCTTTATTAATAAAATCACATTCACAAAGTCATATGTACTTGTTTTAGGAAATACAATCAAACAAACCCACAAAGAATCTATTAAAATTGGGAAATTAAGAACCTACCAACTTCCAAATCTGTGAAATAGGCCAAGTAAAAATGAAATAAAAAAAAAAAAAAAAAAAAAACCAACAGAAAACTTTAGAATCTAGAACTGGATAAAAAGTTTCTTTTGATAAACTAACAGTTACACTATCTGATTTTTTAGGGATTAGGTAGAACTTGTGACTTGATCAGTAAAAGATTAAGCCATCTCTGTTGTGAGATCAGTGCAATACATAACTGTTAATAGCACAGTTGATTGATAGAAAATAACTGATTGATTGATTGATTGATTGATTGATTGAAATGGAGACTCAAGTTTGTTAAATGCTTCTTTGCCAGAGAGCTGCTATTATGCCATCAAGCATCAGCTGAAATTTGTCAAATTTTAGAGAACTGCCTGTCTCTGTATCAGTGACTGGGGAGCATTTCTGCTTCAGAAAAAAGAGAACAAAATTTCCTGAATCAGTGCCTGAGTTGGCAGAGCATTTCTAGATTGAAGAGATCTGAATTAAAGAATGGTTCCTCTCACCAAGTACTGGCCATCCTCTTGGGTGCAAGGACACCTTTGTGAGTCACTCTGGTGTAGCATTAGTAGCTCCTGGCTCTGAAACCAGACCTGCATTCACATCCAGCATGAGATGCATTTCAAAGCCCATTCCCTTCTTCATTCATGCAGCACAAGTGGCTCAACATACACACACCAGCATATACACACTGCTCACAAGCACAACAAAAGGCAGCTTGAAAGAGAGAACCAACAAGCTCTTCTCTGCTTGCTCTTCAGAAGAGGTAGTGGACCAGAGGGAAGCATCCAGTTACCCAGATCTGACTTGTGTGCTGGCAGTCAGACCACACTGGTTTTGCATATGGTATATAAAATGAGCAAACATAAAAATGGGTATTGATGAAGTGCGATTTCACCCTTAAAATGCAGCTGAATTCACTGCATCAGTCCAGACAAGTGCCAAAAATGTGAGGGAGCTGCAACAGTATCACATAGCCTGTGCAATGAAAAAACTTAGAGTTAAATGGACCTCACAGCATGCATGTAGAGTCTATGTCTGTCCAGTGTGAGAAAGTCTCATAGTGTAAGTAAGATTCAGAGATAATTCTTGCAGGAACTGCAACAAATGGGATACCTAGAGAAGTTTTGGGCCTATGCAAAAACTATTGTCACCGCCACTTAATTGCAGTAGCAGGGGAGTATTGAGTTCAGCAGTTTGTAGATAGCCATGGGTAAGCCAATGACCAACCTGTGTGTTTATTTTCTGCACATTTAAACTGCTCAGTCCTTGGAAATTTGGCATCTTTGTATGGTTCTATTTACTCACTTGGCCCCAGGAAAAAAGTTGGTTAGAGGGGAATGAGTAACTTTTTTTGCCTTGCTTTTTTTCCCCAAGAAATGAGCAAAATAATCACTTTTTTTTTATTGTTTTCTGCCAGCATGTTGAAAGATGGGCACATTATCAGACCGATAAATTTTCCTAAGAATTCGAGAGGGCTGATCTGAACCAAATGTAAATGCTAAGCAATGAAACTCTGATCTTTTTTTGTGTTCAGTGTGGTTACAGAAATCATTAGTAGGGCTTGGACTGAGATCTGTAATATTTTTTCCGTGTTCATCAGAGATCACTAAGTAACTTGAAAAATGTTCTTCCATATCTTAGTAAACAAAAACAAAAATTAAGATCAAGTTTTTCTCTATGTCATTCTGAAGTGAAACATTTTGTCTTCCTTTGAGGTTTGCCCTTCCCTTGAAAGACATATTAGAGTTCAAAAACTACCATTAGATTGACAGACTGGCATGTCGAAACTGGTGCAGTTATTACTGATGCTTTATGCTCTCTGGAGCATGACTGGTACACTGATTTGGTTCTCAGTTAAATGGTCATGTGGATAATTCCGCTGCAGTCTTCCAAGGAGAAGTTCAAATACATCAGGATTTCAGCTCCTCCTGTGATCTGTAGACATTGTTTGTAAAACACCTATAGTTTATTCAGTGCTTGGCATTCATGGGCATCTTATCTTTTTCACATAACAACATCTACCTACTGTTTAGCAAAATCTATGTAAATCTAAACAAATTAAGCCTGGGAATATATCATCATGACAGACAGCCATAGAGGAGTTAACAAAAAAGCTCAAACTAAGTCTCAATGTGTAATTAATAATTAATGTACATAAGATTGCAAACCCTTTACTCCCACTGGCAGGCTGCTACTTATCAAAGCATTTTCAGTGCAGTCAATGAAAGGTGTGTAACTGCTGACAAACATGAAAATGAGTCTGCAAGTCTTCAATACTTTGTGTACACTGCAGAGTCTTAAGTCAAATCTCACTGTCATTTATTCAGGACAAACTAGATCCATTATATAGCTGCTACTTTGAAAGCTTGTCTTTTTTTCTTTTTTTTTTTTTTTTTTGGCATCCTGGCAGGTTTTTAGGAAGAATCTGCAACTTTTTTCCTTGGGTTTGGACTAGCTCAGGCATGCCTACAACATATGTGGCTAACAATTGGGTAGCACATGTCAATAAGTCAGGCCAGCATGGAACTGGCAGGGTAAACTGCCCTATTTTCTGTGGAAATAAATCTACTGCAACTCCCTTTGATGTCTCAAACCAGCCGTGAACAAAAATTGTGCCAGAAATCTGACCTAATGTGTTACAATGTACATATCCTGACACTGAATAATGTTGACTACATCCTTAGTTACCATAAGAGGTTGAATTTCTTCCACAGTCAGCTTGCTTCACTTCATATGTCTGGCCCTTCACTTGATAATTTGCATTAACTGAACTACTGAAAGCTAAAAGAAAACTGAAAAGGAACATGTGAGCATCTCCTTCTCTTGCAAGCCGTAACAAGAGAGACACTGTGATTGCTCTCCCTCTTACCAGACTTGCAATGAGAAGAAGAGGGGCTGGCCTATGACATTTGGTCTGTTTGAACCCTTTTCTTACAAATTTCTTAATTATAACATATACTTTGACTGTGGTAGTACCTTGCATAGTCCATAGGTGTGAATGGCTTTCACCTATAACCCATTCCCCACAACGCAACCAGCTCTTAATGCTGTTCAGGGAACGACAGCACTGTAAGAAAACTCTGGCATTGGCTGTGACTCAGTTGAGCCTTGGATGTGGTATGTGCTTTTGGAAAAAACTGAAAATAAAATACACATTGGAACAGAAACACCAAAGTACCCACGTAGTTACAGCACTCTTCAACCTGAAAAATTATTGTGATTTCTAGACCTTGGTGCTTAACTTTCTCATGCATGTAACAGTCCCCATCTGTACCATGTGTGCCCTGTTTCTCCCTACTGATCTCAGTAATAAAGAGGTACTGAAACCTTAATTTTAGCTGCTGTGTGTTGATAAATTAACATGAACAAGTTGTGAACTCAGGCATAGATGCTTTATTAGCATTTAAATGAATGATGGGTGATCACAGGACATAACACAAGAATCATATTCTTAGTGTGACACTAGTGTTAGAATCCTGGTGGCACGAAAGGCTTCGATGTTCGCTAGAAATTTCAAACTTCTCAAGCATCTAGAAATTTGCCTTATTCTGCCAAGTGCTGAACATTTGTCTTCTGTGGAAGGCTGTTCAACACATTTCTAAAAGTTGAAAAAAGGCATACTACTCCCTCCCTTAAGTCGTTGAGAGAGATAGCAAGTTGTCAGTGTGTTGTATTTCAGATGAATGAAGGTTTAACTCTGGTTTCTCACAGTTTTGGTAACAAAGACATCTTTCTTTACTAATGAAGATGATTTGCTTCACCTCCCACATGCTATTGCTGCTGTTTCTTATAAAAACAAACTATTGGACTTGATTTTAAAATATATTAAGCAACTAAGGCTCATGCCGACTTCATGGTAAACTCTGTGTTCTCAGTACATCAGGCCTTCACTCATTAGTCCCCTGCTTCATTCTCTTGGTAACACAGACCTGTGTTTTCTTTCCATGAGGTTTCTATACCCTTTAATGTCTCATGCTGAAGACTCTTTTTTCCTTCAGCTGAATACTAATAACATACAGCTTTTGAAGACATTCTTTATTTCAGCAGTTAGCTACTATTAGCTATTCACCTGAAAGGTAGATGATAGGTATTATTATCCTCAGTTTTAATAAAAGAAAACTCGTGACCTGTGGGCAAATGGGAAAGGTTCCTCCTTCCTCTTATAAATCTTTCCATGAAATCTCATTCTTCCTACTGATGACTATATGAGGTTCCTCTTAAAACTGGAAGTAGTTCTTTCTAACTGAAATTAGTTGCTAGATGAAGAAGCAGTAGCGAGAAGATTACAGTGATGTTGGTGGGAAGACTACTGGAACTGTCTAGAGAAGCTAGTAATTAGTGAAAATTAATCTCAACAATTACAGTGGGAGAACTAAATCTAAGAAGCTTGCAGATTTAAGGCACATTGCAAACAGTAAACTGGCATTAAAATCCTCTAAACCTGTTATTTCCTTGCCTTTACAAACATTTCCAAAGCAATTTTTAGAGTCTCTTTGGAAAGAAATTATTTTCTTGCAATTTTTATGCCTACTGCTTTTTCCAACCTTCTTGAAAAGCCCAACTGACAAAACCATGGGTGTCCATCCAAATTTGTTTAAGCGTATAATGTAACTGATACTGTTTGTGTAGTACTGTTTGTACAGTGAGACTGCAATTGGTGAGAAGAATGGCATAAAGGCTTCTGAACGCACTTCTTATTTACAGAACAAAACTCTTAGAACGTTTTTCTTAATAAGAATGAAAACACCTTTATTTCAGACTTTCATACAACACCTATTTCTGTCATGCGTTCAGCATTTATCTTATACACCAGTATTCTGGATAGCTGTCCAGTTTGAATGCATAGGCCTCCCAGGGATAGCCTTGGATGGCTGAATCTGAATATCTGGGCAGTATCTCCAACAATTTTGCTTCTCTGTTTCATGAGAGAGAATCCAGCTTTATTAGATTTTTTTTTCCTATTTAATGTGCTGGGTATGTGCATGGTTTGATGTGCAGCATAATATTTGTTTGGTTTTATTTCCCCTCTCTGACATATAAAACCTAATAAGCAAGTCTTTTTCTTTTGTTGCTATGGCAGAAAGATTCTTGAAACACTTAATGATAGAAAATAATTTTTAAAAAATGGAGTGGCATCTCACTTCTATTTTTGGCAAGTTTGTTCACATATGTGTTTACAAAGCCAGAGCTCTGAAATGCTCTAAGCTAAGAGTTCCACAGTGAAACCAAGCCAACCTCATAAAGTTCAGTAACTCCAGAGTCTAAATTCTTATGCTAAATGTATTATTGTTCAAAAGGAACTTGTAACAATCATTTACTGGGAAGGCATGCCTTCCTAATAATTTCCAAATAAAGCATTACCTGCTTGCCACAATGAGGCAATACATAGGGACTGTGCTTTACAGGATGTAATTTCAACCCTGCAGTTGCTCAGTACTCCAGAACCCCATTTATAAACTTTTCAAGAGATTTGCTTGCCCAGCTCCATCTGAAGTTTGGATGTTTTTCCAAGTGTCACTGTTACAGAAATTTCTAGCAACATTTATAGTGTTTATTGGTTTTAGGTTTCAAGAGGTGCAGCATCAGCCTGTGGTATCAAATGAATAAAGCAGAGATGTACAAGACGATGTTTCTGTAAAAATGTGGTAAGGAATGGTACCACTTCAGTGGGATTTCCTGGTTATGTGACATTTTAACTTGGATGACTAATTTTGGTTTGCAACCGCATCTGATAATTAAGTGGGGGAAGAGGGGAAAGCTTAAAACTTACTATTTAATTTGGATTTAATTACTATTTAATTATTACTATTTAACTGGATTTAATGCTTGTGTCTCTTCCCCTATATATAAAACCTTTGCCTTTCATTTTCCTGCTTCTTGATCTCACTTCCTGTCTTGCCCAGTACCCCCAGAAACTCTCCTGCATTATCTGTTCTGCCATGACCATGTTTTAATCAGCCTAACCTCACAGCACCCTACATCCATCCGCTCACGCTGCTCCCAGAATACACTAACACACCATCGGACACCCTTGGGCCTGAAAATACCAAGACAGAGCAGGTGTGCAAGGGAATGTGTGAGAAAAGCTGTAGCAAGAGTAAATCCTCCTATTGCAGTGGGATCTTTCTGCTCATTCTGTGCTTTCTGGTACTCTTGCTTCCTGCGGGACGCTTCCTGAGCTCTCCAGTTAAAGAGAAAGAGAGCAATAAAGCATGTGGAAACTTCTCACAGTCACATTATGCTAATATTACCTTCACATAGAGGAAAAGTGCTCACCCTGTTTAACTGTATGTACCAAATTTATGTTCCCCCTGCAGGGGTCACTGGTTTCAACAAGTCAGACAACTCAATTAGATACTTAAAGTTCAATGTTGTAAGCAGCACCAAGGTAATCATATAACTTCCACTTGTTCCCACATTCATACTTTTGTAATGCTTTTTCCTCTTTAAGGATATTGCCAGAGCAGTCGCTAAGTGCTTGAATAACTTATCCATGATGTGTTATTGGCACCAACAGAATTCACAGCTTCACAGGCAAAAGCAAAATTATGTGGCAGAAATTTTCTCGATAAGTGTCCACCTTAAGTCAATAAAGTGTGTCTGCCTAGGGTAGCACAAAAGCATATCAGAGAGCCAAGGGTTTGTTACTGACTCAATTCTGAAGAAACAAGATGAGCCTACAACACTGTTAAAAGTAATTTTTCACCAATGACTTTTTTCATGGTGTTGCTAGAAATAACCAAATACAGTAATATACTAAATAGGTATGCATTTGTTGTTTTCTTGCAATCCTAGCTGCTAATGGAGTCACGTAAGAATTTTTTAATGTGGATAAGATCTTGCAGCAGATGAATTCTGAGGCCAGGACCCAAGAAGGGGACAAGCAGAACTTGGTATCTCTTCCAAAGGGCCGTAGGAATTGCTGATGCCAGGGAAAACTAATATCCCTTTTAATGTAAAAGTAAATTTTATGGGTCAGAGGCACAATGCTGATATCATACAAAGATTTTTATGTGAAAACAAGGAATTTACAGTATTTTGCTGAAATATAATCTGAGGAAATGATGTAATTACATGTTATAATGAGAACCTGCTTTCTATTATTTCTCTCAAACTTATCTCCGTGTCCCAAGTGCAAGCAATGCCGCTGCTATAGCATGCACAGCAAGTTAAAAACTAGGACAAGAACAGGTAACCATGCACAAACCCCAATGTGTTTCACTAGCTTGTGAATTAGGAGCTAGTAGTTGTAATGTCAGATCTCACCCTCAAGTATTTTGTGACAGTGGGCACATCATTTTCTCTATATGTAAGATGCTACAAATCTCTTAGATGTCTGAAAATGGGGAAAACAATGAAAAAAGTAGATTACTGGGCTTGTTAAAATTGTATAAACTGTCCTCTAATAATACTTACCAGATCAACAGCACTTATCACCCCAATGGTACCTTCACTCAAACACCATTATTCCAGACCCAGTTTCATCCCAGCACCCCACAATAGCTCTTGATCTTGACTTGCAACTTCTGTAAAGGGGAGGAAGAAAGCATGACCAGGATCAAACCCTTCATGGACTGTCGCCAACACAAACCCAAACCCAAACCCAAAGTGGGAATTCATGGGGATTACCAGGTTAGAATTATGGCTAATAGAAGGCCAAGTTTTGTGGTGGCATGGGGGAGGATGCTAGATATAGAAAGGACTGCTGGGTTAAGCTTGAAGGCTAGGCAGATAGTGCAAAACAAACAAACAAACAAACAAAACAAAAAAAGGTTTAGGAAATTCAGTGATGGTGTTTCTTAATGTGAGAGGTACTGGAGTTCCCTGGCATCATCTTGCAACCTAGAACGAGGTCTGCAGAAGTCAGACCTCTGAAAACAAGGGACTGCAAAGGTGACACTGCTCCACACAACCCAAAACCAGTCATGTCCTAATGTGCCCACCCTGCATGGGGGTCTCTCAGGACATGGCTTGTTAGGTGAGGGAGTTTATTATTAACATCCTGCTGACACCAACACCGGCATCTCACACTTGTGGCCAGTGCCTCAGCCCATGCCATTGTCATCCCCATGGCTGCTGCACCTCACCTGATCTGCTCTGCAACCCCCGGCCCTGTCAGCAGCCATGAGGCACAGCAGCCGTGGTGGTGGGCAAGGGGGCCAGAGCATGGGCGGCACATGATGGTGGGAAGGCAGCGGCCTCAGTGGGAGGAGGCCGCTGAGGAGGAGGAGGCACGGATGGCTGAGACTGCCTGCCACTCAGCCCTGCCTCAGCGTGTGGCAGCCTGAACAGACACTCAGAGCTTCATTGCAGCAAACGGAGAGTGGAGAAAAACTGGTTGGCATAGAAAGCCTCATCTAAATACAGCTGTACATAGAAACCCAGAACACCTTAACGTGAATGTGAAATAAGAGTGACATTACCCTGAGAGAGGGTAGATTTAGATTAGATATAAGGAAGAAATTCTTCACTATGAGGGTGGTGAGGCACTGGAACAGGTTGCTCAGAGAAGCTGTGGATGCCCCCTCCCTGGAAGTGTCCAAGGCCAGGTTGGATGGGGCTTTGAGCAACCTGGTCTAGTGAAAGGTGTCCTTGCCCATGGCAGGGGAGTTGGAACCAGGTGATCTTTAAGGTCCCTTCCAACCCAAACCATTCTATGATTCTATGAAATCCAGCCCGTTATATGAGTGTGAGACATGACCATGGCGTATAGCACACCGCACAACAACCTAGAAGGCCAAGTCAAGTAGGGAATATCATCTGTGCAACAAGAAACCCAGGGCCTTTGGGAAAGAAACCGTTAGTAGTCACTGGGAGCAGGATCTTTAGGAAAACGAACCTTAAAGTCTGTTGACAACGCATAAGAAAAGCTGGTGAATGAGTTCACTTTTAAAATTAACTAACATTTAAGTTGTTTTAAATATTATTAAGGCTAATATTTTATTTTTATATTTAAAGGCAGTTTTCTAAATTTTGTCTTTATTGCCTTTTGCATTTCAGAATCATATAGAAAACAAATTAAGCACCCAGGGTGCTTAATTTCTTTCTGAAAGGCAAGTCTTTTATTATGGTGTGTAGCGTAAACAGCATGATACTTCCCCACAAAATAAGTGGATTTCAAAAAATGCCAAAGAGCATCTTCTTTTCTAATTAGTTTCCACTCGTGTCACTGTCTGTATTTGTAGCAGAGCTGGTTTAAGTGCATACAGTGTTGAAGGCTCTGGTGTGCTACAGCCAGATACCGTGGTTTTCTGAGTTTGTCAGGAGACTTGCTGCAATACACACCATAGTAATGAGAGAGGTGGCTCTGTATTGCAAATTGGGATGGCTGGATCAGCATTATTATTGTTTTGTCTTGTGATCTATCATTATTGCAGTGTCCTACCTAATGTGCGGACAGGAGGACTCTCCAAGTCTCATGCTGCCTGTGGTCTCTAGTTCAGGGGAAAACAGAAGTGGGTTATTTGCTCCTTACTCTTTCCAGATTCTCTCTTCTTCCTGCAATCTCCTTTTCAAAAAGCAGGGATATAATTCTAGAGATTTAAAGAGGCTTTTATTGCACTTTTGTAATTTTTTGCACTATGTCCTTCAGGCTGAGGTTGTGGTTCCATGTCACAGCAAAACGATGTGACAGTGAGCTGCTGCCAAAAGGAGCAGGCCCACTATTTGCCCTCCATCTGCAGATTCTTTCTCTGGCCATAGCAGCCAGTTTCCCCTATTTCATTTTCATCCAGTCTAGTGACTGTGTGGTTTCAGGATTAGTCTGCTTATGTGGCCCATGCCACATGAAACTAATTCTGTTTCTTCTCTCCCAAGCAAAGGTTTCTCTTGGATCAGTTCATCTGTGGCTGCACTTTTGCTAGATCTAACACGGTACGGTCAGGTTGAGTGTTTTGTGGTTGTTCTTTTCCATTTTTTTTTAAATACAATTATTAAGTTGAATTGGTGTGGAGGCAGAACCTTTATTTTTTCCAGTTCTGTATGTGTGCAGGTACCCATTTCCAGGGACATTAATGTAAATCACAAATGGCATTTGTTCTGTTGAGGTATTCTTCAAAATTAAACAAATAGGGAGCATGATGCATATTAAAACCTTGAGGAAGATGCTGCCTGTGTTGCTGTCACCACTCTTGTCTCCTCTGTAGCTTTTTTAAGCCTCAAGAAAATAATGACAGGACTTTTCAAAGACTGTGATGAAATACCTGTCTCATTAAAAGAATTTAGAACTCTCACTGATTTTGGTATACCTCAGAAATCCGCACTCTTTGTTGTTTTCCTGTGCTTTGTGGATCCTTGGTGTTGCAATCAGTTCAGGCAGACTTGAAATTTAGAAAGAGAGGTCAGCCCTAATTGATCTGACTTGTCTCTGGCTGCAAGGGCTCTGTGTTATTGTGTATGTGGGTCAGAGGCAAAAGTTTCTGTAATATAGGCAATGATTAAAAATGCAAGACTCATTTCTATCGAAAGCAGCATGGACACTGCAGAGGGACAGAGCTGATCCAGGTGGTACGTGCAGGTCAGGCAGGCACATGTGGTTGACAAAGACACCTGACTTCTTCAAAAATCCACCTCACAAATACAAGATGTCATGACAGCCTTGGTAATGGAGACCAGATCTCTTTATAGCTGACAGAAACATTTGTTTGCATTCCACCGGATGATTCTGTTTCCCATCACTAAGAGCTTAAAGAATTTCTTGACATTATGAGTTTTTTAATAGCTTTTCTTTTTATTAACTTAAACAATTTTCCATTAACATGCCAATGTTCTAACTATTTGTTTAATGTCTGAGGGTGATGTAAAATCACCTTAATGGCTGCTGTATCACCATTTTCTGTGCTGGTCTATTCTTTCCACAATATGTAACTGGAGTAATCCTGTCTTTAAGCATCCTGTGTTCTTGCTGGAACAGTATGTTGGCGTTACAGTAAAAACAACATAAAGCACAGTCAGCCTCAGACAAGTTCTTACTCATAAAGAATACAAAACTGATATCCAGAAGATTTCAGGATGTGTGACAGTATAAGAAGCTGGTTTTGAAGAAAAACTGGTTTTATATATTATTTTCGTTACTTTTGAAAGTTTTTTACCATTCTCTGCTGAAACCACAAAGACCATTCTTTGCAAACTCACATTTTATTCTTGATTATTGCACCAGGGTCCCACCGTTCTGAATTTTTTCTTCAATGTTTTTAATGACAACCCGTACTGACAGGAGAGAACACTTCATAATTACAGAAAGTTTTCATGGGAAGGGTTGTTGTGGTTCTGAATCAATACAGATCATTCATACTCACGGTGTATTCATAGCAATCATATACTCAATCATGCTTCATTTGGATTTGTGATATACAAATGACTTATCCAGAGAGTACAGAGCTGTACCGAAAAGCAGTGAGTTGTAGGGGGAAAACTTTATTGATAAGTTTGATTTTTTTTTTTCATTTAAAATATGTCAATTTCCTCCCTTGCTTGAGCAGTCAATACACATTATCAAATCCATTTTTATGTTTAAAAATATAAAATCAAGACACCCATCAATGTCAGTCTTGTGTAATTGTGATCCACAAACCATTTGACTTCTTGAGAAAATTTATAACATTAGCCATTCAAAAAAAAAGAGCTGCATGGCTAGCAAAGCAAACAACATGAAGGGTTTGGAGAACCTATTTGGGTGCCTGTTACTGATTGACACGCTTATTATGGTGTCTTGCGAAGCTGTTTCTGTCTGTCTACTGCATTTATTGGTACTATCATGTATCATGTTTGGAGTGCCACATAGCCACTCTTTTATTTCAAGAGGTTAGGAAGCAAGTAAACAAAGATTTTTCTGGGGGTGGATTCGGGGAAGAACAATTGATTCTTTGCATACTTCCCACACCTTTTCCTTCCCTTTAGATTTTACAGACATACATTATTTTGGAAAAAAAAATTCAACACACTTAAAAGTAATCTGAGAAGAACTGGATTTTAAGAAGCCCTAGCCCAACATGTCTGCCCATATGGGCAATATGATATGTCCCTTTGAAAAAAAAAGAGCCAATAAATTTAAGTATTTATGCATATCTACTCTATTTTTTTGAATTTCATATTTGAAACAGTTCGTTTTCATCTTGGGCATCTAAACAACAAAAAGCACCATCAGGTCCTATTTCTGGTCATAGATATCTGACTGAAAAGACTACATCAGGAAGACCATTTGTGTGCTTTTCCTTTGAGAGTAGCTGGAGGAGTGCTTTGTTAAAGATACAAAGGATGAAACAAGGTAAATGGTTAAACTTGTCATTTTATGAAATGGAGTGTGGTTCACTTTTAAAGAAACTTATCTCATCGCAGTCTACAACTTCCTCAAAGAGGGCAACAAAGGGGGAGCTGCTGATCTCTATCTGATGACCAGCGATAGGACACGAGGAAATGGAGTGAAGCTGTGTCAGGGGAAGATCAGATTGGACATTAGGAAAAAGTTCTTCCCTGAGAGGGTGGTCCATCACTGGAACAGGGCCCCCAGGGAAGTGGTCATGGCACCAAGCCTCACAGTTCAAGGAGCGTCTGGATGACAGTCATATGGTTGAGTTTTAGGTAGTCCTGCGAGGAGCAGGAAGTTGGACTGGATGATCCTTATGGGTCTCTTCCAACTTGAGATAGTCTATGATTCTGTGATTCCTCCTGAGAATTTGGTGATGAGAACCAAGTGCTGTGTTTTTCCGAGTGTTTTTTCTCCTCATTAAGTAATTTATCCTTACAAAGTAATCAGGCTCTGTGTGGGCTGGCTAATTGCCTGCCTTGAACTGCAGTGTCGTTGTCTCCTCTGCTGAAGGTTGCCACACTCTACCACCTAAATGCTCATTTGATCACTCCCTGATCACTCCCTGAGTGATCAAAACAAGCCAGTTTGGCAGAAACCTACCGCTTTATATTAACTTGGCTCATTTTTTGATGAAAATAAGGTAAGAAGTGATCACATAGCAACTCTGGTCAGAGGGGCAATGTGCTTGGCATGAAATCAATGGCAAAAGGTACAGTAGTCTCCTGCACATTCTAGGACTTCAGCTGAATTCAGAGTGCTATTTTAAATTACTAATAAATCTTGCATTTCCTGCGATTTTTAAAGGTTTCACATAACTATGTTAACATTGTAGGACCATTACATGAATGCTTTTTCTCCAAATAACACACCTCTGATTTTAAATTTATAAAAGAAGTTTAATAGAAATTAGTTGGTTAATGCTCTTTAATATATCAAATGTCTTAGTTATGATCAGATGTTAATGTTCTATATGTGTCTCTGTAAACATTCATTTTAAGCAGAATATTCTTCAGCATTTCACATGAGACAGAATGAGGAGAGTGTTGCAACACTTAATTTTACTCAGAGACTCCAGAGCTGTCAAGTCATCCCATCCCCTGTACTTCAGACGAAAAAAAGATTTGGTGCTCTGCACCCATTTCCAACATGGTATACTATGTATACTAGGATATATACACACATACGGCAGCTGTACGTAACTGTGAATGGTAGTAATGGTTTTGCATTATGCTGAATGAGTGATTTGTGTAAAAAAATAAAGTTTCTGCTTTGATGAGAACAGAACATCTGTATCTGCAGACATGTAGATCTACCCATTCTTAGGACAGTTATCCTTCCTGATGCATTTCCACCTTTTAGTTCTAGAGTGTTTTCTCATTTTTCTTCCAGATCAGTTCCCTGACCCAATTCACTGCACTCACTGCTGTCAGAACACCATGGAGGAAAGGGAGCAAACAGCAAGGTGAGGGTTGGAGAGCAGAAGCCTTTTTAGCCAGCTTTGTGCCTTTCTTTTTTTAACCTTACTCTACTTTACATGAAATTATTTATGCAAGCATCACTCAGTTCATTAAAATGTCAGTTAGATTCATGTGAAGTACATAAGTAGCTTGCTTTCTTGTACAAAACTTTTCCATGGTTGTAACATCCATCCAAAACTGAGTTCTGGCTTGAAATCTAGTGCTGTAATTAGCAGACTAGAGTTTCCCTTATTTTTTCCATTTCTTAGAATGCTCCTTTGACTAGTTTGGATCCTACTATAAAGAGGGGGTTTGGTTTTTAATTTGTTGCCCTTTCTGCCACTTGGCAGAAATATTCCTAGCTTTTTAAAAACAGATCAGATATATTTGTGTGACCCTGTGTGTTCCAAATAGCAGTGAAATAATTCCTCCAATGCCATCTATACCAACTTCACTATCCAAAGAGATTCAGTTCCTTCCTTTACATGCTCACCACAACAAGAAGCCACTGTTGTGCTCATAACATTTACCCAACAAAATCCAAATAGTTGAGTTCAGCCCTTCTCATCCCTCATACTGCTTCTACCAGGAGTGTGCAGGGTTTAGATAATTTACAGGCAAACAACTGTTCAGTTGTCTATTCATTAGATTTCTTTCAAGGCTGAGTTCACTACTACCTATTCCTTTGAAGCAGAACACACTGGCTTGCTATGCCTTTTTACATTCCTTCCCCCGTGTGTGTTTCAGGTCCAGTACATGTTAGGCTTTCTTATGGTCTTCATAAAACCTCTTCTTTTTACGTGCTTGTTTTACACATTAGGTAATCTAATGTTGACTTCATCTTCAGTGTCTAGGTTTCCACCCACTGAAACAATAGAACAGTTTACACTTCAAAGCTGTTCTTTGTAATAAATATACACTGTGGAATAACTGACACGTGTGTGCCCATACAAGTCATCCATTCTGGTTTTGGTGGAAAGGGAATAATGGTGTGACCACATGTTTTCTTCACAATAGCAGTTAAAATAAAAATCTGGTCTTCTCATACTGCTTTTTCAGAAAAACTACTGTCTGTGGGGCAGTTGTGACTGTGATAGATCTTCAGGTGAGGGCAAAAGAATCCTAGAAGTTGGGCACTGGAGGGACTGCAGGCATGCATGGTGGAGGGCAGAGATGGAAAAGTGGAGGTAAGTAATTTGTAGTGTGGAATATGGGGGAATAAACATTTTGTTATAGAGGAAGGGAATATTAGACCACTGTAATATTAGGCCACTATAATATTAGGCCACTGAAGGAAAGTGAGGACCAGCTGCCAGAGAGAAATAGCAAATAGCTTGAGTTTAGTTCTCTAGACAAGCTCACTGGGGTCAGAGGAGTGCCAGTCGATCTCCCTTCTGCTGTGCCGTATATCTGCATCCTAAAAGTTGGAAAAAATTTGGAAAGGGTAAGGTGAGAAAAGAATCTGTATAAAATACAATAGAATTGTTGTGAGGAAAGACGATTTCCTACAAAAATAGTTTTTGTCATTGCTGTGGTGGTGCATTGTTTGCTAACACAAAACATACCACAGAAAATTCTATCATCTTTGGTTTGGCTTTAACACTGTTTAGCAATACAAAAATCACTGCAGTTTGCTGAAGTGTAATTTCCCAGCCTGGAATTTGACTAGGAAATTGATTGATAGGTAAGAAGCTGTACTGACCATCATGCAAAATCCTTCATCTTCTAAGTACTCCACCAGAAAAATAAAGGAAATTAAGCTTATCCCAACTGAGAAAGTTGAAGCAACTATTTTCATTTATGACATGGACATACATTAATGAAGCAATTGTCCAAAAATGCTGGGGAGGTTTTTTAAACCATGGTAATTTAATTGGCACCAGGCTTAATACTGGCTTACAGATTCAGCACACACCTGGGAGACATAGGAGTACAGGAGTGAAATCCCTTAACTAGGCAGGAAGGAAAACAGGAACTTCTTACATTGCCATGGGGACTGGAGAAAACTGTGCAGCTACACCCAAAGAGTCCAGGCATCTCTCCTTGTACTTCATGTTTAAGTATGATGCTATTACACATTCATTTCAAGACTTCTTGTTTTAATGCAATCATAGGTCCGAGAAAAAAAAACAAAATTTCTAGATTTTACACACTTCCACAAGAACCCTGCCACAAACTTGATGAGAAAGATATGTATAATATTTATGTTTTTAAGAGTCTCTCTTACTTTAATCAGCTCCTTATTTAAAACAGAATTCTATAATAACTGCAATGACCATTGATTTGTGGTATAAGGTTTTTGACATTGTTACTCCCTTTTTTCTAATATTTTCTGTGATTCTAATAATTACTTGTGTTCATTTAAGGGATGATATTTTTAATGTACTGTGAACATACACGATTTTTATGTGACTTTAAAAATGTTAGAATCAATACTGTGAAATTACTTTGAATGTAATTTAATGTGTAAAAGAGAAGACTCAAATGTATAAATATAAAATTATTTTTAAAAGAAGGGGTTTTTTTTGTATTATCATTGAGCTTTTCCACTTTTCTCTTCATAAGATTGAGTATATGAATAATCAAAGTGATAGTCTGTATTAAAAATTATGTGCAAAAAAATAGTGCTTTTTTGTGATTGTGATGGAAAGAAACTAAATGCAAGATATGATAACTGTAATGTAGCATATTTAGTACTCAGTGTGCCTTCTAGTTATATACATCACTTAATCTTCCACATTTTGCATATGAGGTAGGCAACATTTGGGAGAGTGTGCAGGTATTTGTATTAAAATGCAAAATTATTGGTTACTCACTGTGATGCTTTAATAAGCACACCACTACACTATGTGTGGTGCGACAGGATTAGAGGGATACATGTATTTCTGAATATAAATAAGAAAATAAACACTAGCAAGAGCCTGAAATGGTGCTTTTTGGCTGTTGCATGATGTCCAAACAGCGGTTCTGCTAACTGTATGGGTAACAAGTGGCACTGACAGTAGTGTCCTATACGTTAGTAGTGAATGTGACACATGAATGAAAAATATCTCCAAATAAGATGTAAACTGCTGGGTTTTTAAGTGCTTTTCAAAACAAGCTTTTTCAATGTGATCATAGATGACTGTAAAGCAATAGAGATAGGAGAAAATGAAATACAGAGGCTTCAAACCTAATTCTATTTTGTCTGCAGAAAATATTTTAACTACATTTTCATAGGAGCAGGTTTTTTTCAAAGCTTGTCTTCCTCATGAAATACAATTATCTCTGTCAGCTTTTCTGTAACTTCATTTTCCAATATTAAGGTTTAATTTGAAACCATAATACCAAACTTCAGCATTAGATTAGTCATCCATTTAAGGAACAAAAGAAAGTTCCAGGTCATACTAATGAGAAGTAACTATTTTGCAAGGTACTTGATTTTGTATGATGTAATAAATAGTTCTTGGTTTGGGGCTTTCCCTTTTAGGTAACTACCATTACACAAACCCTTTAAATGAAGTCCCACCTGAATACCTGTGAAGGCTTTCTGAAATGGCTTCATTAGAATGTGCAACTGTGTATGAGGAAAGAAACAAAACAATTACAAAAGAAAAAGAAGAGAGAAATGTGGGCAAGCTGACAGGGAAGGAACAAGTTCTTCAGAATGTTACTTCAGGAACTAAGAGTTTCTTGCCATTGAAATCCAAAAATTACCTTCCTATGCAGTATGATACTCAATGTTTGCTTAAAACTCTACCAGTGTAAGCAATTAATAAATATCATAATTTGGTACTAAATATTTTCATATTTATGTAGACATATTTATATTTCTGTAAAATGTATTCTATTTTATACCAATATTTTGTATTTACATAGACTGTTCTTTTTAGCAAATCATATTGGGTATGTCTGGTGGCCCTGGATGTGCCTGTGTCCCGCTGGGTCTAGACTCGCCCTAAACCTGTACCTTGATTCTGTGTTGTGTAATGAACCAGGCTCACTTAGTCCTCTCTCTCTCTCTACCCCCCAGTAATTTCCTTGGAAGGGAAACCCCAGGCTAATAGATGCTGCACGATATTCCAGTAGGTCTGCTCATGGCAGACTGAACTTCAATCAAAGTTATGGTTAGGTGTCTTTAGGAAGTCTTAATTAACATGAAGATTTTTTTTGTCTGGTGTCAATGAAAATCAGCTGTGAGCATCATAGTAATTTCCTCATATATTTTTTTTATCTTTTGCTGGTAAATTGTTTAGCTAAATAGTTTTTTCATGAGTTTCATTTCTGAATTTGAAACATGAAGGAAATCTTTTTCCTCCTCTTCTCCCCCAGCACTTTTTCTTCTCTAATTTTAAACTTCCACTGGGTGGCATAGTTTCTCCCATATAAAATCCAGTACATGTGATTCTGAAGTAAACTTGGAGCTTTGAGCTTCCCTACCTCTTGCAC
Organism: Nipponia nippon; assembly: GCF_047370975.1. NCBI lineage: Eukaryota > Metazoa > Chordata > Aves > Pelecaniformes > Threskiornithidae > Nipponia > Nipponia nippon. The sequence goes on along the minus strand of NW_028262290.1, from coordinate 35,364,146 downwards.
AACTATGGTTATCGCCCTGGTGGCATAGATGGTAAGAGAATGCTCCCCCTGTAGTATGTTCCTTCTGTCTATTTATGGCAGTCTGCAGGTGGTCTGTGCCTCGAGTTTTTCAAGACTGTGCTGAGAAGAATTGCTAGGTAGGTTTGTTTTGTTTTCTCCTTTTATATCCCAGATATCTGGGGAAACCAGCACAACTCAGCATAACTTTATCTGTGTAAGACAGATTGTATTTATGAAGCTTTCTCTGGAGATGACAGTATTAGTGAAAATGGAAACAACGAAATCTTGGGTGAAAAGAATGTCAGAATTGTACTGTACAAGGACCAGACAACAGACCTTTGACTGTCTTTCTAATAGAATCACAGATCACAGCTGGTTGCAGAATGCAATAAAAACCCCTTGCAGCCATGCTGGAAGAATTCTTAGAATCTCAAATGGGAAGTAAAGACTTCAATCATCACAAAAAAAGAATATTCACAAAAAGATAATTTAAATTGAACTAAGGGTGTAGCAAGGGTCTTCTGCCTTGAATTGTCTACAGAATTTGAAACTAAATTCTGCAAATGTATCTGTCTCTTCATCAATTAGAGCGAGCAACCTTCTGTGCCTAAATCTAGCTTTTGTGAATATTCTTAACCTGAGTATTAAGAATTGATCCCAACTATATGCCTAACTTTCTACAAAGTAACTAGGCAATCTTTTTGACATGAAGTTCCTACTCAGGGACAAAAATGTTGGTGGGAGGGAACTGAAATTTTTAAGTCCCCTGTTAGCATCTGCCAGTGCAGCATGCTGTCTGTCATAGGACATGTACTGTCCTAGCCCTCTTCAAAAGCCACCAATTGTCTAAAAGTTGTTTGAGTGTCAAATGTTCCTCTGAATTCATCAGTGAAAACTAGTGAAGTGATACTTGCCATTGTGCACAACTAGGAATTTGATATTTCCTGCTTGGCTTCCAGGTCTTTGGATGTCTCACTGGCCAAACTCTTTTAACACATAAAAAGGCAAATCCTGGCATGTAGTTTCTGAGTGGCATCCATCATCTTATTTCTTTTTATTAATGATACTTTCTTTCTCCATACTTTCTGGTTAGTAGTGGCATGCTCTGTCCCCACTCCCCCTCTTCCCCCACCGTGTTCCCAGTGTTTTATCCAAATCTATTGTAAGGGCAACAGTCTAGTTCTCCAAACCAAGAGATGTAAATATTCGGACCATGTAAAAAAAAAGCAAAAACCAAACCTCTTTTGAGTTTTCTTTATTATGTATAGCACCATTCAGCCCGAATATCAGGAGGAACTGAGTTTTAATTTGATACATACTTCCCAGTTGGTACACCCTTTAGACTGTAGTTTTTTATGGCTCAAAATGGTATTTCAGATGAGATGGGTAGAAAAACAATGAGCTAATACCTTTGTTAAATGTTCACTATCTGTGGATAACTGCTTGGAAAATAAATTAGTCCTTAAGTGTTGCACACTGATGATGTCAAATAATCACTTTATTGCCAAATAATTGTGTTGTTTCTTTGATCTGAAAACTTCTTAAGAAACATTCTGTTCAGCGAATAACTTCTTTATCTATCTATCTCCTACAATTAAGCAGAAGATGCTGCAGGATTTGCAGAAAAATGCCACAATATGCAAACCGACTCTGAAACTTGACAAAATGTGACAGTTGCCTTGAAAGCCATTCAGACCTTTTAAGAACTGTGCAAGATTTCACCCTAAATTTAGCTGGTTTAGGAAGATAATGCTTTCATCTCCTTTAACACGCAGTACCAAATTGTGGGGAAACAAATATGCCAATTTTTACTGTGTGGATGTTAGTTTTTGGAGTAAAAAAAAAGGAAGCTTGCTTCTGATTTCTGAAGAAGTCTGTAGGACCTGCAGGTGCTCAGCATTTTTAAAATTCAGATAAGTTTATGCAACAAATCAGTGGATTATAAACATATTTGCTAAGCATTTTTATTGAATGAATGATTTAGAAATGTGGTGGTATTTCTGAGGACAGTAAACAATGATTATATTACAGAACGCAGGAAGGAACATCAATGTGATACATAAAGAATACAAAAAGCATAGTAAACTAGTCTAATTTTCATTCATGTATAATATTGCAGTGATAAAAGGTTAGAAGAAGGGATTGGGCCACAAAATACCTAGACTATTTTTAACACATTAGTACAAAATAAAATGCTTAATTTGTGGAATGGAGATCTGAAGGACATCCCAAATTTAGGCACAGGCTGAATTTTTAAAGTGACTGGATAATGTGCTGACTGAAAAAGCCTGTAGCTAGGTAATTTAATGTTGGGGAGATAAATTTTTGCTTCTCCCTGAAGTACTAGATGTCAACTACTATAAAAAGCAGGAATTATGGTGAATAAATCATTACGTCTTGCCCAGCATGGAAGTTACATTTTGCTTGCTAAATAGTTGTTCTATTGTAAAGTCAGAAAGTATATGTTTATTCCATTTTAGGTCATCATCTATGGGTCATGGAAGTGAATGGAACAGGTAAAACTATGTAAATTAAGCTGATCATACATAAATGATGCTGTGATACCTTGCCAACTGTTACATGAATGTCCATATAATCTGTTCTTTGTATCTCATTATTACAATAAAACATATCCAGGAATCAGGCTATGAACCTTCTACCCTTCTTTGAGAGGGTATCTTCATGACTCAGCTGTTAAAGCTGTGGGGTTTTATTCTTTTTATGTATTTTTCTTTCTTCTTGCAACGTAGCTAAATGGAATACTTATGGATGATTTTCAAAATTAGCCTTAGGAAAGTTTTGCCAATAAAGGGAATTGAGTGGCTAACCAGGCCTGGGTTATATAATTCGAAAAACCTGTATTGTATTGTTTTAATTTTTTATCAACTGCCTCATGTATCTCAAGGTTTTCATGTACTTTCAGCTGGTTTTGTTTCAAAGAAGGTGAATCTTCCAAGTGGATATGGTCATTCTCTAACATGTTGAAGTTTACTTGTATCAGTCTTTGACAAGATTCTTTTTTGTACTTGCCTAGATTCCTGTAAGTTTTTATGACATTTTAGTTTTGATGTCTTGCCAATGTGTTGTATACATAATGAACTCTATTCTGCTTTCCCAGAGTATTTCCTCAATAACTAATTGTTCTTTCTAGTTAAGTTAAAATGAGAAAAACACTTGCTTTGTGACAGTTCATCACAACTTTATCTGGTCAGGACTCTATTTTCAGAGCCGTTACCAAAAATTTTGTTAGCTTGTTCAATTGTAGTTGAAGAACATGTCTGTCTGAATCCAAGGACTTGAATAGAGTCGCTGAACTGGCGCTCAAAGGATCTTAAAATTGAAAGACATAGTCTTGTCTCTTTCTTGTTTTTATAGGGAACTCATTTTTGCATTTAACTGCCTTTAAATAACTCTCTCTGTCAGCTAAAATCCAAAACACCAATTGAAATATAGATAGTTGCATTAGGTTATGCTCCAGTCCAAGTCAAATATATTCTGTTTAATGTTTTCCACTAATGTTTCATTGGAATTTGAATGTATGACTTTGCAGACCTTTGCAGAATGAACCTTCACAGGTTCAGAAAACTCTTGAATATGTAACCAATCTTTGAACATATGGACCATGATACCATTTTGTTGCAGCAATAAAAGGATGCTCCTTCTCATATATTACATTCAGAGAGGTAGAAGTGCTCTTTCCTGTAGTTGAATTATTTATCATTTTGCTCTGGCTTTTCCAAATTTCAGGTATTTATCTTGTCATCCTCACCCTCATCATGTTGTTCAACTGCAACATGCTGCAGTCGTCTCAGGAATTTGAACAAAACTGGGGGGTCATCTTATGGATACTGAGGACAGTCTCCTTCCTGAAAAACTTTCTTGCCATTTGACATGGCCATCTTTATCAAATGGAGGTGCAGAAATAATTTATCCTTAATGCTACTCCTGATCCCCAGTGCATAAGTCTAAATCTGAATTAAGGCAATCAGCCAGGATGTCAGTGCTCCCCTGCTTCTGCACTCTCTTCAGCCCGTTAAACTGTTTTCTGCACTTGTGTGCCTTCACTTTGTCTGACAATATCAGTCCAGCAGTTCTGACGTCTGTGGCAGAGCTCCCTGAACCAAGGAATGCAGCTGGTTGCGCTTAATGTTCTGCCCTAGGCTGTTTCCCTATGACAAAGAACTTTTTTCTAGGAATGCTTCCTAGGATTTCCAGGATACAAATATCCAGGTACTATTGTGTAACTATCCTTAAGCTATCTTTAAAATCCTGAATACCCAGGAACATATTTATCTCGTTAACATGTTAGCTGAGATAAGCTGGAAAGCTCTTCTTGTTGGTCCCATAGCTAAAAGTTCCAAAGCCTTTACCAAGGCCTGAACACCTAGAACTTTTTCTTGGTCATTTCAGCAGAACGAATTTAGTTTTATTATTGTAAATGCCTTTTCTGTAATTATTTGGATTAGTCTTTGTAGAGTTTGGTTTCGATTTATAGCTTGAATTTTATTCATAAAATGGTGTTTTTAATGCTGCCAGTTGGGTGGTTTGGCACAATTAAAATCTGTTGGCTTTTTAATTTAAATAGTTGCTATTCTGTAATCATTATAGACAACATGGGAAAAAAAAAGAAAATTTTGTTCCTACCTTTCTTGCTGGAATCTGGAAAGTTGTGGAGTATAATTCTGAACAGCTGGTTCTGAATATGTCAAGTTTGGGTTGACTGAATTACCGTTAAATAATATTGAAATAAATGGTGTATATCAAAGAAACTAAGCAATCTGATGCCTTATTTGGTAAGCAGTCTTGAGTCTCTGAAAGCTAGAATTAGATTCAGCCTTAAAATAAATATTTAAGACTCCAACAGCATTTTTAATTATTTTAGTTTTAGAATATGCTCAGAGCTCTCATGATGATTCTTTTGTTTAAAGAGCACTAGCTCTAGCTTCATGCATAAGTGCTGTGGCATGTCTCTTCTGTTTTTTGCTAAACAAGGACAATCTAGAATTGATAGACAATACATTAATTTCCAAAAATAACTTCTCCATGTCATTACATGGGCTTGTGCATTGACCTATATTAGGCAATTTTTTTAGTGTTTTAAAAAGCTTAATGCATTTTAACTGATAAAAATCTGATCAAGTTCAGCCTATCAGTTTTCCTGAATCAGTGCCAGCTGCATGAGCTGAATCATTCTATTCTGAGTTATTCCCAAATAAATAACTGGCAACAGCATTTAGATTTAGTTGGACAAGTAAGACAGTGAAAGTGCTTTAGAAAGACACCAATACATTTCTCCTCAAAGCTCATTTAAGATCTGTGTTTTATCTCACTAAAGAGTGAGCAGCATGTGTGAAAGGAGGAAAGGTAGGAAAAGGTGCCAAAACCAGAAACTTGGAATTTTTCACTCCCAAGTTTAGAATGTATGGGAGGAAATACCCAAGATGAAGGATCTTTAAGGAAAGTGAGTTTAGATGATGATCACATGACAAACCATCCTGAACTCCTTTGGTTTGGTCTTCATGGGTGTAGGGAAGGACATCAGCTTGTGTGTCCCTAATAAGGGTTCTCTGATAAAGATTAGATCAGTTCAGTTTGCTTTAAATGAAAATCATTTCATTGGAAAAAAAAGACTTTAATTTTTATTTTTTTAGAGAACTGTTGGTCTTCCGTTTGAATTGAATATTACCTGAAATATTTTTGAATCCTATAGGGAAAAAGGCTTAAAAAATGTGACGTTTCTTTCTCATTGCTTCACAGTTTCTTCCCTCCTATCCTTTAAAAAAAAAAAAAAAAAAGGCAAAATAATGCATCTCTATCTGGTTATCCTTTGTTACCTGGGGCCACTCTCTATAATCTTCGAGAAGTTGTGGAGATCAGGGGATGTCCCAGAGGACTGGAGGAAGGCAAATGTTACGCCTATCTACAAGAAGGGCTCAAGGGAGGATCCGGGTTATTACAGGCCCATCAGTCTTACTTCAATCCCCAGGAAAGTCATGGAACGGATCCTCCTGGGGGCCATCATGAGTCAAATGAAGCACGTGACTGGGAAAAGCCAACATGGCTTCACAAAAGGCAGATCGTGCCTGACAAATCTGATGGCCTTCTATGATAAAGTGACCTGCTTGGTTGACATGGGGCAAGCGGTCGACGTTGTCTACTTGGACTTCTCCAAGGCCTTCAATACAGTTCCCCATGGCCTCCTCCTGGAGAAACTGATGCATTATGGCCTGGACAAGTGGTCTGTACAGTGGGTGAGGAATTGGCTGATGGGCCACACCCAAAGGGTGGTGGTAAATGGCTCTTTTTCAAACTGGAAACCCGTCACAAGTGGGGTCCCCCAGGGATGGATATTGGGCCCAACGCTATTCAATATCTTCATAAGTGATCTGGATAACGGGATCAAGTGTAGCCTGATGAAGTTTGCAGATGACACCAAATTGAGTGGGGAAGTAGACACTCTGGAAGGGAGAGCCACCCTGCAGGAAGATCTGGATAGGCTGGAAGAGTGGGCTAACAAGAACCTTATGAAGTTTAACAAAAAGACAAGTGTAAGGTCTTGCACCTGGGAAAACATAATCCAGGAGTGCAGCTCAGACTGGGATCCACCTGGCTAGAGAGCAGCTCTGTGGAAAGGGACCTGGGGGTCCTGGTGGACAGGAAGCTCAACATGAGTGAATGGTGTGCTGCTGTGGCCAAGAAGGCCAATAGGATGCTGGGTTGCATCAAAAAGGGCATCACCAGCAGAGATAAAGAAGTCATTATCCCTCTCTACTCAGCGCTTGTCAGGCCACACCTGGAATACTGTGTACAGTTCTGGTCCCCATTATACAAAAAAGATGTGGACAGGCTGGAGGGGGTCCAGAGAAGGGCCACCAAGATGATCAAGGGTCTGGGAAGCCTGCCGTATGAGGATAGGCTGAGAGAACAGGGTTTGTTCAGCCTTGAGAAAAGGAGGCTTAGAGGTAATCTCATCACCATGTACCAGTACTCAAAGGGGAGCTACAAAGAAGACGGAGACTCCCTTTTTACAAGGAGTCACATGGTGAGGACAAGGGGTAATGGGTACAAGTTACTTCCAGGGAGATTCCGATTGGACACGAGAGGTAAATTTTTCACAATGAGAACAGTCAATGGTTGGAATAATCTCCCCAGGGAAGTGGTTGACTCTGCTACGCTGAACACTAAGACTCAGCTGGACATGGTGCTGGGCCATCTTGTCTAGATCGTGCTAGAAAGGTTGGACCAGATGATCCTCGAGGTCTCTTCCAACCTGGTATGCTATGATTCTATGATTTCACTTTCTTCCATCATAACTGTTTTCTGTCAGGGTCATTTTTTTCCTCTCCATCTACTGATCTGTATTGTTCATATACAATAGCTAGGTAAAGTCTGTCTTTATAAGCTCTTGTTAAAAGAAACTTCTTTCAAAGAATAGTATGGGGCAATAGCAGGATATCATTTGTAGGTCTCTAGAGCTCCAGGGATTAACCTGTTGCAAACCTGCCCTAGCAGCAGTGTAGCCATGCTAGTACAGTTCTGTCCTTAGTTAATAAATCCTGGTAGTTTCAACCAGTCTGGCACTTGTCTATGGTATAGTTAATCTACAACCCAGGGAGACTACTCAAAGATAATTAAGAGGTGACTTGACATATATATCAATTCTTTCTTGCCGTATCTGCATAAAGCTGACCTCACTGTGTCTTGCTTTTGCAGGTGACACTTGCTGGTCTCTCCTAGAACACGCAAGTCTTGAGTTCTTTTGGCTTTGTAGCTTTTACATGCATGAACTTCAGTGAAACACCAGTAATATTTTAAAATTCATCATAAAAATATGCAATACTCATCACTGAACTCAGCCTTCAGTTATCAGTTATCAATGTTATTTGTGGCAGAGATTTTAACCATGTCCCAGATGCAGAGCTGGTGCCATTAAGAGCCAGCCTATTTCTGACTATGCCTACTGGTGCAGCACTCACATGAACTAATACAGTTGTTCGGCTTTCAGCACCATTGTGGTTACACATTTAGCCTAGATGTCCCTTGAGCTGGTTCCATACACAGCCAGAGAAAGACACTGTAAAGGTAGGCTTTATCAGTGTGGTTCTGCACGAGTCCAGTTGGGCTCTAACAGGTCAGTCTCAGCATCAACCCTGCTGGACTTTCAGGTGAGAGTCATTCTGTGAAAGATCTCTGTGCTCATCTGCCTTGGTCTTTAGATTCCCAGAAGGTTTATTTACTCATGACCTCCATTGTGTGAATTTCTAAGCCAGCCCTATCTAGGATTCTGCATAAGATAATAAATCTTCCCTGGAGTACTGGGGAGCACGAGGAAGAGGCAGCAGGGCTTCTGTACAACATCTACTTCCAAGTAGTAATGTTAAGCCAGACCTAACATTAAAGAGATCAGCTCAGCTTGAACCACCTCCATGCAGAGCTACTCAGAGGCATCTTTGTCATGCTATCCATAAACTCTCTCTTGGATACCTTGTTTTCAAAGTTTTTCTCTTCATAATTTGAAGTAATGGAGCCCTTATTACTCTAGATACTCAGAGGTCATTGTATGTGTTAGCACAAAAATGTTAAATTTGCTATTTTTTAGGAGTATTTTGCAAATACTGAACATTTCCTGGGTAAAGTAATGCAGTTTTTAAAAGAAAACACTGAACAAGCAAAAGGAGTTAACCTGATTCCACTGAAGGAGAATCTGCCTGTGAGAAATCTCTACAGCAGACTGAAATCTAGCTGCTATTAGTTTATTTGCTGGAAGAAAACCAGACCATCATTTTGCCCACTTCCCAGAAGAAAGTGTCTGTGGGTGTTCTCTTTTCTTTCTTACCAGTAATAGATGAAATCTTGCAATAAGACCTGACTGCTAGAAAGACTACCTCAAGCAAACTATTGTCATGGAAAACACTGACATCAGCCCAAGATCTCTGTGGTTGCTCTTGCACCCTTCCTGTGGTGCAACATCAGTAAAGAATCAGTTGCTTATTTCTTGGAACAAGAAATACAGTAAGAATTACTAAAGCTAGCTCTAATGCTTTGCTGGATTGTTTTGCTTGCTTGGAGCCTTCTTTATCCTAACCTCTAATTACATTTCTCCTGTGTAAATATGGACAGCAGAAAAAAATGTTTACAAATACTGAGTTCTCCAGGAACATGTGGTGGGAAGATGATGGGAAGTGGCTTTTCCTACTTTTACTTATGTATCCCAAAATAAAGTATTTCTCTGTTTTGGAAAGAGACATTTACAAAGTATATTATTCCTTTATCCTATAGGACAGGGACACAGCAGAAACCCCACAGCACCGTGATCTCGAAGGGAAACCTGGATTCATGAGTCTTTGTAACACTCATTATAGTAGCTGGGTACCTGACATTAGCAGGTAAATGCATTCATTTCCTGTCTTTGGACTGTTACGAATCCATTAGGAAAAAACACACAATCTAAACCGGGTTTCTGTTCCGTCTATAGTTTATTCTGCTTCCTACCAGTACAAAAGGCCAACTTCAAAGGATCATTGCTATAAATCCTTCGGATTGGATATAACAATCCTTAGTTGTCCACTTTCAGATCTAGCGGTACTGCCCTTAGTTGGTTATCACTGCCCACCATCTGGAGGTTACGACCTCTACAGGTTCCTGCAAAAGTATGTGTAAAAGTCAAGCAGGTTAGCTGAAACCACCTTCACTGATGGATTAAACTGAGCTGGTCCACTTTTCCTGAAGTGGTGAAGGATTCCTTTATTGTATCAGCAGACTTAGGAGGTTGCTAACAAATCCTAATGCAACAGTATTTTCATCTGCCCCAACGTCACAAAGCAGTTATCCTTCTGGGTACTTTGATACAACCTTACTCCTCCATCCCTGAAGGCTGTGTTCCTAAAAAGTGCAGTGGTCAGCAAGTCAGCAGACAGCAAAGCAGTTTTTCCCATAAGAATGAATGTAACAGAAGGGAGACACATACAGGGACTTAAGTACAATTTAAATACACAAAGACGGTGTATATGGTGTGGAAGGTGAAGAGTCAGAAGCAGGATCATCAACTGGAGGAGATGCTGGCTTTTTGGCAGCTGAGATGTTTCAGTATGATCTGTCACAGATTGCTAACTGTCATCGTTACCTCCTTTTTCCATCCTTCACCCTTGATAGATAACTCAAATTCACTCAAGTTAAAGAAAGATGATGGCAATGATGAAAATGTAACCATTCAGTAATAGGCGGCTAGGAGGCAGAAAATATTAAGGTCAGGCTTTCAGCCTTGTAACAGTGACCAAGTTTGACAGACACAAAGCTACAAATGTAGAAAGGCAGAAATCTGGCTAAAAGCCAGCATCTCCTCCAGCTGACAAGCCTGATGATCTTACTGCCTCCTTTTGAATATTTATGCTTTCATCACTGTCATCATCTTCCTCAGATAAATTAAGGTCATTAAAGCATGAAGGATGGAAAAATGAATGGGGAAATGGCGGTGAGCAGGAAAGGCTGTTAAACAATTAGTGATGTAACGCTGAAATTACAGCTAAAAAAGCAACAGTGCAGGGTGTTGCTGTGCTGTATATTGAGCAAGTGGTATGAGACATTCTGGGGTTGGTCTGCATTCAGCAAAAAAGCAAAAACTTTCCTGATGATAACTGCGGTGGGAAGTTTATGTCTACCTTAAGCTCTCCATAATGTACTAATATTAGAGTTTGTATCATGGAAGTCATGTTCTTCCTTCACTTGACTGAATAACCTGTAGTGTCATTACATAGTCACAGGCTCTTTATTCAGCAGCATTCCTGCCTCCTTTTGTGCATCAGATGAACGATGCTCACTTAATGAACAACAATTCAGTACTTTTTTCCCTTTGTTACTCAGTGTGTGGCCTTCAAACTGATTTATTACATATTGTTCTCAAGACAGAGTTATGAGTTCTCTTAGGAGTTTTCCTCACTACAGTGCATGCATGTGTCTCACAAAGCAAGTTATTTTACTGTTATTGTAGATGAGGAGCTGCTTCACACAGAGAGTACATTTCAAAATACCTGCTGATTTTGGTTGCCTAATCTAAGGCATTCTGGATCTGTTTTGTTCAAAGTATTTGCAATGAATAGCCCTTCATATGCAAAAATGAAGATCCCATTGCTCTTACTGTGAGTTCTCAAGGCTTTTGCAAGTAATAGCCTGCGACCTCTGGCCAGGCACATAGAAAATTAGGAAACATGCAATTGCAACCATTTAAATGCAGTGGAATTCAATTCTTCACAATAGTATGAACTGGGACCTCTTTTTTCTCCCAGCATCCCTGTATCTTGCTCACTGTCATTGAACTTCAGCAGTAAAACACACAGTGATTCTGAAAACAAAAGTGTCCTTGCCTACACAAACTCAGTTCATTCCTAGAGGCAAGGGTTATGAACAGACTAGGTGGATGAGAAGACACAGGGACAAGGGGTGGGAAGCCACACAGCAGAAATCTGAGGTCCCTTTGACACATGATGGCAAGCCACTGCATGTAGTCATGTAACGAAGACCAACACAATTCAAAAGGGGTTGCAGTCAAGCTGTATTTGTGAGGTGACTGTCTACAGTCATGTGCATAACATGTGATCTGTCTCCTAGTATGGGAAGTTGAAGCTACAAGATGCATTTGTGGGAGGCCCACCTCCAGACACGACTTGGAAGGAGGATGCAGCCGTACAGGTCCCAGGCTGCAAAGACTGCTAGGTGCTCTTCCCTGAGAACACAGCTTGGGCTACAGCAGTGTCACCTGCTGGAAGTGGGCCCTGGTGAAGTCATCAAGTGAGCAACCAGTTGAAGGAACAGCAGAGGAGCTGAGCATACAGTAGCATGAGAGAGGGTGAACAGAAGATAGGGCCTTTGCAAAGACAGACAGGAGCCCAAGCCCCACATTGTGCAGAGGGAGGAACAGTCAAGACCAGTTGTTCTCCAGGTACCCAGCCCCCTGAGCTGGAAGACAGGAACAGGGGGCAAAATGAAGCCCCCATAATCCAAGGGGAAACGGTTAGTGACCTGCTACACCACTTAGACACACACAAGTCTATGGGGCCAGATGGGATCCACCCAAGTGTCCTGAGGGAGCTGGCGGAAGTGCTCACCAAGCCACCTTCTATCATTTATCAGCAGTTCTGGCTAACTGGGGAGGTCCCAGTGGAGTGGAGGTTAGCAATTGTGACATCCAGCTACAAGAAGGGTCGGAAGGAGGATCTGGGGAACTACAGGCCTGTCAGCCTGACCTGCCAGTGAAGGTTATGGAGCAGATCATCCTGAGTGCCATCATGCGTCACATACAGGACAACCAGGGCATCAGGCCCAGTCAGCATGGGTTTATGAAAGGCAGGTCCTGCTTGACTAACCTGATCTCCTTCTATGACAAGGTGACCCTCTTAGTGGATGAGGGAAAGGCTGTGGATGTTGTCTACCTGGACTTAAGTAAAGCCTTTGTCACCATTTCCCACAGCATTCTCCTGGAGAAATTGCCTGCTCATGGCTTGGACGAGCGTACTCTTCACTGGGTAAAAAACTGGCTGGATGGCCAGGCCCAAAGAGTTGTGGTGAACGGAGTTAACTCCAGTTGGCGGTCGGTCATGAGTGGTGTTCCCCAGGGCTCAGTACTGGGGCCAGTTCTGTTTCATATCTTTATCAATGATCTGGATGAGGGGATTGAGTGCACCCTCAGTAAGTTTGCAGATGACACCAAGCTGGGTGGAAGTGTTGATCTGCTGGAGGGTAGGAAGGCCCTACAGAGGGACCTGGACAGGCTGGATCGTTGGGCCAGGGCCAATTGTATGAGGTTCAACAAGACTCAGTGCTGGGTCCTGCACAACAACCCCATGCAATGCTACAGGCATGGGGAAGAGTGGCTGGAGAGCTGCCCGGCAGAAGAGGACCTGGGCATGTTGGCCAACAGCCGGCTGAATATGAGCCGACAGTGTGCCCAGGTGGCCAAGAAGGCCAACAGCATCTTGGCTTGTATCAGAAATAGTGTGGCCAGCAGGACTAGGGAGGTGATCGTCCCCCTGTACTTGGCACTGGTGAGGCCTCACCTCGAGTACTGTGTTCAGTTTTGGGTCCCTCACTACAAGAAGGACATCGAGGTGCTGGAGCGTGTCCAGAGAAGGGCAACGAAGCTGGTGAAGGGTCTAGAGCACAAGTCTTCTGAAGAGCGGCTGAGGGAGCTGGGGTTGTTTAGCCTGGAGAAAAGGAGGCTGAGGGGAGACCTTATTGCTCTCTACAACTACCTGAAAGGAGGTTGTAGAGAGGTGGGGGTCAATCTCTTCTCCCAAGTAACAAGCGATAGGACTAGAGGAAATGGCCTCAAGTAGTGCCAGGGGAGGTTTAGATTGGATATTGGGAAAAATTTCTTCACTGAAAGGGTTGTCAAGCATTGGAACAGGCTGCCCAGGAAAGTGGTTGAGTCCCCATCCCTGAAGATATTTAAAAGACGTGTAGATGTGGCACTTAGGGAGATGGTTTAGTGGTGGACTTGGCAGTGCTAGGTTAATGGTTGGGCTTGATGATCTTAAAGGTCTTTTCCAACCTAAACAATTCTATGATTCTATGATTCTATGATAAGCTATGCTTCTGGTAGAGGACGGGATGGATACTGGTGACTTCCACAGCAAGATAGAGCTGTTTTGCCAATTGCAGCTGTTCAGCTGGAGAGCAATGACAGGGCCTTGACAAGAGGAGGAGCAAGCTCTGACAGAAGAGGCATCTGGGCCAGCCATGCCTGACTGACTGGTGGCAACCAGGGCTAAAAAGGGAAGCAATGGATGATAGTGCTTAAAGATGGCCTTCTGTGGGAGACAGGAGCACCGTTCTGTTGCATGGATGTGCTGTCTCAATAGGGTTGCTGCTTGCCCAGGGCCTGGATTTGGGACACTGTGGATAAATTGCTGAGTAATCTGGTCTTTGGAATATTATGCTTTGCTGTTCTTCCACATGGGCACTAATGGTACTATACTACTAGTGCAGACCTTGAGGAGACAACTGCAGTCCTCTGGGGACAAGGATGAAGGGTATGGAGCTCCAGATGGCATTCCTCTCAACCCTGCTGATCATGGGGAACAGTTCAGGCATGAGTGGAAATGCAGCTCAGTATCTGTCTGTTTGGTCAATGTCATCAGAAGGATTTAGGCCTCTATGACTATGGGAAGAATGAAGAAATGCCAGTGAAAGACAGGATCCATCTGAAGAAGTGGGGCAAGGGCATGTTTGCCAACAGACCTGCTAACCTAGTGAGGAGGGCTTTAAACTAGATTTAAGAAGCATTTCTTCAGAAAAAGATGTGAGGGTCCTGGTGGACATGAGCCCACCAATTTGTCCTTGCAATGGTGAAGGCTAGCTGCATACCGACCTATGTTAGCTAGAGCATGGCAAGTAGACGGAATAAAGGGATTATTTCCCTCTGCCTAGCACTGGTGAAGCTATATCTGGAGTACTGCGTGCAGTTTTGAGCCTTCGAAGAGGTATGTCCACAGAACAGAAAATGTAGAAGGCTACTAAGGTATTAAGGGGGATGTCACATACATGATGAGAGACTGAAGGAACCGGATTTGTTTAGCCTGGAGAAAAGAAGGCTAAAGGAGAAGAGAGAGGGGGCTCTAATTGCAATCTTGAAGTACCTAAATGGAAGTTAGAGAGAATGAAACCAGACTCCATCATCATGGAGGCGCACAGCAAGAGGAACAAGAGGCAACTCTCATAAGCTGCAAGAAGGAAAATTGGTTACATGAGAGTAATTGGGTATCATGGAGAAAGACTGTAGCATCTCCATCCCTGGAGAATTTGAAAACTCAAGGGACAAGGCTCTGAGTAACCTGACCGAACTTTTAAGTTACTGTACTTTGAGCAGGTGATTGACTTCAAGAGCTTCCTTCCAACCTATTTTTTTTCACGACTCCAAGTTCTAGTTTATCCAAGTTCTCATTTACTTTAAAGTTAGCTCCTTTGTCACTCTGTCACTACAGAGCACACTTTTCTCTTCACATAAATCACATTTCATTGTTGTTCTGAGGCTAGAGATAAAGTTCTACTATTTGATGTTTCACTATGAATGTTTATCTGGCTCTTGGTGCTTTGCCAGGGATCACAGAGGAATACCGTGGTAGAACTAGAGCTGCCATATCACCTAGTGCAGTTATCCACATTCAACAGCAGATAATGGCAAAGACACTCTCTGCATACATTAACCAGATCTCTCTTCACAGGTCACCACAACAGGAGTAAATCACTGAAACAGAGTGTGGTTTTATTACTTTGACAAAGTTCCCATAACTGCTTTCACATTTTGTGCCTAATGGACACCTTCCTTCAGCAACAGACTGAGCAAAGGCAGTTCCTGCCCTGCAGCTGAGTCTGCAGAGAGATGGACACACTTGCAGTTCTTCTGTCAGTTACATGTTACAAGTAAGGATCATCTACTAATTGGGGAAAAAAGTTTGTGGGTCACTCAGCATGTGAGTATTGCTGTCTGAAAAGAGGAGTTATCTCATGCAATGAAGTCAGAAATAAAATGAGGTCGTGTGGGACTTTTGACTGAGTACCTAAGGGTTACTTGCAGTCTCTCCAAGAGCCCTTGCTGAGGATGACTTGCAACATCACAGGGGAGTTAAGTGAATTAGTGCCAGCTGGGTTCCATGTGAGGCAATGCTCACAGTTCTCAACTTGCTTCACTGGGTATTCTGCAGTATCTGAGCACAGTCACTGCTGGCATCTCATCTTTTTGCCAAGGTAGAAAGCAATTGTGAGGCTGGGAGCATCCACTTGAGATCATGCGGTCTAAGCAGTTGTTCAGGGACAGTGGAGAAAGCTGTATATTTGAGAGCTGTAGTTTTCTCTTAGTCTTAACACAATATAGCACAAACTCACTACGTTTTGTTACAAGATTAGCTGGAAAGGTGCTGTCCCATAGTGCAGCTACCTTCAGCTCCAGTGAGACAGCAGGATAGAGGAGGTTCTGTGCCAAAAAAGGACCTTGATAGCTCATAAAGTTGCTTTTAATTCGGTCAGTTTTAACACAGATGCTTTCCTACTCTTCCAGATACAGCAGTTACTGTTGTGAGTCTGTGAAACCATGCATTTCTATAAAGCTGTACGAGGAAAAAATGAAAGCAAAAGCAAGCAATCTCTTTATTACAATATGGTCTACATTATGGAAATAATTGAGAATAATATATAAAACAAAACAAGGGTTATTTTTACTCAGTGTTATATTTGCACTCTGCAATTTCTTTTCTCAAGGAAAAGAAGGGTTTCAAGCATTGGTCTATCCTAAACTATCAATAGGTACTTCAGGCAACAGCAGTGTTGGGATTCTTAAGCCTGTATGTATAACATAGCTGGTAAGTGCTTTTCTAAAGCAGTGGGCAAGTAAATGACTGGCAAACCAGACATCACACCATAAATACAGCACCAAAAGGGAACATGTGTGACTGGCACTTATCAATGCTGACAATTCAGAAAATCGTTAATGTGCAAGTAGGTATTGGAAGGCGAACCATGAGATTGTCATACTGATTTTGTATATGTAATGGATGCACAGGTGTAGATTTACTGTGAGACAAGGGATTCTAGCATTACATTAGCCATTAATGTGTAGCAAAATGCCCTCATATGGAATTGTTTAGACTATGACCACTGCAACTCTTTAGGCTTTAAGCCCTAAAAAAAATCAGTAAGGAACCTCAGTAGTTTTCAGGTGGGTATAAAGATCTGTTATGGAATTAGATGTTTTCTCATAGCTGTAGGCCTTCAGTAGAAAATCTTAAGGTCTGCAAAACTCATACATTAAATCTGTTTTGGCTCCATCTAGAGATTCATCTACAAATTGACTGTGGTACAGTCACCTGCCATGTCCCTACAGGCTTCATGTAAGAGACGAAAAGGTATGTGGAGTTGAGTAGCTACAACTAATTTTAGTGCTTAGATTACTACTGGTTCTAAACCACATGCCCCGTCTTTCCCAGCCATTCCTAGAATATGGACCCCACGAAACATGCATGCTTAAAAGTGACTCTTTTTGCCTAAGTAAACTTTCAGACAGTGACCAAAACTTTCTGCAGAGGTTATAGCTTGACATATGCTCCGATACCTCCTACTTTATAGGTATTCAGCAGCATCCAAAACTATAAATTGATTACAGGAACTGTACTTCACTTGTGAAGGCTCCAGCTGGATAATAGGCAGCTTTTGAACTAGGGATTATTTTCTTTTCCCAAACAAAGCCTGCTCTGGATGCAATTTTAATGAAATTTCATGTAACTAATAGTAGCATAGTTGGATCTCAGTCTAAACACAATTCTTTGAAATAAAGTCGTTTCAACACACTAGAGCAATTGCCTCTGTAGCCTTCAGTTACGTGTAGCTTTGTACAGGAGTGTTACGAGGAGGAACGTGTTCCTGCAGAAGGAGCCTTTCTGTCTAATAGAGCTGTCAGCACCCTTAACTTTGGCATCTCGATAGGATCCTGACGGTCTTAAAGACCCAGAAGCTACTCGTAGTACTTCTGTACTAGGAATACACAGGTTTAAGTTCAGCACTTCAAGAGGAGACATTGCAGATGGTTAAGTAACAAGACTCCTTGGGAAAAATAATCTGTGGAGGGAGAACTTCATCATTCTGATTCCTAGCTGAAGAAAAGTCCTGCTTTTCTTCAGGGATACACAGACTTTTCCTACAGATTTCCTTCCACTTCCCATGTACAGCAACTCTTACCCACACACATTTATCTATACTGTTAAAACACATCATAAAAAAATAGGAAGAAAAATTTAATATCTTTACTGTTTTTTTCAGAAGTGACAGCTTATCATTGAAAAAAGTCTATATTCACTTCAAAAGCTCAGCTTCTGAGCAAAAGTTAAGAGACGTTTACTCCCATTGCAAAATCTTGGTTCAGCAGCACTCAGATTTAAAACACGGTAAGAAACTAAATACTATAATCAAGATTTGCATACTGAAAAGCATAATTCAGGCAGAAATAGCCTCTTCTGCTCAAGCACGCATGTTTTGTGGGATCTAATTCTAAGAAAAGAGAGAGACAAGGGAACAAACAAAACCAATAATAATCCAGGCATTTAACAAAAAGTACATTTAAATCTAACTACCCCTCAATGTTTTTAGTATAACATAGTTCACTAAGATTATATTTTAAAGATCACATGTATGTGCTATCACTTGATTTACAAGCTCCATTCATTTGGATTTATAGTTTCCTCAGTACAACAGTCTTCTAGAAAGTGCTAGTACAGCATCCAGAACACAAACTCTGCAAAATTATCTCAGGTACCTGAGATAAATCTCATTTATTTTACTACTCCAACATAACTGATTACTAATCTAGATTACTTTTATAGTGGAGAATCAACGAGCTTGGTGAAAAGAAACATGTTAAGGGAAGGGATAGAAATTAAAGTGTTACTGCATTCCCATTCCCTGTTTTTTCACAACCTAAGTTTTCACAGAACCCAGGGGTAAAAACTGTAAGAAAAGAAACCAGTTTAGATAAAAAGAAGCAAGCACTGAGTCTCAAAAGAGGGCCTTGCTCATTTGAATATATGAAAAAGAGCAGACCTAAGAGGGAGTAATCCAAGGATATTGCCCCTATGCTGCTGGTCCAGCCCAGCCCTCACTCCAACTGAAAACCCTGCTGGCTCAGACCTGGCTCTGGACCAAGTTCTTCTTGCAGGTAGGTACCTCAGCTCGTATTTAAAGTGTCCCTACAAGCTTAGTCCTGCAGGACTACAGGAGCCAAAATTGTCTCCTAAAATTCTCCTACTGTGCCTGTCCAAAGTAATGAACACTTTGGCAGGGCAAAGAATCTCTGTATTTATATCAAGTCTAAATTTATTTAACATCCACGAAAGATGTCTATAGACCAAAAGATACTCGAGCCAGTAGAATAACTCAGACCATATGTAACACTGAGCTCAAAGAAAACATAGCCATTACTCAGAAAAACTCAATTTCTAGGAAGTGTAGTTCATTTTTGCTGCAGACTGATAGATGTGAATTTGAACCCATCTAAGTCAGAGAAGATTATTGAGTACACACAGACAACCTCATCCCAGGTACGTGCACTAGACTAATCTGCTAAAAAGAGCACAGATTATTACCACCTTTCCAGGTACCTCTGAAAACCTGAGTCAGGGATACATGTTCAAAAAGACTAAATTCAGGACAGGATTTTGGACACTGAGTCCCAACCCTGCCTGCAAGGTTGGTTCAGCTGGGGAGTCATGGGGACGGAGAAAGCAATCACAGTTTTATAATGGTGGTTTCTCGGGTACGTCTCCCCGCATTTGTGATCACAGCGACCTGGCTTCAGAGCCCTCCCTGGTCACAGCACACCAGCGGGCAGAAATCCCATTCCCAGCCACAGCCACCGGCTCCCTGACACTGCTCAAAGGCTTTCTTCCAGGATGCAGATTCCCTTCCCGTCCCTGCGGGCTGAGTCTTGGCTCAGCTACCAGCCTGCCAGGTAAACCTTGGCAAGTCCTGCTGTCTATGCAGGTCTGTTCTCCCAGCAGAAAGAAGAGCATAGCACTGCTGACAGTGGTGCAGTACTTCAAAGTCTGCTGAGAAGAATACTGTCATACAAAGGCTTTAGAAATGGAAAGTGTAGAACAGTAGTTAGAAACATTTACCCTTAATTTGGAAAAGCCAGGGATTGCAATCCAACAAAGTAGAAATGAACACTGTAACAGCAGAAAGCCAGATGAGCCTAGCAGGCAGTTAACTTGGTCCTTCTTCATAAGGTATTGGAAACAAGCTAGCCTGGAAGTACTGTTCAAAGTACATATTCTCTGGAGTCATTCACTTCGTTCTACATTAAGCCAGCTAATTGTTAGTTTTATACAGTAAGTAAAAGCAAATAAAAGGATTAAAGGAGTGTTGTGGGATTTTTTCTGGGCCTTTTGTCTACCAAGTTTCATGTCCTCAAAACACTTACTTGAGAGCGATGTTTTCAGAGATAGGCACAAGAAGTAAAACAGCAAAGAGTGTGCAGAAGCTTCAAAGAACCACCAGGCTCTACGCTGACAAAACAATCATTAAAACTTAACTAGAATAAGAAGAACAGTAACACCATCGATTATTTAACACTGTTCTCAAGTCAGAGCTAAAACCCCCTCACCCTCAACACTTTGGGTTATAAATAAATGCAACATTTACATCCTGGTTCCTTTAGTCTTCTAGATTAAAGAATGTTATAGAGCTAAACACTACTACATAATTAGTTTAGTTTCTTAACACATACTTAACACTTCCTATTCCTAATTAAAACCAACTGAACTGTCACCCACTATTTATGCTGCTTTCAATCCTGATGTCTTCTCCCAGAAAGGGGGGGTATATTAGTAGACCATCTGCATAAAGAAAACTCCCACCCAATTTTTCTTTTTTCTTTCACAAAAATATATTTCAGTAGTAGGAGAGAATAACAAAAAAAAAAATTTCAGGTTAAAGAAAAGAAGTTAAGATTATAAAATTACAAGTGGCACAAAAAGAGTGCCAGTATTACAATTTACCAGCTCGACTTCTTCTCTTACAATTCAGTTGTGTTAAATAATACCTGGCAAAAGAAGCTAAAGGAAAAAAAAGGAGTCTACCTGCTTTTCAAACTAAAACTAGAGATGCTTAGAGCCTTCCTTGAATCGCATTTTCCTACTTGTCTTGGCTCACTACATCTTATTTCTTTCTGTCTTGGAGGCTTTGTTATAATGATGTGTGATATACAGTATTAGTATCAAAAATGTAAACATACATTGTGCTGAAATTATTAGGTACTACTGTTGTATTATATACATGAGATATTCAGAGCGATCAAGACTTGGAAACGTCAATTGAATTTTATTGTGCAATAAAAAAAGAGCATAATGTTGCGGATAACAGATGCCATCAGATATGGCAGAGTGCAGTAATCCTTGCATAGGTCCTAACAAAGTGCAGTCGGAGTGGAAACGTGCCATGGGTAGAGCTTCACGACACCGCGGCAGGGCCTGGGCAGCACACATTCACCACAGCCAGCCCGCGCTCCAGGCAGCCTCCAAAGACTAGTTAAGTTGTACAGAGTGCCTCTGACTGCCAGAGCAACTCAGGATGGGAAGCATGTGAAGCATGTGGCATGCTGGCTAGTTAAACTGGATTTACAGCCTCTCTGCACTGCCAAAACAGTGCTAAGCAAGCGAGGAGTAATACTGCTGCTTATACCTCCCTCTGCTCCCTTTTCCTCCTCTACCCTAGATTTTACTTTGCATGTGGCTTCTTCCCCATATACATCCCGTGGCCCTATGACTGTACACTCCCTTATTTCTCATTGTTTTCCTCCAACCAAGTACCTACTTATCTCATAATGAAAGATATTTGGTGCAATGAATAGTTTATATGAAGAAATACTGAGCAGATAAAAAACTCGTTTTGTGGAGTTTTTTATCTTTAGAAAAATAATTCAGGGAAAATTGCTTACAGCTCTGAACTTTGAAAATTTGCTCTTACTTGCAATATGACCAAGGTCACAAGTACTTATTTTCACAGATCAGGCTAGAAACGGCTGGTGTGATCACCTACAGACTGAAAAATGATGGAAGCTTTCTGTAGAAAATTGTTTCTCAACATCCTTGTTCTTTCTTAGCACTTGCAATTCATGAGCTCAGTACTTGACTTTTCAGGCTTTTCAGTCATGAAAAACTGCACCATGTAAGAGCCCGCTTATATCTAAACCTGCATTTAGGCAGGGCACAGCTATTCTTGGGATCCTAGATGCCTGGAGTAGTCTGGTATGGTACAAAAGCTTTTAGAAAAAACAAGTATGCCAAGAATGGGAACTTCACAAAAGACAACTGACACAATCATGTTAAAGATCCCTGAAGACAGAAATTCCCACTACAACTCACACCTAATGAAACCAATTGAGCAGAACATTTCACCTGGGATTTGGGAGACTAAAATTTTCTTCCGTTCTAAGCTCAGCTGTTTTCAGATTTGTATCTCTGTCTGCTCTGCAGTTTCCTAATCTAAGCTTAAATCGTGGTTTTCTCTCTGCCTTAGACTTTGGCACAACTTCAATAAGGGGCAACATGCAGAGATTTTCTCACCTACAGTTGTGTGGAAAGGACAGTCTTCTGGAAACTGAGAGATGGAAGGAATGGTTTGAACAAAACTCATGCATCCAGTTTCCTAGGTGTGAGCGAACCAGCTCTTGTGTGAAGCAGGGACACCACTTTGCTCGCTGGGGACTCAGAATTGACAGTAAGCTGTGCTTAATTCTCTGAAAAAAACATGGGTCCCAGTCCTCAGGAGAGAGCTGTGAGATCTGGATTCCAAACAGGCAGAAGCAGCAAAGCCCATAAAAGGTATACGAAGTCCTACCAGCCCTCTCCTGGCCTCTATTTATGCTAAGGTTTAGGCGACCTGCTACATGGCATGCTGCATTAGTCCAAGTTCCCTTGTGAAGCACATTACACCCACCTCATCCACAGTTCTGATTTCCACTCTGGGGAGCCGGACATCTTAAAACAAAGCTCTAACTTGTATCCCTTGAGTACCTAAAGAGCCTGCATTTAGTAACTTATGAGTAAGAAAGGCTCCAGGACTGCCCTCAACAAATCTCTTCCAAGTATAGCATACGCTTTAGAGGAAGAAAAACACCCAAACCTCAACTTAGGAATGACCACTGACAAAGAATCTGGCACACCACTGGTTAAGTGTTCCAGTGTCTAATTATCTTCCATTAAAATTGTTTGCTTAAAGCCAAAATTTATCTGGCTTCAATTTCAGGACATTTCATCCTACTATAGCTTTGTTAGATCAAAGAATTCTCCATTATCAAACTACTTTTCTCCACGGAGGTAATTATAGGTAGATACTCATTTCATAACCATGTCTGCCTTTAAACTGAATAAATTAAGCTCTCCAAGTATTGTAAGGCATGTGCTTGATTTTTGGCACAAGAACTGGATACTGCATTTGGCACTAGTGTAAGCACTACTGGAACAAAAGTAACGTTACCTCCCCCCTACCATTTGATATTCCCTTTTTAATGCATCCAAGAATTGCATTTGGCCAAGTGGGAGCTTATGTTCAGCTGACTATCCATCACGTCTCCTAACTTTCTCTCAAAACACTGATTCTTGGGACAGGCTCCCATTCCATTTCCAGATGTATGACTTTACACTTGGTGATAGTGAAACAGGCTGTATGAGCTGGACACCAGCGAAAAAAGGAATACCAATTAACTGTAAAGCCTATAAACCTCAGCATGCCTGAAAAATTTGTGAGTTGTTAGCGTTTCAAACAGTCTCCTGTTGCTTCTCCAACAGCTATTAGGTAAAGCTTCTGGCTTCAGTTCTGAGGAAAAAAAAGGAAGATGTTGGTCATTCTGAACAAGGATAAGAGTTCATAGAAATTTTATTCCAGAATGTGTCAGCAGCTGGCAGTTATGGACAGTGAGAAAATAAGAGCATGTTCGCAAGAACCCGAACTTTACCATAGAATGTTGACAAAGGATCTGCATTATTTATTGTTTAGGGACCGAGTGATTGTCTTCATCAGCTACATTTTTAACTCAGGTTACCTCATGAATGCTCCAAAACGTACTACTCATGCACTGAGTGAATCGTGTCTCATTTCCACAGCAAATTCTGACCCTAACTATCAGATCATGAGCTGTTTCTGCAATTCCCTACTATGGGGTATGCCTAAAGAACAATACTAAAAAACCTGAAAGCTATGCTAGTATAAAAGGTGACCATCTACGCAGGATTACCGGCTTAACCACAGCTACACTTTAATATTAGTTCCCACACTATGTATTAACATTTTGTAGCTGTTATCTGAAAATGCCTTCAGAGGCAGGTAAGAAAAATTAGTTGCTCGAGTAGCATGAAGACCAAATTAACTTTCTCCTCGCTAATGCTTTAGTGCATGTAATCCTTTAAACAAAATTTAACCTACAGAGCATTCCTATCGGACCAGCAAGGTCCTGCGGCACTGATTAACTTCATGAGTTAATCTTTTATTCTCTGCACCTATCATACAAAGTTTGCTACGCATTTGTATGGCTTCGTTATACCCATGAAACGCTTTTCTGTTCAGAATATACTAGAACATGCGTATGAGTCAAAGGGAAATAACTCAACACCTGGTAGCAAAGTAATGGAAGAACGCTACCAATTGAAACAAACAAGGATACCAAGGTCAACAAAACTTTTCTCAGGTACATCCTCCAATACCTGGATTTCATTGCTGTTTGGTGCAGTTTTAAGCTGAAAGGAGTCAGATTTACATTACAAGATCAAGACGAGAACCGAGGTTTCCCATTAATAGTGCAAAGTGGTTATTATAATTTTCACTGTAAGGTTTTTTTCCCTTCATTCAGCAACTTTATGAAAAAGTTTTTCTTTGTAAATAATACTGCTTATCACTTTACAAAGATGCCTGACAAATTTAAGTACTTTTATAGTTTTCACCTCATTCATTCAGTAAACCCTTTTCAAGCATGTATCAGTAGTCGAATTACTTGCACTGAACAGCTGTAAGGAACTGCTAAGTTCTTCTGATTTAGTGGTTATTAGCTAAAATGGACAAAGGTGTTGGTACTTTCGTATTTCGACACAAGCTGCTACTACATTTTGGAGCTCAACTCACGATAGGGCAACTGTCACTTTAGGTTGTAGAACTCAGTTGTTCGAGTATCTGGAAACACTGACCCATCGGACACTCAGCTTTTGCCCATGTCCTGACACATTAACAAACAAAAGCACACAACAATTTTCAGTTTAGCCACTATCATAATTTCCGAAGTTATTTAAAAACAAAACTAGCTTTTGACAGCTTTAATAAACCAGCAATGCTGTTAAAAAGTTTTAGTTAAACTAAAGTGCAGAAATAAGCTTTTGCACAAATTGGAAAAAATATAATCAATGCCAGTGATTTTTAAACGGGCATCCTTCATTGGTGAAGTATGTAAATACAGCTTGCCTGTAGCTGAGAACAGCATTTCAGTCAGAGCAGACGTGACTTGTTGATCTGTTCAGGGAAGCGCTCACAAGACGAGGTCAGCTTGCATGCAAACTGAGTTAGGCATTTCACCAGTCCCTGGGTTTCTAATCTGTACTCTGTTAGACCTATGCATGAGCAACAACTATTCATATCCTTGTGAATCCTGTGGTCTCCACTTCTATAGTATCTGAAATAAAACACTGCAAACAAATTATGTAAAGCTGAGTAATTATCTAGAATGTGGAAAGTAATTTGCTATTTTGTAAAGTATTTAATGTTTCCTTTGGTACAAAATACCTGAACTTGTTCAGAGCTGGAAGTAATTACGATGATCTTAAAATCAGGATCTTAACATGTTAGGAACTGTTTTACCCTCACCTCTTTTTTTCATAGAAAAATCTTCTCACACAGCTTTCTGGTGCACTACAACTGAGTAGGAATCCTGTCCACTCAACAGCATAGAGCTCAGTGTCGTTTACTGTACTTTTAATCACAACAAAAATAATTGTTGCCACTCAAAACCTAATCTGTTACCTGCATGAATCCTTCCAAATTTTCTTCCTCCAAATGAAGATGAAACTATGAATCTATATACTAATGAATAGTACATAGATTATGAATAGTACATCGATAGTATGAATCTACATACTAATGAAACTAATGAATCTCTATACTGCTAATTCAAACTACACATGGCTCTTTGAAGCAGGTTACTCCAAAGTTAACTTAGCAACCGCCACCACTAGAGAAGAGTATCACAAAGAGACCAATCAAGATGACACAGTTTTGTGCAAGATGGTTTTATTAACGAGTCAGAGTTTGAAAGACTGCTGCTGGGCATCTGAATCTGAAAGGGAAAAAAAAATTATCATTAGACTTATGTAGATCTGAAACTACTTTGGCCGCACGAAGAATTAATACATTTCTACAGTTTATAATTTAGGCTGAAAATACCAATTTTATTTCACTGGATTTAAGACTTCAGTAGTCTTGCACACAACAAGTAACTTCTGTGTTTTGAGTGAAGAGATGTTAATACAGATTTCAAGTGCCAGAACTAACAGGATAAACATTTCTACCTTGAACTATTGGTAAATATTCTCCTATTTTTCTGAAAGCATAGAAGGGCACAACCGGGTATTTATTCAGTATCAAGTACTATGCTATTTTTCCCCAATCTACATTGAGGAATCGGTACTGGAGGCCTTTAATTTTTTTTAAATTTATCTGAGACTACCACTTAAGTAATAAGACAAAGACAAGTAGCAGGAAACCATCTACATATAGGGAAGAGGAATAAATACTCATCTTCAGATACACGGCCCTTCAGACTGACAGTACTGAGAGTACTGCCAATATCTCATCTGAACCTACTCCTCCAGTTGTCCATTACCTCAGTAGAAACTACAATGTTTTCCTATTTTCTACATGTAGGTTACTTGTATTTTAAAACATGCACTCTGTTCAGAACAGTAGGAAAACAGCAGGAATAGAAAGTGCAGGAGACGAGAACAATCAGTTATCTTAGCTTTAGACCAGAGGTATGTTTGTTAGCAGTCCAAGAGAACAACTAACTGCTTACAGGCATAGAGTAAGAAACTGCAAGGTCACTTCCTAAATTGAAAGATGGAGTAAAGCTCTGATGTCTGCTACTTACATGGGATGCTGAGCTAAAAGTCCAATGAAAAACAGGAGCAACCAGCTGAATATCCCTAGTTTCTCTGACAATGCAATACTCCTCAGAGACATTTATAGCCACTGCAATAGCAAATTAGCAGCTTCCCTTCTGTAGGAAGGCTTCTGAAAACTCAAACCACCAGTAAACTTCTGATGTTTGTCAGGGAAGATGGAGGAGAAAGAATCTACACTGACAGAAACACTGCAGGGTTTCAATTAAATATAGCAGTTTCCATCTTATGCCCAGAAACCAGACAGGAGCATGAAAGTGGAAGTAGTTTTGCCCAATCTTGGTTGCAAAGCCTCATGCACTAACTTAAGGGAAACATCTGCCAGCACTGAATTTGTAACAGTTTATGCTATCAGCAGCAAAATTTCTACAAGAATACTCCTATGAGTAATGTAACATCACCCCAGGCACCAAACATAACAGCAATTCTGCTTCTCAAAGTTACCCACTTCTTCCCACAGCTGAGCTCAAAAGCTTTAGAAGAAAACTGCCCCCAGTAAGCAACTATCTTCCTAAAGTGCAGGTTTCCACATGCCATGTAACCAGTGCTTTAAAGCTCTGCTGCTTCACAGATGGAGACAACAAAGCGACATGCAAAAAGCTCGTGGGAGTGGAAACCGAGGAAGAACAGGTACAAAAAAGCTTCAAAAAAAAAAAAGCTGTCAGTCAAATGGAAAGATATTTCATAGGTCTCCTTTAGCTCCTTGGACAGACAGCAGACCTCGATGACCTCAATGTGCTATGCCTTGTTGGCTATAAAAAGTTTTTTTTTTTTTTAAGCCTTTTAAAAAAGAAAAAAGATGACTTCCCTCCCTTCAGTAAAATTTAATTTCTGAGAACTCATCCAAACAACAACTGGACCTGTTTTAAGCTGTGAAGTCACATCACCACCCTCTATTTTTTATTAACCAACCCTCTGGAAGTTGGAAATTCCTAAGCAAACTGCACATCTCATTTCTAAAAAAAACAAAAACAAAAAAACCCCAAAAACCCAAACCATTAAAATGGTCTAAATAGAAAATTTTATTTCTTCCAGTCCTAAACAGGCTTTTATAGCAGAAATCAGCCAATCTGAAAAAACACTGTACTTGCAATCACAAGACTTTGATCATATTAAGAATTCATTAGTAAGGGTTGAAGATTTTAGTCAAGATCTCAAGGCTTCCCATCATAAAACCCAAATAAGGTTTTAAAACAAATTATTGGTAAATGAAATATAAGTTATTGGTAATGGTTATACTTCCTAAACAGATCAGCTACAATAACGATTTAATTTCTTAAAGATTTTTGAAGCTTTAGTAAGACTTTAAAAATAAAATCAGAACACTGTATTGTCCAAGTAGCTTTATATTGTAGATACCACCCAAGCGTGAGTGAATACGTATTAAACCTGAATGTTCAACCAGTAATGGCAGCAGGCTACACAGCAGAGGTAGAAGAGTGGATAGTATTAACCTTTGGTAATATCTCACCATTAGTTCATTCTCCTTATGAGTCTGTTGATCTGATCTTCTCTGTTACCAGCATCCCCACCTTCCACGAAGTGGATCGTTTTCTTCTTCATTCCACCCCGAGGAGAGGACAACTTGAAGGGCCAAAGGAAGTTGTTCACAACTTTGAAGTTCTTGCCAACAGTGTAAATTTCATGGATCACATCTTCCATGCAGATGATACCAAGCTTTCCTAAAATTCAGAAACGTCGTTTTCAGAAGGGCTACAGAGCCACTGGTCAATGACAGGCTAAAAATTATCAAGTTATTATTGTCATACCTACTTATTTTGATAAACTTCAGGAAGTCAGAAAGCACCCGCTCTGTCACAACACCCAGTGACTGACTTTTCCAATTAAAATAGATTAGCTGCAGCCAACTCAACATTATTTAGTTGTTACATTAGGCAAGAGGATCAGTTTCAACTGTTGGAATATTTGTAGCCAGCAGTAAGGAACAACAAACAAACCCCACTTAGTGAATCTTAGGAAAATAAGACTGTGTTCTTTGAAGAAAAGCTAGATTAAATACACTTAAACCCTAGCTATGTGTAGCTCAGGGAAATTCACTGAACTACTTATGCTGTTGAATAATGCAACAGCCTGTTTTCTTAATCCCTTTCCAGAATCTTCAGCGGCACGTTACGAGTTAACTGCTCGTAAAATACAATGCTAAAAAAGAAAGTGATTATAGCTAATACTTGTACCTTTAGAATCTGATTACCTATTGCACTGGAAAAAGAACAAACATGACAGTCAAATTTGAAACGATACACAAATCAAGTGCCAAAAATGGAAGAGACATCAGTGTTTGCTTTCATTTCTGGCACAGCTGGGAAAGGAGGAGCCTCCTAGAGCAACAAGTGACAACTGACCACCATGCTTTGTTTTTACTAAATACACCAATGGCTTTTACTAGCCAGTTCTTCTGACAGGAATTTTAAAAAGTCTGTTTACCAGACCATGAAGGTCTAAGAGACAAACACTGTCTAATATTAAATTTGAAACTTCAGAGCTATGTATGATAAGCTTCTTTCCTGCTGCAGCACCTTTTCATTACTGAAAGATCTACTGATCTATTAAAGGTCAAGGAATTTACATTTAAAATTACAGATTTAAAATACTAAAATTTGATTCTTTACACTGGTTTTCAATACTTTATAATGAAAGTTACTTCCACCTTTCTTTGTATTAAACTATAAAGACAGAAGTAGAGATTATTAACCAATCACTACTATTCTCCAGAGATCAATAAGAATAGTTGCCCATCTTAGCGTTAAACACCCAAATGCAACAAGTCCATTTCTTGTTTTGTTAAGTGAACCAGTATTTACCAAGGCGTTTCTGAATCAAGGAGTTATCAGTAAGAGCAATGCGCTGCTTGTTGATCTTGCCATAACCACGCTTGTAGATCAATTCATGCACAGACTTCAGATTGGGATAACTGAAACAGTCATGTTAAAAAAAAAAAGAATTATTAGTCTTTGCAAGCCACCTTCCAAGTTAACATCCCCGAATGAAACTTCCATAACAAACAATTTAAGATCATTTCAGCATGTCCCAATTGTAAATACAAAAGCAACAGAGAAGCAAATCTTACTCATACCAAGTTCCCAACAGCACTAGTATGAGAGTGTAATCATATCTAGCAAGCATTGCCCTTTAAAGCACTGCCTTAATCATGTTTTCAATTCAAAGCAGGGAAAGCACACAGAAGGCATAAAAACATTTTGAACACAAGGAAAACTTGCAAGTCTAGTATAGCCAAATGCAAAAGGCACTCAGCATTTGCACCCTGATTTGATAAAAGTTGCCATTTCACTCACCCCCATGCAATATAGGGTTCAACAATCCGCAACATGTTGATAGAAGCTTTGTTGAGTTTTACAAATGTGCCATTAAAAATCTGACGCAGGCGAAGAAGCTGCAACACCTTGCGGACCTTAGGGCTGACACCATTGGTACTAGAGAACATAGGACATATGCCTCAATTATCTACATCCCAGAAAACACTACATATCAGGTTAAAAAAAACCCACAATAGCATTGTTCCCATATGAAATCCACCACTATTTTACAAAGCAAGCTTAGTGAATTATTTACTGTGGCTATCTATTTCAGTATTAAGTTAAAACAGATCTATTTCAATTAAAAGAATTGAGATAAGCATGACACTGAAAGAATTCAGAACTATTCTTGTGCTCTCCTGAACATAATTCTTCCAATCACACCTTTTGTTAGTTTTCTCTAACGTTTTACCAAAGGAGAGTTAAACAAACACTTCAGACAGCTGGCACAGCCAGCACAAGGATTTTGCACTTAATTAAATAAGCCTCTGATGCACGTACAACACTACTGCCAACAACTTTCCATGCCACCCACGGAAGGCTGGATTTTATTTACATATTTAAACCCTCAAAACAGACAGGTAACAGGAAAGCCAATTTCAGTGCTTTTGAACATACAATTGTTTACATCTATATTCAATCTTACCCTCTTATCCTGATCACAAATGCCAGTTTTGGTTCTGCTGGAACGTAGTAATTGCCAGCTTTTCGGGCCATCCTGGCCATACGGATCTCCTGCCTATACATGTGCCTGTACTCCTTGTGGTAAGCTTGGGCTCTTGCATAGATGAGTTTTCTTTGCGCCTTACGAAACTGAAACCAATTGAAAATTACTTAGGATTATACAATGCCTCTTAACACATCAAAATCACCTTAAAATCATGTAGGACATTCTAGAATTTCCCACAAATAACACAGATTTAAGGAACACCTGCCCATATCATGGAGTTTAGAATCACTCTCAGTGATATTCTACAGAATCTGGAAGACTTACACAGCAGTGATGCTTCACCATGAACAATGTTATCATGCATCGACCTTACCCTCACAAAGGCTATAACCTCTTGCCTTGTAGAAGGCCAACTTTAATCTTATAGAAAACTGTACACTTTGCCCTTACTCTGCCCAGAACTGGTCTGTTATTGGCGGAAAAAAAAAAAAAAAAGCATATTTTAGTCCAAAATATTAAGAAAATATCAACCCATTAGACCTAAATACTGTAAACTTCTGTATTGCGTTGTATCAGTGGTAGTAACTGATACCGCAACAGATAAACAATTCAAGTCAAGGAGTCATGAAATATTCACCTTTTTTATAGCCAATATTTTCTTCTGACGCTTGGCTTTTATAGCTGCATAAGCCTGCCGCTTCTTCAGCAGGCTTTCCGGTACAGATGGCACCTTCTTTGCTCTAAAGGAAAAGAGAAAAAAAAAAACTCTTTTAGCTGATATAAAGAAACCAGGCTTTAAAGTAAACACATGAAAAACATCAACGCAAACTCTGAAGACAACGCGCATTCAGGCCTTGCTGCCTCGCACCAGTTCACCGAGGCATTTTCCTTGTTCCCGCTGTCGCCAAGCCTCAATGCAGCCTGCAGAGATCACCTGTTACACCAGACAAAGCACTCTGACAGACCAGCTGTTGAGCTGCACGCAACCTATGTACGCAACCCTAAAGACTGAGAGCGCTTCAGTGACAAGAAGTTTCTACCCTACTTTGCCGTAATCCAATCTGTAATAAAACGAAGTCTGAAAAGCGCATCTCTTTCAGATTAATAAACGTTTCAACAGGTGCTTTAAGAAGAAAAACTAGTTTGGCAGTATTCTGAAATTTATTTCACAGGACTTCAAGCTTACTCAGATTTTAAACTCTTACGTATGACAAAGCTCGCAAGGGCAGTGTTTATAGACCCGTAACTAGCCGGCCGAGCTCCCACCCTAAGCGCACCCGCCTGTGACTCCCTCCTCAAGCCG
Source organism: Nipponia nippon (assembly GCF_047370975.1). NCBI lineage: Eukaryota > Metazoa > Chordata > Aves > Pelecaniformes > Threskiornithidae > Nipponia > Nipponia nippon. The sequence goes on along the minus strand of NW_028262290.1, from coordinate 35,332,145 downwards.
CACACCGCTTGGCGCAGCCCGGCGCAGCACTGACCGCCCACCCGCCCGCCCGCCCGCCGAGCCAGACGAAACTCTGCCGCCCAGCGTCCCTCGCCCACGGACGGCCCTTGGGGGCCAGCTCTCCCTCCCCACCCCACCGAGGGCCGACGGGGCAGCAACCGCCACCCCCTGCGGAAGGAACAGGACCGGCGGCGGCTGCATCCCCGCCGCGCCGGGCCCTCTCCTTCCGCCACTCCCGGCCCCGGGCCACTTGTGCCCCCTCCCGCGCCGGCGGCAGAGGCCTGGCGACCCGGGAGCGGTGGGCCAGCGTCCCGATGGCGGGGGCATGGAGCAGACACCGCCGCAGCCGCCGATGGGGGCGGATTATCCCGGGGCGGGACAGCCACTTACTCCTTCTCCGCCATGATCAGCTCCGGAAGAGAGAGGGCGGGTGCATGCGCAGGGACGACTTAACCCTGCTGCCTGCGCAGGCAGGGCCCTGGGCGCCGGCAGGGCCCCGGGTCCGGGCGTCCGCGGCGGTGCCTGACCGCGGTGCGGGCGCCGGGGTGGTCAGCGAGCGCCTGAGGAGAGAGGGCCCGGGCCCGGCTGCGGTGCGGGAGGCGCTCCGCCGTCAAACCCAGCCTTCACCGCAGGAGGCTGAAAACGTGGGGGGCTGCTAGGCACCCCGTGCAAGGCAGGGCTTCCCCTGTTCCAGCCTGAAAACCTGTCGGAAAGCCGATGGGACACCACCTCCCGCCCTGCGCCTCCAGCGCCGAGGCGGGGATGGAGGCCGAGATCGGGGAAATGCCGCTGAGGGGTGAGGGAAGCGGGAGTCAGGCCGAAGCCAGGCCGAGCCCGGCTACTGATCCATAACCGTGCTCCTCCTGCTCAGCCCCGGGGGCCGAAGCGCTTCCCGCGGGAGAGCCCGAGCTCCCGCTGCCTTTCCATCCCTGCAGCGGGACGGAGCCGTGCGTGAGGAGCAGGGCTTTCGGCTGCCTTCGAGGGCTGCCGCCCCGCTCACCCCTGCCCTGGCCCGGGTCATCCCGGCCGTCGCGCCTGCGGGATGGCTCAGCAGGGCGCACGGGGAAATGGGAACCGCGGGCTCCGATGTCTTTATTGGGTTGGGTTTCTTTTCGACTCACCGTACAAAAATAATAATTGCGTAGATGGAGACGGGAGGACGGTTCAGGGAGCTGTGCTGCCAGCAGAGCTGCCCATCGCAGCATGGCGGCTTTGCATGTGGGAGGCTGCGTAAGGCTGCCGAGCGTGGCTCTTGGGCTGGATCCCGTGAATGTGCCCTTAAAAACACCCATGGAGGCACCGGCCCTGACCGGGAAGAAGGGGAATTAGTGGAACCTGGAGCGGCAAAGAATTATCCAGTGTAAAAAAAAAAAGAATCACAGAATGGGTTAGAAGGGGCCTTTACAGATCACCTACGCCAACCCCACTGCCACAGACAGGGACATCTTTCACCAGATAAGTTGCTCAAAGCCCCATACAAACGTAGGCAGCTGGGCTGGGGGTAACGAACGCCGAGCTCTGCGTTTGCTGCTTTTATTTGTTGGCTGTTGACAGCACGCAGAGGTGCTAGGTAGCGCTGAAGAACGTTATTGAGAATGCTTTGGGTTTAGGCTGCAGCTGTATCGGCGCTGATTTTTGTAAAATAGTATTACTTGATGCTAATACAGAAGCTTGTATCACTTGATCTCATTAAAACTATTATAAAAAGGGGGAATTAAAATCAGCACGCGATTGTGCAATAAAACACCTTCAGTATCTGCTGAAGGAAGAGGTGGTCTGCACTTTCTCCCAAGAGTTTTGAACTCGAATTTCTGCTAAATCGGAGAGGCAGTGTTCGCAAATACAAAGTCCCAACAACTCTTCTGAAAACTGGTGGCTGCAGAGGGAAGAAAGGACGTGGCTTCTGCACACGGCTGCAGGAGGGCAGAGGCAGCGGGATGAGTCCTGCCCTCCCGCATGTGGGAAGCGCCGAGGGCACGCTCTGCTCGTCGTCCTCAGGAGCGGGCAGCTGCCCGGGCTGCTCCCGCCGCTGGGCGCCCATCCACGGGGAGCGGCAGTCGTTATCCCACGGAAGAAAATACTTTCCGCATGCTGGTACTTCTGGGCTCCCATTTCAGTCGGCGGCTGGTTAGATATTAATAGCCTCTATGTCTGGCTGACAGGCCAAAAAAACCATCGGGGTTTTGCTCAGCAGTTTCTCACAGCTCAGCAGAGAAACCCGAGGCGCACAGGCCTCAAGATGGCGCTCTGGCGGGCGGGGGGCGGGCGCTGGGCACCCTGGGACATGTAGTCCGCACGGCCCCCGCCGGGAGGCGGGTTTCTGCCGGGCCCCGGCCGCTGTGAGCCGCCGGGATGCCCGCCTCTGGGCGGCGCGGAGCACCGGCCGGGCCCGTTCCCTCCGGGGCGAGGCCTGGCGCGGCCGCGGGGCCCGGCCCCGGCGGCGGGGCGGAGCGGGGCGAGGAGGGGCCGCGGCGGGGGCGGGGGTCCCGGGAATGCGGGGCGGGCTGGGCCGGCCCGGGGGAGGGCTGGGGAGCCCGGGGGAGGGGCCCGGCCGCCCGGCCCGCCCTATATAGGGGGCCGAGCGAGCAAGATGCTCACTGCCAGTAGCGGGGCCGCGGACTTGTGGGGACGGGGAGGCGGCGGGCGGGCGGGCAGGCAGGCAGCGCCGTGTCCGGGCTCCTTCCTTGGCGTGTGTGACTGAGGCAGGGCGCGGGGCCGCGGCGGCGCCCGGCTCCGAGTGCGAGCGGCGCGGAGAGAGGGGGAGCCCGGCCCCAGGCGGCGCAGCGGGACCCGCGGGAGCGGGGTCTCCCTCCCTGTCCCGGGCAGGGGCGGCCCCAGGTGGAGGAGCCGGGCGGCGAGGAGGAGCCGCCGCCCGCGTCCGTCCCCTCCGGCTCCGCGGGCGGCCGTGCCCGGGACGCGCGGGTGCCCCGTGCGCGGTCGGGGTCCGGCAGCATGAACATCCTGCTGGAGCTCTTCGTGGTGACTTTCAGAGTGCTGTGGGCTTTTGTGCTGGCCGCGGCCAAGTGGCTGGTGCGGCCCAAGGAGAAGAGCGTGGCGGGGCAGGTGTGCCTGATCACCGGAGCGGGCAGCGGCCTGGGCCGCCTCTTTGCCCTGGAGTTTGCCCGGCGCCGGGCGCTGCTGGTGCTGTGGGACATCAACACGCAGAGCAACGAGGAGACGGCGGGCATGGTGCGCCACATCTACCGGGAGATGGCCGAGGCGGCGGCCGCCGCCGCCCCCAGAGGTAAGCGGCGGCCTGCCGGGGCGGGCTGCCCGGGCTGTCCCGGCCCGGGCCCGGGCGCTGCCCTGCGCCTCTCACCTGCCCGGCCGCCGGCCCGGGGAGGAGGTAGACGAGGCTGGGTGCCTGGCGGGCTCCAGCCCGGAGCCGCTCTCACCTGCCGCAGGTGAGAGCGGCTACGGGCTGGAGCCCGCCGGGTGCGGGGGCTTGAAGCCCCCGTCAGTGCCCGGGCTCCACGTTGGCTCTGAGCAGAGAGACCTGCTTCGTGTGGCCTTGGACTCCAACAGCGGCTTTAAAACCGGCAGGTTTTTTTTTTAAACACTTTGGCAGCAATAGTAAATAGACGAGTCCTTGTGTACTGTGGTGACACCAAAGTAAATAGAAGTTTTACTGTAATGCAAATACGTTTGCTGTTTCCACTCGGCTACTTGTTTGAATGTCAAAATACAAGTAAGAACTTTATTTCCCCACCCCCCCCTTGTTCTCTTGTCTGTATTCCTTAGTACCTGGAGATGGAGAAAAAGATGCGCTGCTCCATTGCAACTTGCAGGTTTACACGTACACCTGTGATGTGGGCAAAAGAGAAAACGTCTACTCAACAGCTGAGAGGGTCCGCAAGGAGGTTGGCGAGGTGTCTGTCCTGGTTAACAATGCCGGTGTGGTCTCCGGGCACCATCTTCTGGAGTGTCCTGATGAGCTTATTGAGAGGACCATGATGGTTAACTGTCACGCACACTTCTGGGTAACCATAAGCTCCTTTCTGCTGCCCTTTTTGTCAGTTAATTTTGGGGAATTAACTGCTGTTGCTTAACTCTTGTCTCCTTGAGTTTTGTACTTGCTGTCTTTCATTTGCAAGCTCGCTACTTTGTGGTGGTTTCTTGTTTTTAACTTACTGTTCTGTTCAACAGGAATGGTAGGTATTAAAATTATTAACAAATAGTTGTAAATCGACTATATCTTCCTGGAATCCAGAGTTTCAAGTCTCATGCCCTTTTCTGTAGCCCTGGATATGAAATCCTCTGCAAGCATAACCTCTCAATCTGCTTAAAGGTTGTTACTGTTAATGAATGACTCTCAGCCTTCCTCCCGTAGTCTTCTGCCAGCATGTTAGCAGCTTTAAGATGCTGTTTTAATGATGGTTACAATAGCAAACTTGCACATTTCTGGAAAAAATACTTAAAACCCCTGCTGGAAATGTTGTTTGAATTGCCTTGGAGGCAAATTGTTCCTTTTGAAGGCTGGGAGAAAAGGCAAAAAAGATTTCGCAAGAAATCAAGCCAAGAACACTTTTTCAGGAATCCTGCGTATTTGTCCTCATAGCTTTCTCTGGGGGCTGCCAGTAGAAGTAAGAAGATCTTTAATATGATTTCTGGGGTGATATTGTCTCCATAACTAGCAGATGCTAATCAAGGAGAACAAGCTATGTGATCTTACTCTTTTTGTCTGTCTAAACCTTGTTTTCCTGTGTGGTTTATTTTTAAACCCACAGTAGTGTGGAGTTACATAAATTGGAGTGTCGAAGGAGGGCATGATGCACACTCGGGTTAGCATTAGCTGTCAGACTGAGCCCATTGTTAGTATTAAAACTGTTCTTTGGTCCTTCAAATAAGGTTATGAAATACACTTGCATAACAGTCAAAGGCTTAAGCAATCTGAAATATACTTCAACTTAAGCCTTCTTTGGCTAGTCTTACCTTTTCATTATAAAATCTTGTAAAATGCCTCATCTTCAAAACTTAGAAGGCCCTCCCAAACCAAACTTCTTTAACATGGAAGTGAAATGCTGTTTCATAACCCTAAAGGAGCCCCTGCAAATCTGCACTGTGGAACACTTAATGGCAGAGCAGTCTTTTTTCCAATGTATTGTAGAGCTTGCAGAGACAGTGCTTAAACTTCAGTGCACATGAGATAGTATGTTTAGAAACTATTTTAAACTCCAGAAGTATATTTTAAGGCAATTTGAAAAGTTCTGAGAAAGCTTATGACTTCTTACAACTGAGAGCTCTGTGTGTTCCCCTTCATAGAAGTTAAATTGATGCTTAAGCAAACAGAGATGTGCACTAAATTTAATGACTGTTATTGATGTGGTTTAAATGCCGAATTGACAAAGTTTCCAAGAACTCTAAATTATGACATCACCATGAATTAAAATATGGGAGGATCCTAAATTCTCCAGCTGTTCTTCCTTCAGGCCTAAGTCATACACTTATTTATAACATTGTTTCAGAGACCTTTTTAAAGCACCCTCTGTGTGTTCCGAGTCTCTCACAGTAATAGAAAACTAAACTTAGAGTTTAGTATTGCTATGATTGGGTTTCTGTAAGAGTTTCATTCATCTCTAAATGTTACATTGTGAAGTGACTTTAAAAAAAACCTACTCCAAGAAGGTATAGTTAGATCTGAACTGTGGAACTTCAGATCTTGGCTTAAGCTTCTGAGGAGCAGTCAACACCATATTTAATTGAAGATCTGTTCATATGTATACTTCCTGCAGATCCTGTGTCCTGCCTTGCTTTTCCTTCTATTTTTTGCTGTTGGCAAAGCTTTTTTCCTTGTCTTCCTCTTCATGATCCCAGAAAAGGTTGGCTTGACCAACAGTGGGTGGACTTCTATTAAAAGTAATAGTACTTAATTCATAAGAGATCATCTGAATCAGCTGATTTGAAGCCAACTTTTTTGATGCAAGTCAATGCTCACTTAAATAGAACAATGTGTCTAGATGTGTGAAGTCTTGTACAGCTAGTCTTTTCCATGTCAGCTAAACTGGTGGTCCAAAAGCAAAGCTAATACTCTGGAGCATTATGTAGGCTTTTAACTATTCTTGGAGGGTGTCTCGTCCAAAAAGCTGTAAATGGATTTTATAAAGACATGGATCTTCCATGTAATATTGCTTCAGTAGTTAAGTGTCTGCACTTTCTGGGTTTTTGTTGGTTTTTTAATGTGTAACAGGAAATTCTTCCTTATCCCTTGATCATTAATCAAGCCTTAGTGTGCTTTCTATATAAAAACCTAAAATGGGACTCTAGTACTGTCCCCTTGAAACATCTGAAATAAGATTGATTGCCTGGTGTCTGTGCAGAATGCAGGTGATCTGAGCTTGCTTTATGTTAGCAGCTACAATCTGAAGGCTGCCCAACTTCTGCAGTAGGCAGTGACATGAAAGTCTGTCACTGGTTTGCTGTTGTGACTCCAGCTGGGCTGTGTACCATATCACAAACTGGCAGTCAAGAGAGCCTTAGCAGCATGCCACAACCTAAACAGATGCTTTCCATTTTGCTGACATTCATGATTTGTGTAATGCTTCCTATGAGTGTTCTATATAAACATGTCACCACTGCATCATGTAGCAATTTCCACAGCATAAAATCCACTGCAGTATTAAAACCCTGTTATTTCATGCTGTGATAACTTGAATGCTTCTGATATTGAAAATGTAGGGACAAAATCCATTCCTGGTTTGAAACAAGCCAGCTCTGGTTTACTATAATTTGCAGATGCATAAAACTGTAGCAGGAGTGTAATGCTATCTTTCCTGCCAGTCTGTTGTAAGAATAATAACTTACTTGGCTGCATGTGTTAATTACTGGAATTGAACTTCTGCAGACTAGGAAATTTTCTTCCTGTGATATGTCAGGATTCAGATTTGAAAAATGTTAAATAGCAGTATAAGATAAAGCTGTTGCTTAATTAGCTTTAAGCAAATACAGAAATAACAGTTTTTCTTTCTTGTGGTTTTACAATAAAGCTTAAGTGAAGTATCAAAATAGTCTGTTTTAGGTCATGTAACTGTGTTTAAAACTGCTGCACAAACTCTTATTTCAGGACAGCCTGAGATTCTTGTACCTACTCTAACATTTTTTTTTCTGGAAGAATAATGCTATTGCTGGATAAGTAGGTATTAATATTGTGTATCAGCATAGTACCTGAGAAATCCTTCTAGATTTGGTCGTTGAATGGGACTCATGGAGGGGCAGGGGCAAGGCAATGATCAGGGTCTGTGAAGTTCTGTGACGTGAAGGTCCTTCTGTACAGCAGATCTTCAGTATTCAGCTCTGAGAGAAAAGTGATCTGTGTTTCCCTGTGAATGTGGATCATCTGAAACTTTCAGCTTAAAGCTCTCCTCCTAGAGGAGTTCTCTTCAACTTACCAAAAGGGGGAAGCAAAAGCATTCAGCTCCAGCTGTCATGTCTACTAAAAAAAAAATCCACATAGTGAGAGACTAGGGCCCAGAGTTTCAAGACTTGTATACTGCTGTCTTAACTGGAGTATTATGTTCATTCATTTACAAACTACTTGATTTTTGAAGTTATGCAGGTATATTTGTTTTTGTAGGAATTGAGCATATCTCTTAGGTGGCCTGACCTTAATACAGGAAAATGTAAAAACTGAGTAAAGAGGGAAATACTACTCAAGTAATTAAGGCGTTAATAAATAGTCTAAAAATTAAACTTAAATGTACCTTGAAAAGAAAGTTAATGGAGAGTTACTAAATCAAATACCTCTCTATGCAGCTGCTGTAGTTGTCAGTCTAATTAGACTGACAGGATTGCTAAAGCATTGCAAAATAAGTGGCTTAGTTATCTATAATGTATCAATACTTATGTATTGTTATTCCAGTCTCTTCAAGCTCCCCAGTGTTAAATAAAACTCACTTATGCCTATAGTTTGTTTATTTTAAATAGGGAAGTATTATACTTAGTGTGCACACTGAACCTTCTACAGAAGAAAAGATGGCTTAAGTTATGAAACTATACCATGCTGAGTCTTGTGGCCTGTTGGCATAGCAGTTTGATTTTTGTTTTCATCTCTACGATTCTAGTATCTACGATAAAATATAGACACAATATTCCACTTACAGGCCAGCTAGCTATATTTAGCATTTTGGATGAGTGGAATTAGCTGCTTTAATTTATTTTTTAATTTCATGATAATGTATCCCAAGATGCATAAATTTACTTACAAAGTTTAATCTACGAGTTCTTGACTTTTTTCTTTGAAAAATGAGTTGGATCAAGTTCAAGCAAAACATGTGCATGTGATCCAAAAAGTGTCATCAAAAATAACTCTTCCCTTGCAAAATCATTCCAGCTACATGCCACCAGTAAATTACCCTGGATAGCACATGTGTTTCATATACTGTGGTAGCATGCTGGGTAGTGAATATGAAAGAAAAAGCAGTCACACTCTTAGCTACGGAAATAGTCATATTAGTCGTACTTAAAACTTATAAGTGCTTTGGTATGGTTCTGCAGTTCATATGTTCTTGAGTTCATTTCTCAGGAAAATAGAAGGAAACTATCAATTGAGAAAATACTATCTTCCAGATGCACACTCTAGAAAACTGCACTTTCCCATTTTTTTGAAGGAGTATACTTAACACAAGTTTTAGAAAATAAATGGGTGGATATATATTTCTGGAGCTTGAGTGGGCACAAGACTACTGGCTCAGAGCTTCTCTCACAGATTTATTTTATGGTCTACGAGGAGCTTGTCTAGCATTGTGTCAAGCATAGTTGTCACCAGCAGGCAATCTTTAATTTTGTAACCTGTATCTTGCAATCTGTGTGTATCTGTAATCTAGCCTTGCAGTCACATTTTAGTTGTAGTGATTGTTTTAAAAAAAAAAATCATTTAAAGTTGGTTTTTTTTGTTTCAGTTTTCTGATTTTGGGGGGGGGGGGGGGTGCACCAAGCCAAACCATTTATTAGGTACCTGGATGTCTAAGCTTTGGCTATAGGAGTGATCTTATTGGTTTCAGAGTAAACATGGGTGAGGATAAAAATGACTCTTCGGACAACGTGCTCATCTGGAGAGTCAGCAAGCATAATTAAGATCCACCTACCGCCCCATCCCAATGTGCTTAGTCTTATGGAAAATGCCCCTTCATTTGCCTTGTGTAGGAATCACATGAATTCAAGCACTTCCTAATTGGGATTCCAGAGTGCTGCCCACCGACCTGTGATTGTTCCACAAGTTACTCAACTCTAGTCCCTGAGGTCCATTGAGGCTGTTCAGCCATGGTTCTCCATTGTCAACTGTATCTTGATGATAAATGAGTATTACATATCAAGGAGTCTGAACAAAACAGCTTATAGTGCTCTTGACTTGTTTAATTAGCACCACTTCTATCGGGGGAGTGGGGAAATCATATTGAAGATTCTTCGAGCATGTTACTCACAACACTGACCTTCCTACGTATACTTTCTGTGCTAGAGCATCTTGCTTGCACGGTGGAGAATGCTGACCTCTTTTGTTCAAATAGCAGCAGAATTCATGCATTTCCCTTCTATTTAATGATGTAAAGTATTTGATTTTCATCCCAGTCAGTTAACAAATGTGAAGTGACTGTTCAGAATGTTTTCCTTAAACTGTTTCAGTTACACCCTAGCTTTTGCGACAGCTTCTCTCAGGCATACTTTGGAAATTGATTTGCTGCGCCATTTGAAAGGTGCATGGATCTTAGACTCTCAAATGACAGAAAATAGAGATTCTCAGGTTGTGACCCATGGATTGTTTGTTGCCTGTAGGTCGGTGTCCAAGGTGGTAGCATAAGGTGTGATCAGTCTGTTACTTTCATGCGCTAAACTATAGGAAGCTTGAAGAGTTTAGGTGAAAGCAGTAATATATTTCACAGAAAAGCAATGTGAAAATTCCATTAAGGAAAGGGAAAGTTGTCCTGAAGCGAACATGCCAAAACTTCTCAAACCATTTGAAACATATTTGAAGTATTAATCAATTATTAGTGGCTTGCAATTCTACAGCTATCTAAATTTATTTTAGCTGGAGTTGCAGTATAGCTTGCAGAGGTAAGGCACTTGGGGTAATCTCACTCTTCAGTCTCCTGTGACTTTTTCTGATGCTCGGAGACTTGTCAGCAAACCATATGAATGCTTTCAGGATTGCTAATCTACTCTGAAAAAATGGTCCTGAATAAGCGATCAATGCGATGATTAAATTCCTGCTTCTTATGGAATGAGGTACATTGGCTGAATAAGCAAAAACTTTGCACTGGCTTTGGTCTGATATTATGCTGTTACTTGTGAAGGATTTGGGGAGACAGGAAAACCTTGGATGGAACGATAGTCTTTGCCAGCATGGTGCCTAACCTCGCTAGAAGTGGAGAGAGTGATTCTTCACTGTCTCAGTGAAATACTTGGTCTAAAAGATAATGTGTATGTCTGTCTTGTCCTGTGGAGGTTAGGAGAGCAATGGAGTTTAAAGTTCCAGATTCTTCTACGCCCTCAGACATATGATGTTAATTTTGGGGTTGTCCTATGCACGGCCAGGAGTTGGACTCGATGACCTTTGTGGGTCCCTTCCAAGTCAGGACATTCTGTGATTCTATCTACAAGTAACATCCACTTTTATTTTATGAAAAGCAGCTAAGTTAATGAGATCTCATTATGTTATTAACTTTGTGTAATAACCAAGCGACTATGGCAGACTTTTAGAAGACAAGCGTGTTCATGTGCTCCACTGCGGAGAAAAGCAATCCTAATTATAATGTGGCTAAGTGTCCTTCTAACCCAGTGTTTGCATCACTGCCTAAGACCTGTCTTAACTGATCTGTGTGGGTGAGCTCCTTTTCTGTAGCTCTCAGTGTCATCAATTACTCTGACTAGACAGGTTGAGGAAAGATGAATGTTATGTTTTCTAGCACCATCCCTGCCATTTTAGCACTGCACTTTTTAAACCTTTTCTACTTTTATCTTTATCAGATCCCAAGTATTATTCTTTCGCAATGCTTCTCATGCTTTGATTTTGCTTCTGGGTTTTTTTTTGGGGGGAAGGGAAGGTTTTTGTTATGTATCTCTAGTAGTAAACCTTTCCACAGTCCTCTGTATGTAAAAGCCAGAGCATCACTCTCTTGATAAACCTTACTTCCTTGACCTCTGAGGTTTTCTGGCTATTCACACTGATGGTAAAACTGAGTTACTGATACCTGTCTGTCTTTTGCGAAAAATGGTAGAGGTCTTTCAGCAAAGGCAAACTGAAGCTGATTTACATGCGATGCTATATGCTTTTGCCTGTGGTCTTTGGCTTCTTAGTCTGTTAAAAAAAAAGAAAGTCTTTCAAAATGCAGTTACAGTGTAGGTGAGTAGGCATAGACTTTGAGATTGGTAGAATCTCAGTTCCTGAGGTTTAGTTTGAAAGAAGATGTGTCACAAACGGGGGAGAGATTTACATCTGTGCTTACACTTCTGAATGAACACTTTGTTCTTGTAAATAATTATCTTAGTATAATGATTTATATGCCACTCAAATTAACATTTGACACGAGTGAGTTACCACAACTGGGATGGGAGGGCATGGTAGGCCAAGGAATGCCAAAACAGCTGTGGAGCCGAGGTGAGCGACTTGGTGTGAGCCTTTTGAAATTCAAGTTTGTTTGGCTGTGGAATTCTGCACCTAAATGTGCCCTGGTGCCGGTTGCTTCTGCCATCTGTTTGAACTTGTGTGACAGCTTCTCAAGCACTCCCTTTTCAGCGTTGGTTTGGAAAAGTGCTTGAGCGTATGCTTAAAAGTAACTTGTCCAAATTTTCTATTGACTTAGTATGAAACTACAACGCAGCTTAGTGGTGGCAAGCTGTCACATAGGATCTTGAATCTGCACCTTACCTTGCACTAGTTTTGGTATTCATCTGATCTTTGAGTGAGCCAGTTCAGCTCACTAACTTGTCTGGAGGGTGAGGAGGAAAGCCGTTAATTCTCTTGGCAAAGTTGATGAGTTTTTCTATTTAGAGACTAGAATCAGCTCATCGACATTTCAGACTTGCATTAGCTGGTGTATGGGGTGTGTGTGCTGGGGAAAGGGTGAGGAGGAATAGGATAAAACCACATAGCTGTGAACAGGACCTCTGTGGCTGTCTAATGAAACCTTATTCTTGGAGAGATTTTCTGGAATAGATTTACAGGCTCTAAATAGTTAAATAAATAGTCATAAATGGTTCCAAGCTATAGCAAATCCATCACTGTCATAAGTCTGAATGTAACAACTCGACTTCTAAAGAGATTGCAGTATTTTAATTACACACCATTAAAAACCCTCGGATAAAGGTAAGTTAGTTTTCTGAACACATCAAATAATGTTGTGTTAACAGCTCTAGCTTATTTGCCTTGCACTGATACTATGGTTGCTGTTGTGTACCGTCGAGAGAAATGATCTCTGTGCCTGCTTCACTGTTTGACTTCTCTGGAAATCAGTTGTACTAACACTGTTTGAATGTGGAAAAAACAGGCCAGAGCCATGTTTCAGCTTGTGGGAAATGAGCATAGTTTCCACAGGCAGGCAAAGGAAGTATCTCTCTGTCTTTGAAAACTCACCGCCAAGAAAGTGAGTAGTTTGGTGTTTGGTTAAAATGCCTGTGGAAGCAGAATCTTTGAAAATTGTATTAGCCACTGTTTTGGTCACTGTATTGGCTGGAGTTTTTCTGTCATTTTAGCCTTTGTGGGCTTATGAAGTGAAAGTTTACCTGCTAAGACTATTTTCTGCAGACCCTTTTTTGAGTGGGTGGGGAGAAGCACGAAACAGGAACGCCCTTTTAAAAACCTTTATTCTCCATGCATTTTAAAAATGTTACTTCTCATTCAGTGAGTTACTTTGTAGTAACTTGGAACCTTCTAGGGCCTTAGTGTTTCCTCAACAAACTTGAAGCTAATCTCCGTTCAACTATAATATCTTCTTAATTTTTCTGTTCCACTAAGTAAGACTGTTACATGAAAAGGGAAGCTTTCCTTATAATCTTGTTCCTCTTGTGAGATACTCAGGGCATAGTCACTTTCCTTTTTATAAAGTAATTGATTCAAAACAATGACTTAGTGACTGAGTTGGAGAGGATGAGTAAAGTGACTCAGCTTTCATCTGCATGCAAGTAGTATAGCAGTTGCAGTTCTATGGAGGTACTGGCCTTAAGGTATCTATAAAATGTGAGACAGTCTTTTTCTGTTTAGCCACTTCTTGAAAAGTCTGTTACATAAATCATAACATGAATGATGACTTCATATTTTCCGTAAGTAGTTCTGACAGTATGGTTCTCTAGTAATTTTTTGGAAACATGCAGACTAAAATACCAAGTTTTACTAAATATTCCAGAGGATGACTAAGTTTATGGCAAGCTGGAGAGATATGTGTATTTAAAAGTTGGATCGTGTTCTTGTTCACTGAACAGAGTATTCTGAGCTCTTATCTAACAGTTGTTGTAAAATGAATTTGTTATGTGGATTTTTCACTGACTCATAGGGGCATGTTTTCATTTTTGTCAAGATTATCAAATAGCTGGCAATAAATAACTGCTCTCCAAATGGTTGGACATTTGCTGCAAACTTGTGCTAACGAAGGTGAGGGACTAATGTGTTTGTTACACTAATGTCAACATAGCTCTGAAACACTACAAATCCTTTGACGCGGCCATTTGTCAGTATATAAACAAAGTAGAATTTCTAGTTGCTTGGCTTCAACAGAGCTTAAACCAGCTTTTGTGGAAAGGAGTAGCCAAGTGTTAACTTCTTACATCACTTGACCAGCAAACACTGAAGTAATTTCAAATTTGATGTTTAAATAAATACAAGTTAGGTCATCTTTACTGATAGGTCTGCCTGTGGAAGAATACAGGTTTGGTGGTGCTACCTGCTGGGACTATAACTTAAGTTCCTGCGTTTACAGGAGTGTAACTGGGCTGTCACAGCCATATTGGAGCTCTGTGTTAGTCTTGGGTGTAGGAAAGTGCAAATGCTGACATGGTAGATCTGAGCAGAAGGATTCACTTTCTTTAAACTGCATGTTACTTTTCAGTGGCTGCTGCCAACTGTGTAATACTTGCTTTAAATCGAATAGTAGTTGTGGTTTGGTAGCTATGATAGTCTGAGAGTATAATGAGATTAAAATTTGTGGAGAATAAATATCAACTTGTCTAATAAGATGCCTTTGGGCGGGAGGGAAGAGGTCAGCTTTTGAGCATGAGTACTTTGAAAGCTTCAGTTCTCATGCTTGGTTATGCCTTAAATTTGTGCCGGCTGGAGAAGTCTGCATGTATACATTTGTTCCCAAGTTCCACTTCAGTCTAGACTTATATCTTGCTTGTTTTGCAGCATAAGGCAGACTAAACACATAGCTGGGCCTCCAACAGCCCTCTTATCATGCCATCTTACCTACTACTCATCCTTCTTAGCTTTTAGATTAGTTTGGCATTTGAAATCCACAACAAACATTATTGGCAACTTATGTTCTGCACTTTTACATTGCTTAAGCAAAGATACTGTCTTTCTCCGTGTTCATTGCTAGCTGTCTAGAATCCAATATGATTACTCTGTCCAAGCTTTAAAAGCCATTAAAATTCAAAGCAGGCAGAATTGTCTGTGAGGGCTCAGAATACTCTAAGAAGCTGGCAAGGGAATGTCATTCCTGGAGGGCATCTAATAGCTGGGGGGGGGGATGGACAGACATCATTAGTTTTTGAAAACAGTATTGTATGTGTATGTTCTGGACTCAGCTGAAAATATGTTAATTCCACAAGAAATGCATTTAGGTGCTCTGCACTGCTTCATTGGACCCTCTCTCCAGCTGAAAGTACTTGAGGCCAAAGGAGAAGGAGAAATGGAAGTAGAACAGACACTGTCTCGGACAGAGCAGGATAATTTATTACAGGCAAGAGCTCCTATAGGGAGATACGGGAGAGAGATGGCAAAACTGGCATCCTTTCCAGTTAGTTAAAATTTTGTGTTGATAAACTTGCAGTTAACATAGGGACAGAGTGCAAGGTCTCTGCTGGCTTATGAACTTCTTCCTCTGTGAGAGGAAGAGTAATGGGCTGTTGAGCAGGGAGTTGGTATACTTGACTTAAGTGGAGAATCACAGAATGGTTGAGGTGGGAGGGGACCTCTGGAGGTCATCAGGTCCACCTGCCCTGCTCAAGCAGGGCCACATAGAGCCATGGCCCAGGACTGTGTCCAGGTGGCTTTTGAGTATCCCCAAGGATGGAGATTTCCACAGCCTCTCTGGGCAACCTGTGAGAAGGTGCTTCATTTTTCATAGACATATGAAATCAAAGATTTGCAAAAACTGGAGGGAAGAGGGCTACATATACAAACAGTAATTTAAACAATGATATATACTGCTGCATAT
Source organism: Nipponia nippon (assembly GCF_047370975.1). Taxonomy (NCBI): domain Eukaryota; kingdom Metazoa; phylum Chordata; class Aves; order Pelecaniformes; family Threskiornithidae; genus Nipponia; species Nipponia nippon. The sequence continues at coordinate 35,316,786 of NW_028262290.1, read as the reverse complement.
ATATGAAGCAGTTATACATCAAAAAAGTGATATCTGCAAGTACAGATGAAAGTACACAAGTTGGTGTGCATGTATGGTAGTATATATACAAGCATGTCCATTAAAGGCAGCTAGATGCTTCCACAAAAATGAGTGTTGGCATATAGTCTTTAGAAAGATCATACACTTTACAGGACAGGCCTGACATGTGAGGGTGGAAATAATTTAAAAAGCATGTAAATCCAAAATCTGTTTCCTCTTAGGAAGAAAGAATATAAAAATTCTCTGGACCAGAGATGGAGACTGCATACCAAAAACATAAAGGCTCTAACTTCCACTTGCTGTTATAGAAATAATAAGGGGGTAGTTGAGCTTGAATACCTGAACTTCTTCATGCCCAGAAAGCATATAAAGTAGTGGCCTCTCTAAATAGAAGTGAAACATTCTTAAGGAGAAATCAGGGCCACATTTGGCTGTGTTCTATGTACCTAAACCCCTGCCCTAGGTAAAGGTGCACTCAAAATCTAGAGTGATGCAATGGTGGGTAATGCAGAAAAGCTTTATGTAAGGCAACTGGGAGTTTGATTACCAGCAGACCACTGTAAACCTTAGGTAATGATACCTTTCCCACCTTGACTCTCAGGAAGAAAGTTTCTGAAGCAGAAATTGTATTACTTAGGTAGTGTTCTTGAGTACTTAACCTACACTTCAGAGAGGAGAACAAAGCCGTTTTCTACTCCAGTCTTAGTTACCCAATTTGGGGTAAGATCACAGGAAATGAAGTCCTTAAAAGAAAGGGGAGGGGCAGACAATGTAGTGACACGATAAGGCAACAGTAACAAAAGTTTCTGTTGCAATGTCCTTTCCTAAGCACTTTTCATATCCCACTCTCTGTACGCACAACCCTTTTTCAGCTAAGCCTTGTTAACAAACTATACAAAAGGCAATTTAGCTAGGCAATGTTCAGTTGCCCTAGGCATGGCATAATTAGTTCTAGTAGTAAAGAATGGAAATCAATGATTAATGTTTGGAAGATAACTAGTGGTATTAGTTTCCTGTGATTTTTTTTTTTAACAGCATTACTTATCTTATCTTTACTGTCTACCCATTGTAAACAGCTTTGTGGCACTAAGTTCTGACTAAGGAAACTACTTAACTCAGTTTCAGCTTTCTTCTGATATACTCAACATGAGTTGACTCCATGTAAGAGGAACCACTACAATAACTGAACCGTTCATGGGAAACAGTGGTAACTATTAGCATTGGAAATTGAAGAAATTTTGTAATTGGACCCTAAACATTACAAATGCTGAACAAGGTATTAATGTAAATATGGACTGTAGCATACTTGTTCTTTAGAAAATGGCATGACAGATGTTTGTTACTACTAACAAACACATTTACAAACTTCAGTAAATAAGGTTTAACCTAGTTTTGTACAACTTTGATGCTTCTCAGCTGATTAAGTATGTCTCTCGAGAAGCAAGGGATTTTATGTGTATGGATCGGTCATGAGGGTGGGGAAAACAGGAATGTTAATTACTAACATGAATTAATAATGAATGAAAAACCAAGCAAGTGATTCAAGTAATAGTTTTTACTTAGTGAAATGTTTACTTTTACTTAGTAAAATGTTTTTACTAATCTAAGACTTTATGCACTTCAAAACAGTATTTCATGCAGAGTTGGAGAGGAAAAAAAGATACTTACTTCTCTGTAAATCAAATACAGTTTTAAATTAACTGATGTTGCTTTTCATTGTGACTTAATTCTTCAGGGTTTTTACTTTGTTACCTTCATTTCTTAACCTGGGTAGATCTTATCTGTAGTTTCACTCTGTCTGCAAATGTAAGATATACAAAGTATTGGGGGGGGTGTGTGTGGCTTTGCTTCCTTGGTACTTGTCATCATTATAGACTCCTGTTTAAGTCTATCTTGTTCTTTCATGAGCTTCTGGTTGCAGGGCAACTGAAACATTATTACTGTGCATGTATGTTAAGCATTAACTGCTGTTGCAGTTCAATACTGAAGGAATCCCCATGGCCCCAAAACAGTGGGTTTTTATGTGAAGGACAAATAAAGCTTTAGTGAGAAATTGAAGGTTGTGTTGCCTGCCAGGAGCTAAATAACTAAGGGACTCCTTTTGAAATGAAATATTGGAAGGTCTAGCTTTTTTGTTTTGAACGCAGAGCCTGTTCAAGGCACACTTGAGGGCAATCCTTGAATAGTTTCCTTTCATGCTTTTAATACAGCTGTCTATGGAAGCTTGGCTTGAGGACATCATGTGTATCTCCTGATCCTTTTTGGTCCGAAAGGATCTGGGTAGATCCATCAACAATCCAGAGAAATCTCTGACTGACTTTTTTTAATTCATTACTTTAGGCAGATTGGGTAATTCTGGCCTATTTTTCATTATCGTTTCTTGAGAATAGAAACTGAAGATCAAAAATAGCACTAATTTCCACAGCTATTAAAATATTTACTTAGACAGTGGCTAATTATCCAGAAGAGGCCCAGCACTTCTTGAAAACAGTCAGGAGAGACATCTGAGCTCCTTTAAAGCACCGCTTTGGTCCCTTATGTTAGCAAGGTCAACAGTAGTTGTAGACTTCTGTCTGCCTTCTATGTTGAGCCTGTTACTGGCAGAGCCATATCCTTTGTGCTGTGCGGTCTCTAGTGTTCAACTCAGTACTTGGTGTTTTCATGTAGTCTCAGCACAGTTACTAATCTCACCTTAGCCTAACATTTTAGAGATGCTTGTAAAATGGAATTTAAGAAGGATGTGGAGATAATACAGGAAAAATAATTGAGATGATAGTGCAAGTGACAAGTAATTACTCCCAGTACTCATTGGAACCAAATAAAAAAGCTATAAGGGAAATAAATGGTTAAATCCAGGCTTGTAACTGCGTGCTTTGGTGCGTGAGAAGGCATTTTGGATATTATAGCCTCTAACTTGAATAAATTCTCCTTTGAGAGTTACACAGTTCTAGGGTATACTTTCAAGGCCTCTTCTAAAACTATTTGGCAATGGCTTTCACCGTAATCCTGTAAGTGAAGTTTTACCCTGTGTTTATAAAATGTATTTAAAGTGGTTATCTTCTGAAATAAGCTGGATGGTATGACTGTAGCTGAAAATAACTTCAGTCTATTTACTGATAAGATTGCCATGGGGTTTTTCTGCCTTTCAGGCACCTCTCTTTCCTTTTTAACATACAGTAGTGCATTACTACCCAGTTTGGACAAACCTACTTTAAGGCAATGCTGCCACAGCCTGTCTGCAGAAGAGTTAGAGGTGCTATTTCGTCAGACCGTTGTGCATTCCTTAGTTACTGGAACGGAAAGAGAAATTGGGGCATGTGGAAATCTCTGGATTTCATTCCATGGTGAAGTGAGTGGCCATGTGCTGTCCTGCACAGGAGTAGGAGAACCTGCAGTGTGTCCTGCTGTGGTCCATGAAGAATGGGAAGAAAAGAAGGCTGAATGTCCATGCTGAGGGGGAGAGAGGATATAATGTGTATTTTAGACAAAAACTTGGAACAACATTTTCTTGTCACCAGCTTTGTTGCTTCATGATAGTAGTTGTAGGATTAGCTAACATGCATGGCAGCAGTCTTTTACGATGTCTGGTACCTTGGTTCCCAGAGTTGTCTGAGTGAGTCCTTGACTAATCACACCAATTTTGCTTCTTGGGTACAGCCAAACAGTGTTTAACATGAAGACGAAACAATACATTTACCCAAATGTTGCACTCATTTGCACTGTTAGGCAGCTGTCCTGGCAGTCAGGAATAGCTGTAGCTTGGGAGGAAATGTCTGTTATACCAGTACACCACTGTTGTGGGTAACTATAGCAGTGTAAAAACTCACCTGTTTTGATCAACCCCAGAAGAATAACCATGATCCATTCTCCTTACCTGAAGGGGCTGTATGGAACATGAGCTGTTCCTTTGGCATAAAAGAATTTCTGCCTTACAGTAAAGCAGCTTGTTTAGGCCATCAAAATAGTTTAAAAGGGCTGTTGAACATTGACAGAGGGCAGAAAGTATGAAAAAAAAAAACAAAACTGTATTGAAAAAATAGAGACTTAAAGGAACTTACATGTTGGTACCTGTTTTATTTCTTTCTTTGATATAAAGACAACTCTCTAACTACGAGGTGGCACGTACTTTTCCACTTTGGTGTGCTTTTTGCATTCAGTATCCATTGTCTTGAGCTGCATACAGCTAACATTGTTTTCTGTGGATGCTTGCTTTCTACTTTAAGAATAATTAATCCAAAATTTAATTAAAAAATCACTTTCCCAAACACAGTATTTCTTCATATTCTCATTTGCTGTATTTAGACTAATTTGTCTTGACATTGCAGCTGTGCTGTTCTTTGTGTTGCACAATCTTTTGAGTTTTGTTTCATTAGGAATGGAACTAAAGAATTTGGGGAAGGGGAGGGAAGAAGTGCTAGACTGTTAGAAGTTAATTTGCCGTAAACCAAAATGTTGAGAACAGATTACGAAAGCTATGAAGTGACATGTAAATGCTTGTTCAGTTTCACACTTGTGAGAAATAAGTCATTAAAGCTGTGTGCACACAAAATAGATGTTTGGTTACAGCTACTGGGAATAGTTTGTTCTTACTGGTATATTCAGAAGCATAGAGAAAAATGCTTAGAAGATTAGGAATTGACCTCTATGCTCCAAAAAACTTAAAGATTAAACTAGCTCTGCTCTCTGTTCAGAACAGCTTCATATGTTCTATCTATCCTACCACATTGCTGTATCTAAACTATATTGTAGGTTAGAAAACACATGCAAAAAAAGCAGTATGCTTTGGAGGTTTTTCATTCTTAAAAAAAAAAAAAGCTAATTCTGAGTGAAGGGGATGCTTAACTTGAATTTCTTGATGTTGAACATTGTTCAACAATTTCTTTCATCCACTGTATTCTACTTACTGGTTTCTCCTCTTTCATCCACTGTATTCTACTTACTGGTTTCTCCTCAGTGTTGAAAAGTTTATGTTTGTCATTAATAAAAGACCCAGCTCTGACTTTAAGTACTTAAATGTTTTGGTTAAATGTCTTCCTCTGCAGCTGTGAGAGGTAAAACTGAAACCTAAAGGATCAAACCAGAAGGCAGATAGTTTGATTAAATCACTTGAGTTGATTTGAATTATTTTGGGGGCCTGGTTCGTGACCTCTAATGTCATGAACAATACCACATGTCTTGCTTGGTATCTTCTAATACTTTTTTTTTTTTTATGGAGGATTAGCATGTCCATGCATCAGCTCAGAAGACTAATGTGGGTTGTGCTACCTGTTCAGACAAACTCCAGATGGGAAGGCCACCCAGGAGGCATCTTGCCCCTGAATTGGTCAAACTCTTAACTAGTTTCTCAGCAGCACAACAGGCACACAGAAGACTTCAGGTCTGGTAGGCAGATGTAGCTGAAGCTGAAAGAAACTAGAAACAAGAAACTAGGTTGATCTGGTTTATGTAACAAGCAGAAAAACTGGGGACCAGAGTATGGAGGAAGCTGCTTTGGTCAAGGAAGTGGGCTGTGCCAGAAGCTTAGTAAGAACACTGATTTATTTGGGGATTGCTTATACCACGAAAGAGAATAACTTCACTTTGGGATTGTTTTTCCCAGCAAGAGGAGGCTGGGAGGAGCAGTGGGCAAGCCTTTACTCTGAGACTGGAAATGCATTTCCCCCATAGGGTGTGTCTGCCTCTGACAGTGCTTGTTTTCAAGTACTGACTTCCAGCTGTAGCAGATGGCTGGAGGATGGCAGCAACCGAGATGACTTTCTCTGTCATCCATTTAGCTGAGACGTTGATAGTTGACTACTCAGTTTTGTACATATGGTGGTTGTGCTATCTTTATATACAGCCTCAGCTTCAGGTTTTAAATGGATTTGTGGGATAATGTCCCATGACAAAGTACAGGGGCCTGTTGTTTCAGAACACTAAGGTCTCAGGCAAAGATTTCCATGAATTGCTAATTGTCTTCAGAGCAGAGTAGCTGCGTTTTTTTCCTATTTGGCTGTAAATGGCCTTTTAAGAGATTACTTACATGAAGTGACTGTAGTTCTGCTGCTGGGAGTTGTTCAGTCTACACTTGAGTTGCTGAAGACATCACCCAAAAGTGTCCTTAACGGGGTTTATTTGTCGTGTGCCAATTTCCTCTTGAGTGAAAAAGAGTTATTTTAGCCACAAGCTCTGAAAACTCAGTCTTTGTAATCTTTATGCTTTGAAGGAGTATAGTGTGGTTAAGACTGGGCTTTCTGAAATTTACTGCTCTGCAATTGCTCTGGTTATTTCCCGTGTGTGTGTGTGTGTATATATTTATATATATATATGTATGCTTGTGAAAATTCTCCTCTTCTTCAGCCATAGATAAATATAGACATTGATGGACACCTAGTTATAGTTCATCATACTCAAAGCAGAACAGCGTTATAGTAAAGCCAATACAAAAGCCAGTCCAACTAATCTTGGTGTACTTGCCTGTTGTTTATCTCTTGGAAGAAAACATTGATTCATGCCTTGAAAGTGGTAGGAAAAAACATTTGTTACTACTTCTTTCCCTTCTTTCTCTCCCCCAAGACAAACTCCAAGGTGAGTGCCCCTTCATTTCTGTAGTTGCTGTGGTTTTCAGCTAGAGCTTCAGTCTGCATTATCAAGCTTTCTGGCAATGAGAGGTGTCAATCAGTCATTCCAACGTGATGTGGAGAGATAACTGAGACGTAAGTGGAAACTGTTGATGGAGCTGACTAATGCTCTGGAGGGGAGTAGATCAGGACTGAGTTGGGAGCGTGGATCTCTTACAGGGATGGTGTGGAAGGTCAGGGCTAGTGTACACACCGTCGGCATTGGGGTGTGTAAGGCAGGCTGCAGATAAATAAAACACTGTAAAACTTCAGTGGGGTCCAAGCGAAGCCTCTTACCTTTTCAGATGGTGCTGCCCTGTGATGGCTGGGCTTTGTTGCCATGCAACATGGGAAGAGAGGCTGAAACTTGGTGTGCCTGGCACAGGTTAGTTTAACAGAGAACTAAGTTCTTATCTGAGGATCTATGTAAGAGGTTTAGAGATCCCTGCCATGAGGAAAGAAATAAATGCAAGGCAGCTTGCTCTCAGATTATTTTTTATAATTAGCTTTGTTATGCAGTTATGAGAGAATCTAGGAGTTGTACGAATCAACAGTAGAAAAGGCAAGGAGTCAGGAGGTCTGTTAATCTTCTATCATCTGCCAGCTGTCCAGTGAAAACACTCTTTTGTGTGGTGTTAGGAGGTCTGGATTAGTCATTTAACACCTGCAGGCAAAAACGTTGTACAAGAACATGTGAAAATCATTAGAGCAAAACTGTCCTGACGTCTGTGATTGGAAAATGCAGACAGCATAAGAATGGAATTAGATGGATTCAGCTGTAGCTTGCACGTCTTTTTAAGAATGCAGTTGACACAACTCGGACCAACAATTAAGGAAGTAGCAAATACTTCAGGGGCATTTGCATGCTCTGGGTTTGTATCCAAATTACATGGGAAGACCAGGTTTCTGGGAGGATTAAGCATTCATGGTGCTGAGTAAATTAGAATAGAATAATAGCTCTGTCATGTACAGATTTATATATTAACTAGGCATGTTTGTGTTTAAAAAGCATTGTCTGAAGTTCTTTGGCAATTTAAAAGTGATCTCATACAGTACACTGACATCCTAGAAGCTGGAGTAAATCATAACTATGCATACCATTTTACTACTTCATTGATTTTTTTAGCGTATATGGTGCTCTGCTTAATACTTAAAAAAGGAAAGTGTTGAGTCAGCTTCAGAAAACATATGTGACAAAGGTAGGTATTCTAGCAGAGGTGATCTAGCAAATGCCTTCAATTTATTGCTTAAAACTTAATTTTTTAAAGGTGTTAACTCTGACTTGTGTTTTTAAACAGAAACAAACTTTGTTATAATCAAAGCATAAAAATTGGAGGTTAAAATCAAAGCTTCATCTTGAGACTTGCTTTTGGTTTATTTTATTTATTTTGAAACTCTTAAGGAATTGATAATAGAAACTTGTCTTTTTAGTTAGAACAAAGCTTATGGATACTAAGAAAGATGAAAAGTAATTTAGACTAGCAGATGTTTACTATATTTTATATGTAAAAAGTAACATCAGCCAAAACTCTGCCTCAAGTATTTCTTTTAATGTAAAATGCCCAAGATGATAAGTTAATTGGATAAAACTAACCATATCTAACTTCCAAAACATGCTGTCAATAATTAGAACTGATAATCGGCACTGGTCTTAACGCAGATGTGCTGGATGGCGTAATTAAACACTTTGCATTCCTTTTTATGTCTTAAAAAAAAATGACTTCCATTTTAGGGTCAAATTATCTCCTTCTGATAACTAGTCTCTTGCAGAAAAATAAACATGTCTGAGCTCAATTGATCCTTTAACCTTAGGATTTCTGGAGATATAATCCTTGCTGCCTTGCTGTCTGAATTCACAAACAAGCTGTAGATTTTCTGTTGGCATTTTTGACAAACTCAGAAGTTCAAAACCTGTACAGTGATCTTACTTTTAAATTCTTGATAATAAACTGAGATAGAGGTTTTGAACACTTATTGCTTATGTAGTATGTTCATGGCGTGGTTTTTTATTTTGGGTTTTGGTTTTTTTTTTTTTTCTTTGTAGACCACTAAAGCATTCCTTCCCAAGATGCTGGAAATGAATCATGGACACATTGTGACAGTTGCAAGTTCCTTGGGATTGTTCAGCACTGCTGGAGTGGAGGTTTGTTAGACTATGATTAACAATAAATTTGGCACTTCTTGCTTAGGATAAGCTTTTTTGTATTATCAGCTAGAGAAAATAAAGCCAAATCTTCAAAGATACTTGGAAGCTATGGTACTGAGTACCATATCAACACATGGCTCCCTGTGAGTGGGATCCGCAGGACTCAGGCAGCTACTTACTTTGCAGGTGGACTTGCCACTTAGAGTCAAAGCCTAGGACAGCTAAGGATTTCAGAATGCTAAATGATCTTAAATTACCTGATATAAATTTAGGAACCTGAAAGGTGCCCACCTACCTACTCCTGTCAAGATCTTCAGTGCTAAGCTTGAAGCCAAAGGCAAGGATTTTCAAAAGTAATGTTTTCTATTTCCTGTTTCTGTGAGGAAATATCTGCCAGCTTTCCTTCCAGAATGTGTCTCACATGCTTTACTAGGCTCCCAATTATATAAGCGTTAGGTTGTCTAGTTGCTAGCAGCTATTCAAGAACAGCAGTTTGTGAGACTTGTTTGGTACATAAAACTAGGTTAGGATTAGAGCCTATTATCTTGCTTTTTGGGTCATTAGCACAAATGCAAGTGTGAACAAAAAGCATTTAGTTAGTGAAAATGAATTAATGTGTCTAACAGAATAATGGTCATATTACTCCATAAGCACAGGCTTCTTTGCATATAGGTAAGGCTTAGTCCAGGACCTTAAACTGCAGTGTTTCATAACAGAAATGAATGAAGCTGGTATAAGTTAAGGCTTTTTAGAATATTTACTGCCTTGAGAAAACTACAAAGGATTTCCTGGACTGTGGGTGTGACCACCAGCAGAGGTGGACACATCCAGCGGAAAACTTGAATGCTTCTGCTGTCTAAGCAATTATTTTTTAATGTTGCCAAACTTAGTATTTTTATGAGGTATATGAGCTATGTCCTCTTCTGAAAATTAAATAATACATTCAAATCTCCATTACATCTTCTGTTGAAACTAACCTTAAAAATAAAGCATTTAAGATCTTTACACATATGCCCTGCCAACTCTCCAAGCTTTTTCAAATCTGACCCAAGGTAGTATTAGGTATCTCAGTCCTTTGTTGTAATGTTTAATATTCAGCAAACTGGTAACTGGAGCAACTTGCCATGTGAGCCTGCCTGATTCAAAGACTTGAATCCAAGGTAATATCCTCCTACAGGCAGATTTCCTGCTTTCATGATTCTGTGCTAATTGCCTCAAAAGTAAAGTGATAAATAAGTTGATGTGGTGCTCTATTCAGTGGGTGTCTTTTGTTGTTGCTTTGAAAATCTGTGCAGAATCACCTCAGATATGCTTTGGCTTTGAACGTGATTTGTATTTGTCCTTTTTAAGTTGCCTCTTTTTTTGCCTTGTTCATTGCTAACACAGGATTACTGCGCCAGCAAATTTGGAGCTGTAGGTTTCCATGAGTCTTTGAGCCATGAATTGAAGGCTGCTGAAAAGGACGGAATCAAAACAACTTTAGTCTGCCCTTATCTTGTAGATACAGGAATGTTCAGAGGGTGCAGGATCAGGTGAGTAAAATTCTTCTTCTGCCCTGTGTTTGTGGTGTCATAAAAGTACTTGAAGGTAGCTAAACTGCTACTGTAAAAATATTAAAATAAGTATTGTCTCTGCTTTAATATATGTTAGTGGGATCTGTAATCCTGACTCAAAAAAGGGACTTTCTGAAATTCAGTGAGTATCTTCTGTCCTTTTGTGCTTAGGCAACACAAGTCTTTGTAACTGAACAGTGAATATAAAAAAATTGAAGTCTTTGTCCCTGCTGAGGCATTCCAAAGAAAGTGAGTTAATGAACTCTTCACTGAGGTCTGCAGTCCTTTGTGTATCTTATTAATCTGTCTTAATCAAATATTTCAGAAAAGAAATTGAGCCTTTCCTTCCACCCTTGAAACCAGAATACTGTGTGAAGCAGGCTATGAGAGCTATCCTTACAGACCAGCCAATGATATGCACGCCTCGCCTCATGTATATGGTCACCTTCATGAAAAGGTAAGAGCTGAAATGCCAGTTCATTGGCAGTACAATCTACAGAATACTAGTAAAATAGATGAGTCCACTTTCTGGATATAAACACTCTCCCACCCACACAGGCCATAGGTGCTGTTTTGTTAGAATTCATAAGTCTCTCTCTTGGCTTGCATGAGTGTAGGTTGCTTGCTTGGGAAGCTCCATAAAACGGAGATCCTGTGTATTATGCATCCTTGTTTTATGCTCCTGGTATCTTCCATTCTCCTTAGATTTCTATTTCCTTTTCAACAGACTTTTCTTTCCATTGTTTGGGCTCCTCTTTAGGAATGGGGCATGAGGCAGCTTCCAGCAAAGGAACCTCTAGCTGTTTGTCTCTAGAACCAGTGTGTAGGAGGCCCTGCCTGCAGATTCTCTAGGACTTGCACAGATATGGTAGATAAACTGAAAATCTGCACATTCAGAACCAATTTTCAGAGTCTAAGTTTGGAGGAGGGGCTATTTAAAGGAATTACCTCCTTTGTCCTGTCTAATGCACTACAGGTTTTAGATGGGAACTCTGTTTAATCTGTAACCAGGCTGACATTTCAATGGTGCAGGGTAAATCAGCAGTTGGCTCAGTTCCACTGCGGGAACATCACTTGCATTCTAGTTTATAGAGAACAGCTTCACAGCTGTCTGTCATTTTTTTTTATTTTTTTTTAAAAACTGTAGTGTGTAGGAGGAACCTTTAAAATACAGCATTGTCTTATTTTCCTTCCGCAAGGGATGGTTGAAACAGAACCTTGGTGATTTTTATTCTGCTTACAAGGCAGTGGTTCTCCTCTGTCTCAAGTCTCTCGTGGTAGACAGGATCGCCAAAGACTAGAGGAGCCTTAAACGCTCACCTGTTTCCTGGAAGAGAGTATGTATGTGTCTCTTCTGCCAACAAATCAAGGCCACTGTCAGCATCTTTAAGAACTAGCTCCTTCAACCAGAAGCTCAGAGAGTGCTTCAGTGCTTTCTGCACGAGCAGTGCCTTATGCAGCAACAGTCACATCAAAGGCCCTTTGGGTTGCCTTGCTTCAACACTTTAGCTTCCAACAGGGAGATCAAAGCTTCCATATAATCCATGCCCCAGGCAGCAGCACTTAGATCAAAGGCCCTCCAGTGGCTACTGCACAAGCAGTACTACTGGCGGGGAGGACACCTGTACCAGTGACATCTACTTCTCAGTGCTTCAGTGGTCATTACTCCTAATGGCTAGATTCCGTGCATTGCTTTCCACTGAATGAGTGTCTGCCACTATTTCCAGGGGCTGAGGAAATCCCATCTTCACTACAGCCCCTGAGTATTATACTTGAAATAAAGGTAATATTTTGTGGATGTGGGAAGGGGAGGGTCTGTAGCCCGGTATCCATCACATAGTCACCTCTTGGAATTTTATCTGGAGGGGGAAAAAGGAAATTGCTCTCTTTACTTCAGACCACCTCTCTTTTTGAGGATGGATGATTGAGTTTAGAATAAGTCCAGGTTGTTAGACATCTGGTGATCAAAGAATGGCATTAACTAACACTAATCCCACATTAAAGAATATCTTAAATGTCTGATGACCTCTGCTGATGTGGCTTTGAGCAGATGCTTTGCTTTTAGTAGGCCTTCGGCGATGCCCTTACCCTCCCCCCGCTTTAAAACAAGCTATCACACTGCTTGTGAAGAAGCAGCAGGAAATCTGGTCTAAGCTGGAGGCCTGCGAATAAGTAGCTTCTTCCTCCTTTCTGCTTGCCTGTGTGGCTGGGACTCTAGAATTTCAATTTTCTCTCTAAGTGTCCCTGTGAAATAAAAATCCTTTAAGTCTGTTAGGAAGCCTCTCCAATAGGTATTATGTTGCTTTTAAGGAGACCAAGTGCATAGTGTAAGCAGAGATTTTGTTTTATGCTGTCTTCTAACAGTTTTGTAACGTTTTTTTTCACAGTATTCTGCCCTTTGAAGCAGTTGTATGCATGTACCGGTTTTTGGGAGCAGACAAATGTATGTACCCTTTCATCGCTCAAAGGAAACAGGCTACAAACAACAATGAAGCAAAAAATGGAATTTAACACTGTTTTGGATGGACTAACATTTAGAGGTGAATACGATAATGTTACATGACTGAATTGCGAAGTGCACTTGCATCTAACAGATGCAAATGTCAACATCTTACTGTGGCATTCTCTTGAGTCCTAAACCTGTGTATTGAACTCTAAAAATCAATGTTTTTTTTTATATACTGTAAATAAAACTGACTAGAGTACTTGGAAAATGTGATAGGTAAGCAAAGTGAATTTACAATGTAGCTGCCACCGTTGTCCTTTAGAATATCACTGTATGTACAGTAAAATAGTCATACTACTTCTTGTAGAGATGCACTGTGTGATATCTCTTCCTCAGCCTGCCAAGGTTTATAAGAGCTGTCGCCAACTAGAAGATGCAGTGTTTCGGAAATTGTTTGTCTTTCCCTATGTTATTTGGGAAGGGGGAGGGAAATATTGAGATTTAAGCTACTGCTCATGACCTTTTTGGCAAATTCAAGGACAGTTTCTGAATGCGTCTCTTCACTTGTTCACCCAAGCTCTCTAAAGGACACATGGCCAAATTGTGGTGTAATTCTCTTTTGTAGCAATTGTGTGTGTTCTATTTAAACAAAGATAAAAAGAAATTTGTAAATCTCTGACGATTCAAAGGCAAGTGAATGTCTCAAATACTCTCAGAGCAAACTTGTACTGGGCATCTGGTTTTCTAGGAATGCAGTCAGTGATTTAAACTGACTTTTTTCAAGTCACTTGATTTGAAATATGCTCTGTTCTGTTTCCCTCTATATGTCAGAGTCCAATCTAATATTATGGACTATGTGTTTCTTTTCTTCCTCCTCATTCTTACTTCCGACAGAGTTCTCCCACCCCCTGAGGAAGCTGTTGTATTAAATTTCTGTAACTGGACTTGCGCCTAAAAGACAAAGCAACTCAGCTGAGATACAAACTGTTTATGTAAGTGCTGGTCATACGCCAATTATTAGCAAAGAAAAAATAGAATAACGCCTGATGCAACTCTACATGCGGAATATGGAAGGGTGTAAAGATTTTTTTGAGTTGTACTCACATTGTTGAACAGCAAATGACGTTTTTACAGTATTTTTTGTAAAGCGAACAATTTTGTGCCTTGAATAATTTGGTAATCTGTATTAGTGAAGCATTGTAAAAATGAACTTCTACCTCTGTATCTTAATGTATACCATCCACTTGTAAACTACTATCGGGCAAATTGTGATTACTTTTTTAGAATGTCTTGTTAAATAGTGACCAATGCCTGTGGTTATTAAAGTGAGCCACCTTTTCCTTAAAACAGTGGTTGCAATGCTTCCTTGAAAGACTAAACTAATGCAAACTACTTGTGCCTGTTCCGTAGCTCTTTAGTATCAACACAGTTCAAATATTTATTGCTCAGTTCCTGTATCCACTTTGTCAGCTACATGGTTTACAGAGTAGCCTCTTAAGTCTATCAATAAGTACTGTGAAATTAGGCTTTAGGAGCTGACAGTTTTCTCTAGTTTCTAAACTCATCGATAAAGTAACCGGTCAAAGAGCTTTTGAAGAATATTCATTTTGGTTTTCTATGGATCTTTTAGATCCACATAAAAATGACCTGGTGTGGATGCAGTTTTAATGAATTAGCAAGGAAATGTAGTTTCAGCACGGCTGCAGTTATTACTGAATATATGTATATATATCTATCTCACACACACAAAAAAAATGGTATCTGTGTGGAGAATAGTGTTGTTAACTAAGCTTGTTTAGAAATTAATCTAAAGTAGAAGAAACTGTTTACATTAACCCTTAGTCCAAATTCCATGCTCTTTTGAAAAAGCCTCTTAATGACTTCCCCAGGGCCAAATTAACTCCCATGTTCTTACAGCAAAGGCACTAAGAGCAAGTACAGCAAATTTCATTCTATTACATAGCATCATTTTAATACACATTTATTTTTCAAAGATGTGTCAATCTATATTGCTGTCTCAGACTAAAAAGCGACTTTTAAAGTTTGATATATTCATACTCAAGACACTTATTAGCCTGACGGAAAAGGAAGAATAAGCGGCTGACCAGTAATATCAAGTTTCTGTAAAGCATCGTGCCAATTTACAATGGTTATAGACTTACTTAAAAAGCAAGTTTCAGGGCTTGTAGAGTTCTGCTTTAATTATTGAATATTTTGTCATCCTGGTTTCTCTGAATGTGCTAGCATTCCAGAAATATCACGATCCATTTCAGTTCTTAAACTGTGTGGCTGAGGGGTGGCTCGTGACTGGTGCATTCTGTGAGCATGTTTCTAAAACTTTTTCAGACCCTTAACTTTTAATCTCCTAATCAAAAGTCAAGTAGATACATATAGAGAAAGGGGATACCAGATACCTTGTAGATCTGATGAGAATTGCGTAAGTGCTTGTGGGGAGGATCTTTGAGGCTAATTTTATATTGTTCTAGTTTGTAAAGTAATATCAAAGTTATTGCACACAACATCCCTGGAGACAGCCCTGGATCCAGACTTAACAAAATGGATAGTGCTTGTCTTGCAGAATGGGAGACTGAGCTTAAATTCAGTTCAAGCCTCGAGAGAAACAAATTCAGTGTTAGTTTTTCCTGATACAGACAAGCTGTTCTAGAAACAATGCTGAAACTTCTGTCACCTCTAGTCGCACCTTAAAAAAACCAGCACATAAAGAAGCTGGTCACCTGCCCAAGAGGGTTTTTTGTTGACTTGATGGCTTCTCAGTTGCATGGGTGACTCCTATGAAGCAGGAAGAGAAGACTTGTGACTGAGGATGGAGTGGGAACTGGGGGTTCCCCTGTTTAGGTTACCCAAAACTGCTGCAGATACCATGTGATGCTGAGAGTTTCCTTTATGATCAGAAACTATGAGAATTACTGTGTCTCTTTAGGGTTGTGGCTACTCACCAATTAACTGATAGACTGCATTATTTCAGCATAAAGCCAGTGCAGTTTAAGGAGCTCAGGTAGAAGTTTCAAATTAACACTTTAAACTGGTAACTTAGCGTAGGAGCTTTTTCCTTCGTTCTGTAGGACAATGCCTCAAAAGTTTACTGTTACCCCGGATGAGCCAATATGGATGTACCTCTGGGCACCTTCCTGTCTTTGTCTTGCTGTAACAACCAGGTGGGATAGGTACCTGATGGAAGTTTTCTCAGAAAGCTCTTATCTTAATGGTGCTAAGCTTATAGTCATGTAAACGAGGTGTTTGAAGATCATTTTATAGCACTGTACTTCCCAGTAAGCAGGACAAACTACACCCTTATCTTGGCACATCTACAGTGGTGCTCTAGGGTTAACAGTCAGCAGAGAGAAATCAGTGCTGTCAGATTTAGGGACCTGGGGGTTTTTTAGTGTGTTTTAGTGGAGTTCCAGTCTGATGATTAGATACTTTCACAAGACAGGAGCTGGCTGCTTTGTCGCTACAGAAGATGTCTGGATGACAAGTGCAGGCATTACTATCTGTGCTTGGTCAGAGGAATGGTACCTTAAGGGTTTGTATATGTTCTGTTTAAACCAAGGCTCAGAAGGTGTGAGAGAACTTTTCCCTCTCTTAGGAACAAACTTCCTCACATTTGCCCCATGGTAAGTATATGTGCATGGACAGTTGCTGCAATATAACTGATATGTCAGAAGCATGTTCACAACCAGGCTTACCTTGTGGTAGCTTTCTCCTGGGCTTATGCTTTGAGAATTTGTCCGTGTAGTTCCCATGTAAATGTCTACACAAATAGTTCTTTAGCGCCAGGCTCTCTCCAGTGGTGCCCAGAGACAGGGAAAGGAGCAATGGGCACAAACTGAAACACAGGAGGTTCCTTCTGAACATCAGAAAACACTTTTTCACTGTGAGGGTGGCTGAGCACTGGCACAGGTTGCCCAGAGAGGTTGTGGAGATATTCAGAAGCCATCTGGACATGGTCCTGGGCATCCAGCTCTGAATGGCCCTCCCTGAGTGGGGAGAGTTGATGGTCCAGAGGTCTTTTCCCACCTCAGCCATTCTGTGATTCTTCCAGAAAAAAGGGAGCCTGGTTTCTGGTTAGTAGACATGCTATGAACGTGAATTAGCATTTCTAAGAGCTTGACCATGTAGGAAGCAAATGTAGAGTAATCTGAATTCACATCTCCTATACCCACCTCCTATATGGACAGTCCCGATGGGCAGTAGAGCTTGGATTAATCTCATTAACTTTATGTAGCTAAATAGGAGCCTGTAAACCTAGACTTTCCCTCTATCCACCTGACAAAGGTGTCTGGGGGAGCAAACTTATCCCTGTAAAAACTGAGCTGTTCTCAAAGTGAGTCTTCCTTCTCTTCCATTCCCTAGTCTTTAAAAGGAATCTGAGGTCACCAGGTTTCTAAACTGGGTGTACCCATTAAGTAATTGGAGTGAGATAAGACAAGTCTGGCCTTCAAGTATCTTTGCTTTTGGTGTTAGTAGTTTCTCATACCACATACTACTTCGTTAGTTTATGTATTAATTTAGTTGCAGCTTGGAGCACGTAAGCTAGATGCCCAATATAATATAATATATTCTTTCCCCCACACCCCGGTAGGCCTGTTCCGGTGGTGTATGTAGAGTTGTTAATGCACACTAAGTGCATACTTTAACTTACATCATACTGACTTGCGCAGAAGATCTCTAAATGAGGTATAATCAGGAACAATACCCTTTTACTTCATAATGAATAAATAATTCAGGAGCAATCATTATTCTTTACATCATCGTCTGTCGTAACTTTTGTGTGTAGACAAAATCTGACAAGCCTTGTCTTCAGGAGCAACTTGGGAAAATTCGGAGGAATCAAAGCTGTGTAGCGAATGCACATAAATTAAAGGATTAAGTTACAGACCACTATGGTTCTCAAAGCGTGCATCTGTGCAAGAGTTTAATGCATATAAAAGCATTAACTTAACCTCTGAATTTGATTCCTAATTTTTCTCTGTGTCTCTGAGTAGACAAGTCCTAAGCATCTGTTCAACAAAACCAGATGATCATAACACAAATGGTAATCTGGTAAGTATTTAGCCTCAGAGTCTGTTTCTATCCATTAATGCTTTAAACCCAAGTTTTCCAAGTACAGAAACTTTGGGGCTCTGCTCAGTTTTCCGTTGCTGCCGAGTTCATACTTCATGAACAGGAAATAAAACTGTCTCTCCCAGAGATAAGGTCTTCTAACAGCCCCCGAAACAGGGGGTTAGGCAGAACTGGTTGATGGGGGCACCTGATTTAAGGCTGACTTTGTCATGAAGCTCCTAACCCTAAATTCCAGGTGTTTAGTCACACAGCTGCTCCCCTCCCTTGCAAAAAAAGCTGGGAAGTCTAGGGACGGTCCCCAACAAAGTGTGTGTTTTATGTAGTTACCTAAAACCCCCAAACCTGGTGTCATAATTAGCCTGTCACGTTTCAGCCTGACCGTTAAATGCTGATGTATGTAATGACAGAAAGTATGGCTTTATCATGCCATCAAAGAAATGAAGACATTCTTACCAACTTTATTTAAACATAATTTAAGTGGACAACCCAAATATTTAAAATACCTTTAGAAGTGACATTCCAACTTACATACTTACCTATCTGCTTAATGCTGACAATACACAAACAATTCATTTCTTCCACAAAAAAAAGCTTTTGAGCTAAATTATGAATGTGCAGAAGTCAGGATCAAGTGTTTGTGCGTGTGTGTGTTTGTGCATAAGTTAAATTGGCAGGATGTTTGTTTCCCTTTTCCTAAACAGGGCAATTGTAGCTCTTAGTCAAGGAGCCGCAATGTATTTTGGAAAAATGAAACCTTTAAGCACATCCCTGTCTGTACAGGCTGACCAAACTGCCTTCAAAATATTAGCCTGTTCTGATTGAAAACATTTCGGCAAACAATGTGCCTGGGCCAGTGTCTATGGCACTGGGATAACTGGAGCCTTTCTTTCCTAATCCAATTATCGATAAAAGCTGCTGTGACAGTGAGACATAGGGAACAGCTAGAGCTGAGCCACTAGGAAAGCTGGTAGCTGTATCCAGGGTCAGGTTTTTAGTGGGAGAGGAAGAACGGGGTGCTAAGATGGCTCTAGGGATCTCCCCTCCATGCCCTGCGCTAGCAGCGTCTGTTGCAGAGTGTGTGCACGCACAGCATCCCGCTCGTGTGCTGACATCCAGCCCTCTCTTCTCATCACAGCTGCAGGCAGCCATAGTCCTGAGCTCACCTACCAGTCCTCGTCTACACCCGTCCCTACTCAGAAGTTATTCTGGAATAACTACACTTAAGTGTGTGCCTGTGTTTGTGCATCGGTGTGTGTACCCTTATGTTCTGCAATAAGCATAAACCGTTCCAGCCTAACTTAAACAAGAACACGGCTCTGGAATAAGAAGTTCTGTGCTCTGGGACTTATTCAGGACTAGCCAGTGCATTTTGAATGTCTGTCATACTCTCATCTACATCAACTGTCATGTCTAAACAAACCCTTAGAAGATAATTACAAACTTTCTTTGGGACGCGCCCACTTAAGCTACGGATAAGCAAAGTTAGCTTAAACTTGTTCTGTTTTCTTAACAGGCAAGAACATTTTGATCCACTGTTTAGAACAAACTTACTTGATATAAGTTAGGCCTTTGCATACGTCAGTAGTTAATAGGCAGGTGGAAGCGTGCCAGGGTGATTAGGATGTTAGGTTTTCCTGCCATGATGAGAGCCAGGAATATTGACCTTTCCAGCTGTCTTTTAGAAAGCAGCTCCCAGCTAGTTAAACCTCTGGCATGTAAGGTGAGGAGTTTCATGTCAACAGCAGGATCGGAGGAGAGGGTGGAATTAAGGTCTCCCAAGTATGCCAAAACCAAGCTAGTGTCCATGTTCATCATTTTATGGGTGCCTGCAGAGAGGTTTCCTCACCAGTTCTTGTCTTGTTACTCCTGCTAGTGCAGCCTTGCTTCTGGTAGCAACAGTGGGAGCCCTAATGCAGATACGGCTCCAAGGGACCAGTGTTTCCTCAAGGCCTCCGCTTTCCCAGGGCTTGCCTGTGAACTGCAATGCTTGAAATGCTGAGGATTGCCAGCTTCTTGTCCAGCAAGTGCTCACAGTGGTGGGAAATAGGCGTGAGGCAGATGAGCCCATGGCTTCCAGTGGAGGGATCATAAACTGGAACAGTCCAGCAAAAACATTGATACATGGGTTTTCTCATCTCTCACTTGTATCCACAATCCAAACAACCTCATAAGAAATGCCAGCTTTTCTCTGCTTGCAGTGACTCAAAATAAAAATAATTTAAACAATTGCTCTCTATATTTTAATTCTGAACTTACAGAAGTGACCACTTCTCTGGTTGTTTAACTAACAATTTTGACATTTAAAAATAATGTGTGGCTCACATAATACATCATCTGTTAGCACGTGTAAAATAAGGCACTTTGTTAGTCCCAGGGCTAAACTGAGAATTTCTGAGGAATATTAAGGGGGTTCTGAAAATGCAGGTTGTTCAAGTGATAGTTCACTCTGGTCTAGCATTCTTTCACATCTTTATTTGGTGCAGCAAACTAGAACAAATGGAGCAATTAGAAGATGTGTAAGTGTCCTTACTAGACGAGCGAACAAACTAAGCTCTCTGCAGTAATGCCAGGTCTATGAAAAGGTTATAAGTGGGAGTAAGTTTTTAAAAATAATTTGAACTATATTTTAATATGGAAACCTTATTTATAGGCAGAGCACTGCTGAGCCACAGCTGTTGGTGAGATGGTGTTTTCTCAAGGAAATAACTAATTTCTCCTTTACTGAAAGAGAACAGTAGTAACTTTCACCAAGCCACTGTCTTACTCAGGTTGGGGCTGGGACTGGGACAGGGACTGGAAGAAAAGTTCTGCCCAAGTTCTCCATTCCTGGAAAAGACACAAGATTTTAGCTGAAATTAACAAGGACAATACACTTGGAGGTAAGTGTTCCCAGAGTCTCCAACAAGCAGCTTTTAACTTTCTCTGCCTTTTTGGTGTTATAAATATTTGCAGTCCCCTGTGAAGGTTCTCCTCTGAAGACCTAGAGCATCTAATAAGAACAGTCAGGTCAGCCAAGGCAGCCCCTTTTTATTGAAGGGGCAAAATTGCACATGAAATTCCATGACCCTTAAGCTTGTGGGACCCAAGTTTCTTGTTTTCTCAAAAAAGGCATATTTTCATTTTTGCCTTCCTCCTGATGCTCGAATGATCAGATGTGGAGATGCTGTCAGTGTTCCTGGGATTCACCTTGGGAAGCCGAGCCTTTGTTACTAAATATTTGGAATTGGACCTAAAATTATTCTCTCACTGGGGACTCATAACACAATCTGCTGCCTTGAAAATTCTTACACAGAACAGCTTGTGGGACCGAGATGGATGGGAAGCAGAGAAACTAATACGGCACTCTGGGCCAGAGGGAGCAAGGCAGAGCAAAAGCTAAAGCCCCACTGGGAAATTCATTAACCACAGCTCCTACAGCTGCTGTAACTTCCTGTTCTGTCACTGTCTGGAGTTTTTCCTCAAGTCCCACTCCCTGAAGACAATTCCAGTGTCATGGTCAGGACTCTGAGGTTTCTCACCTGCCGAGGTGCTGCATCCTCGCCTCCTCTCCCTGCCGAGGCTGACGGGTCTGACCCCGGGGGGCCAGGAACTGAACTGCATGGGCAATGCGAACACTCCCCATCTGTCGTTTCATTCTCACAAGGGGAAAAGGGAAGTTATTTACCATCATCTTTGTGCTTTTGCTTCTCTCCCAGCCTACACTGGGAAGTTTCAAGTGCCCACAATGAAACAGGAGAGAGTTGCCACTTGCAGGCTGGGCCACACATGGGGGTGATTTTTCTAGCCCAGCCTTTTGGGCTGGAGAAGTTGCCCCTTGAGCCGCTGTGTTGCATTGTCCACCTACAGCCCTATGAAAGCATCTCTAGCCCCAGAAAAATAAAACATAAAGCCATAGGCAGAGAGCACATATCCTAACACCCATGTCACCTGGCAGAAAAAAAGAGTGTGAGAATATATGTGCGTGAATGTACATAGATGGTTAAGAATCTCTGACCCCTCGGGCAGAGCGGTGTCTGCAGGTAGCTCCAATGCTCCCGTAGGCAGTCGTTCTCTGTCAAGCACCTTTGACTCCTCCAGGAGCCAGTTGGACATGCAGCTTTTTCAAACAGAAAGTCACCACACATGGGAGAACCTCATCCCTTAAAAAGGAGAAAGCAATGCATCGGTTGCTGAAACGTGGAGACAAGCCCTTCCTGGCCTTGCCAGTACCTTGATCTCTGAAAGGCATGTCATGCCCACCAGTGCTATCAGCCATGTGCAGCGGTACACTCAAGGAATAGCTCCAGATCAAGTTAAGCCATTCCACGTGACAATCGTGGTTGAACTGCTTACTGTTCAAGGATCAGGGTTGTTAGGCCAGATATGTCACTTGAAGCCATCCAGGCAGGCTCCGATTAAAATTAGTGGGGCTCACTGGGAGGTGGAGGCTTTCTCTGTTGAAACAGCCACTGCTTGTGTGCCAGCAGCAGCAGAACAAAACCATAGGATTTCTCTTTTGCTCTATAGATAACCATCTTCTCATTAGATGGCCTGGCAGTAGTCTGGACTGGACATATTGTTGACTTTCCAGCTGGTGTGCCATGAAAGGGTCCTACTGCCATTCTGTCATATGGCTTCACCTGTCCTGTGCCAGTGCTGAAGTCCCTGGCTCACAGTAACCCAGCCGTGAGTTCAGGCTGCAGCTCCCCAGCCAAGCAGAAGAGCTGGAGAAGGACTACTGAGATGCAAAGGGGAAGAAGGCATAAAGGCGTGCAGGAGACCCTCCTCAAACAGCACTGTGTAGTGGTACTGTGTCTCCAGCCATTAAATAACTGCCCGCTGTGCCTCTGAGTGTTCCACTGGATTGTTCAGGCTACAAATTCCTGGTAAAATCTGTTATCTGGATCTCACACATTGCTAAAAAAAGAACGGTTTGCATGTCATCTTAACTACTGGATCATCTCTCTTCTTTGCAAATCCTTGCTTCATGAGTACCTCTGCCTTCTTCCCTCGATAGTCATGCTGTGTTAGATCAAACCACAGATTTTCATCCTGGTCTAAGTCTTTGAGTTTGCAGTTTACCTCGCTTGAGCACTTCATTTAACTACTAAATCTGCTTCACATGTCAGATCTGTAGACGTCTAAGCAGTCAGTGCGCTTGCAAAGAGCAGCGGTTATTAGCAAGCACACACGCAAGGCAGACTGGCATTTGAAAACAAAGCTCAAACACAGAGAAACAGAGCTTTATAGCTGTCTACCATGCATGAAAAGCAGATCCAGCACACGAAAATAGCCCCCTAGTTCTTAAATCTGTATTTTGAACTGACTTTCAACCAGGTGTTTCCACTTTAATTTGATCCCAGGCATTCCTAGAGGTGATGTAAGATCCAGATCCACAAGGTAATAATGAAGTCAAGAGTTGAAAAATTATCAAGGCCTAATCTGGCAATTTAGTCCCTTGTAAATCATTGTGGTTAGTTATTGCAGGGCCATTCTTACCAACCAAGTTCTCTTGAGACTTAGCATTAACTTCGCCACCTGCTTGACTGTCAAAGAGATAAATTTCCTTGAAGGGAATCTTCCACTCCTGACTTTATTTATGACTGGGGGGAAGAGGATGGATTGACTGGGAAACTTCAATGGCAAGGGTCTGCATATGCTGAATCAGAGAGTGATGCAATTCATTTAATCTGTTTGATATTACACATAAGGTCCCAAAATGAAACATATAGGATTAAGAAATTCTTCTGGCCTGTTTGCTGGACAGAAAGCTCTAATGAAACGTAGTCGATTGCTGCTTTTTCTTCTTCTTTTTTTTTTTTTTTTTAAACAATCAGACCCAGAAGTCAAAAGATCATATCAGAGCTATTCTGTAACCTAATGCTGCACCTCTTTCAGAGCACCTGTGCACTCAGCACCCCAATGGCGAATACCCAAAAAGTGTATCAATGAGTCTGAAAAAGCTCGTCTGCTGGGAGATAAACAAAAACCCAGGATAATAAAAATAGCTCAGTGGGATGGATCCTTCAGCTAACTGCCTAGGTTACAGGAGCAAACCATGTGAGAACTTGTAGGCGCTGAGCTGTGTTAGTGAACTAAGCAGCTTGTGTCTTGAATCAAAGCAAAATACTTTCTCAAGCTCAAGCTTGAGACTTCTACACAAAGCATAAGCTCAAATTGCTGCTCAGGCTTCTTTTCTCTTTTTTGTTAGTTTTAGGAAAGTCCTTTGAAACAACTGAAACTTGAGTGGACTAGAAGTAAAGAATAAAAGAGATTTTAGGTTTTAAATCTATTATTTCCTGCACACACCGGTTGCTTCTGACAATATTTTCTTGAGTTTCTTCAGTTTGAAATGATACAGCTTATAATGTGGGGTTTGTAGAGAGAGGTACCGGGTATGGACACACACACACACGCCACAAAACTCTCAGTCTCACCTCCTCTTATTCAGTGCCCTGAATCTGCATCCAAACCACACAGCTTATTCTGTGTAAAATCTGTCCACGTGGCAAGCAATTTTCTACTGCTTGCAGCAGTTTTGCATATATTTGTCATAAGTGGTACTATATTAAACCCAGCCAATTGATGCTGCCTCTGCTGAAAGGCACGAAAACAGCTTCCACGACTTCTCTACCCCATCAGCGTTCCTGACCACACAAAGCAACTAGTGTAAAGAAACCTTTTACCTGAATTTGTACAGAGTGTCTCATTTCCTAGGCTTTTTAGAGGTACTTGTTTTGTTATTCTGTGCTCTTGGAGACCGCTGGCAGCAGTGGAGGGGAGGCTGTGCCTCCATTGGCACAAGAGCAGAAACCTCCTTGTTCCTCCAGGCTGACTTACCTGCCAATGCAGTGAGAATAACCAACAAGCTGGTCTTTATCACCAGGGTTTTTTCAAAGACTCATGAGAAGGTATGGGGTTGGAGGGGGAGGGGACATCCTTTCAGCCAAGGAGAATATCTGTATTGAGAGATGTAAACTAAGGAACAGATCGATGGAGAGGAACCCGCAGATCTCTGGAAGATGCCATGAGCAAAGCTGGGAATAAAAACGCATCTTAAGGAACTGGACAAAGTAAGTAAGATGATACAGAGTTAAGGGAATACTCAGGATATGATTCAGAGATGTTTCTTTTGAGGGTGTCAATCCTTCATGCTCTTTATATTCAGCTGTACAGTGGGCAATGCCAGGACTGTGGTCTTCAGCACTGGTCCCATGCTCACTGGTAGGAAAAGGGGAAGCAGAGCCGAAGCCCTCAAGCACTTTTGAGGGCACTAGAAATGTGTCCATGAAGGTGGAAGCCTTTCTAGGCTCCCTGGGAACACAGGGTCAATCAAGCTGTCAGAGAGGACAATATCCCTTCTAACACCTGCTGGCATTTCTGGAAAAGACTGACAAGTTTCAGGTCCAGAATCCCAGCAGTCCACAGCCCAAAAGACCTTGGGCTGTTTAGAAACCATTCACTCAGTTAAATTCATTACATTACTTTTGATTATATTAATGTTACCCTTTTTTTGACCCAAACTTTACCCAAATTTGTGGAGCTGCAGGTGTTGCACGGGAAACTGAAGATGGAGTCAGCTGTCTCTCTGAGGCAATCCTGTTTACTTACAAAAAAATTCAGAAACTATGCTTTCCCTGGAGGTCTCAAGCTGCAGGTGACACTCCTTTTGCTCCCTGTTTCACGTCGCTGTCAGCCAGCACTCTGCTCAGGATACTGCATCTCCTCAGGCTTTTCTCAGAATCACATTTGTGGACAAATTTAGCAACGCAGGAATCACCCAGGTGGCATAGGAAGGGGCATGACACCACAGCCTGTTTTTGGGGAGCCTTGGTAATGCATTTTGAAAGGGGCTGGTCACTGAGTTAAAAAAGAAAATACAGAAGAGACCAGAATTCCGTTGCTTTCTAGACAAGTCCCACCATGTCGACCCACGGTCCTGTCCGTGCTGTCTTGCTGGCCTTAGAGCCTTGCTCACTTCTGGCCCAGCTTCAACCAAGGAAGGCTCCGGGAAGCTGCACGGTGAGAAAGGTCCTTTCTCATGCAGGGGTGGCTTTGACCACTGCTTCTTTCTTCAGTCAAAATGTTTCAGGTCTGTTTCCTAGAAGAAAGACCCACCCTTTGACAGGGGCTCAGTTTTCTTCTTTCTTTTCTTGGCCTACAGGTCAAATGAACATTCAAAGCAAGCTGGGAGTGCATCTTGATGCCCCAGTGATAAAGCGACTGGGGAGAGCAGCTTGCAGATGTGATTTCTTGCTTTTTGCTTAAGTCAGGACAGCCAGACCTGTAAGCTTCTTCCTCCGTGCAACAAGAGATCTTGCAATTTCCAAATTTTGAGCAGCTCAGGCAACCAGATGTCCACAGCTCCCTGACAAATTACTTCTGCAGCACATCAGCCTCACTCATGGCACATGAGCAGTCAGTTCTGTGCATGCATAGGGTGTCCTATGTGCCCAGGCTGCTCAGCTCAAGCAAATGTCCTATACTGCCAGGTTGGCTTTAAACTCTCTCTCGTCTCTTGCCTTTAGCGCTTATGGCCTTCCTTTGCCTTCATTTGCAAACTGGGGCTATTTTTATCCTCTACTGACCTGGGCAGACTGCAGGCAAAGTGTATGGGAGACTTGCTGACAGAAGGTGTATTTGTGTACATGCAAAATAATTGCATGATCTACAGCCAGTTTCCCTCCACCATGATCTGCCAAAGTCTTCAGTGAGAACCACACTTTGACAGGAGAGCTGGGAGATGGCTGTGGCTTTTGCAGGCCAGGAACTTAGGAGCAGGGTGGAAAAATAGAGTAAGAAAGATGAGTGACAGGCCATGATCTGATGAGTGCTTTGGAGGACTGGGCTTGGCTGGCCAAGGTGACAGGGACCTGGGAGGACAGGGAGGGCAGAGGAAGCTGATAAGAGCAAGCACCAGAGTGAACAGGAATTGACCCTAAGTGGAAGCCATCATCCTGTACATAAGCATAAGAGAAGCGAATGGGCTTGTGCAAGCAATTAATTCTGGCATTTCTTAACTGTTGAGCCCTTGGATCACTTAATTACACTATTTTTCACTGTATTGATAAGAACATATAAAACATACATATGCTTAAGATATATTAAAATGAAAAAAATACCCCAGCACTTCCAAAATAACATTGGTCTTACAGAAAACTAATTAATCCTTTCTCAATCCTTCTTTCTCAGTGTTATCTTTTGAAAAACGAGCAAGAAAGGCTGTAAAAGATAAAGCTGAAAAAGGAAGAGGCAATATAATCAGGGTTGCGCAGAAATTTGGGGTTAAGTCCCACCGGCTATTTTTAAAATATAGCCCTATAGACAGAAGAGTTTGTGTGTTCAAAGGTATGAATTAAGGCCATGTGAGTCCTAATTCTGAATTTCCTGGCTCGTGTTGGTCGAAGCCATTGTACAAATATGTGTATAGGGGTGTGGGTACTTAATTCATGCCTTTCAGCTATCTGGGATACGCTTTTGTGTTGTTTGTGTATGAAATTTAACAAATTGCTTGGAAGAACAAAGCCTGAAGAAGTAAATCTTCAGTTATAATTAGAATACACACTCTTAATTATGGGAAAACAGCCAAATCAGCCATTAATTTTCCAAACATCTGAGTTTAAGATGATTTACTGGCAATTGGGTGTGTACACACGTACACACACACACAGTTGCTTGCATCCAGCTTTACAAGAAATCTCGGGAAATATCGCAGTCTGCTTTACAGAATTACAGGAAGAAGAATGTGACTCCCTTTGCCATTATGTTTGCTGCCAGTGATTCAGGCAGAGGGGGGGAGTGGAAGGGGGAAGCTTTTGGCACAACAGCTCAAGGTCCCCCTACACTTGAACTTTGAATAAGCAGTGACTGTATCTTCAGGAGAACTGTGGGTGTTAGAGCAGGACAGTGAGATAGAGCGAGAGTGAAAATACCTCAGCAGGGGTTTTCCTTCTGCTTTATGGAAAATGATGCAAAACCACTCGTGAATTCCTTGTAATGGGAGTGAAAAGGGACACAGGATTTATTTTTTTTTCGATTAAGGCAGACAGCGGTTTTGTGAGGTCATCATTCTTAGTCACAGCTATCTCACAGCAGCTGAGTAGCTTTTCTGTCTTCACCTGGCTGCATTGCTCATCCAGTGCCCTGGGAGACTCTCCTCCTGACCAGGGCTGAGAGGGCTGTTTGGATGAGAGGAGCTTTTAAAAACAAAGTGTACTTCCTTGTGATTAATCCCTTTCTGATTTCTTTTTGGTGATGCAGAGCCATCTCTGGCCGAAAGTGTGGCTGATACTGCATCTATCAATCACTCCAGGGACTTGCCCATTTGTCTTTGCCCTGGAGAAAC
Source organism: Nipponia nippon (assembly GCF_047370975.1). Classification (NCBI taxonomy): domain Eukaryota; kingdom Metazoa; phylum Chordata; class Aves; order Pelecaniformes; family Threskiornithidae; genus Nipponia; species Nipponia nippon. Next base: position 35,288,612 of record NW_028262290.1, on the reverse strand, counting down.
AGCTAAAGAAATGTCTGAGAGGGTTGGAGCCTTTCCCATCATCCTCGCACGTGTGGGACTACCGGAAAGTGAGGGTTAAAGGGCAGCTTGACCCTGGCGCAATTCCAGGATCCCAACCCTTGTGACATCCCAGGGCTGGGAGACTGAGCCCAGCCCTCCTGGGGTTTTGCTGGGGTTTTGCTGGGGCAGAGCCCCCTGCTCAGTCAGCCTGTCCCCACAGTCACAGGGACTTCAGTCAGGCTTCTTAGTGGTGTTTCCCTCCAGCCAAGTCCCCCAGGAACGGGTGGTGAGCAGTTGAACCCCATCCTGTGTTGGCACCATGCTTGCCTTCACCCGTGCTTAGGGCATGGAGAAGACCCCGTTATGACAGTCTCCCAAACGTTTGAAATGAGGGATGAGGAACCCCGGTGCGAAAGAAGAAACATTCACGTCTCAAAAATCAGGGAAAAAGCTGCACTGCAGACAACAGCCTGTGAGAAAAGCATGTTGCCCACTGAAAAAACGTAAGTGCATTTACCTGCACACACACAGATACACCCCATTTACACAACCAGCACCCACTGGGCTCTCCCTCTTCCTGCCTGAACTTAACTAAAAATATAAACTTATTTTCCACAGAGATTTTGATAAAGATGTGGGCACTTCAAGTATATCTGTCTCGTGTTATGATTAAAACCCATGTTAGACCAACCCATATAACCAGCTTAAGTCTTTCCTCTCACTTCAGTGGTCATTGGATCAGACCTGCAGCCAGTATCTAAGAGCTTCCTGACTGCTTATAATTAAACTGTATCCTTGAAAATATCACTAAATCCTATCAAATTCTTCTCATATTTCCTTCCAAAGCAACTCTACCCTTAAGAGTTGAGAATTACATACTATGCCTCATGGCAGGTTTTTAAATAACATACCAGAACTGTGTTTGCCACTTGCTAGCCCTAGTAAATTTGATATTTACACTGTCATCAGCTAAAGTCTGTTGGGCTCCTGTTGTGTGACTTTGGGGATTTGCTGGGGTTTCTATAAAACACAGGCCAGCTGCAACAGTGAATGCAGTTCAGTTTAATAAGCTAATAAATACATTTAATGACTCTCATTATGTCTCGCAGTGATATCTGGTATTAAAGTGCAAGTGTTAGCCCGAGTAGAATGTAAAATAGAAAAAGTCCCCTGCTGAAATGGTGCAGTCTGTGTGTGCGTGTGTATATACATAAACACACACATATGCATATAAACCCATTGGAATGTTCCTACAGAAGAATGCCATAGCATTTATTTTTCATTAATTCTTGAGAGTTTTCAGCTCTCTTTGCAGCTCAGAAAGAGGAAATAATTTTAAGTTGCAAGAGAGTAGGGTAGATAGGAGTTGTGGGATAGAACTACGCCAATACGAAGGTAAATGGCTGCTCGCTGGCTAGCAGACACACTGCACCCATATCTGTGCCACTGGTGGGTAGCCAAAATAATTCCCCACAGGGCTTCTTGTGCTTTCTAATGGATTGGGGGAGGGGGGTCTGAAACCCCCACGACTTTGAACTGCAGTGGTAAAACTGGTCACCCAGTTTTGTGTGTTGAGTGTGTGCACCAAGAGGCTTCCCTCAGGGCTGACAGATGGGAAAACAAATCAGTCACCTTCATTAACACAACTTGGAGACAACGCAGGCAGCGGAGTCCCTGTACCCCTGTGGAGCTGTGGGCTTTCTGGGTGCTCTCCTGAGAGGACGCCACAGAAAATCCTCTTCAATGCAAGGGAAGGGGCAATGCTAAGAAGGTGTATCAGCTTGCTTAGCCAAACGTGTATTTGCAGCAGAAAAAGCCGAGCAGGAGCCATGATCATGAGGAAAGGCAAAAGCCTGTGCATGCCTGCACATCATACGGTGAATGCCACACAAGTCACAGTACACCAGTAGGTACCCAAGCCAGCTGAAATGAGTTACCTCTGGGACTGGAACTGGCCAAGATGAGACAGCACAGCTCAGGGTGGACACCATTATCCCCAGGGGATGTCTCCAATACTCATACTCCTTCAGGCTCTGGACTGGCTCAGGCATAGCACCAGGACTGCTGTCGCGAGGGCAGGGAGGTTTGACATTTCAGGTTAAGTGGAGGCTATAGGAGGTTTTTAAAAATCCCCTCCCTGATCAGGTTTGTGAGTTTGGAAGGGCAAAATGAAAGGGAGATGCTGTATGGAAAAAAAAAGTGAAGTAATTAAGTCAAAAAAGACCAGTTTTGTATTTAAAAATAAAGCTTCTGGTAAACTATTCAGCATGTAGTTGCTGAATCAAAACATGCCAATCACTAGATCATCTGGGCCCAAATGTCACCATGTGCTCTAGGCATAGACATATCTTTTTTATGCACAACATAGATAAACTCATGAATTAACTGGCTAGTACGAATTTGAGCACTACAGAAAGCAGAGTGAGGCATGAGTGGTTTCTATTGTCACCAGAAAAGCAAGATTATCCTAGAATTCCAAATATGTCCAATCTTTATTTTTAGTTAATATGTTAATCCACTTAACAAAATCTCTTTCTCTTGCAATGCCCCTCTGCTTTCCTGCTTGCAGGATAGAAAATGATCTTGATTATAAAAGAATCCTCTCAGGCCTTGCTTTTGGTCATTTTACCATAAACACAGAAACTTTTCTGTGCTGGTCAGGCAATGCACTAGCACGATGACTTTCCAAGCCAGGCAACATTTCTGCCACCTGCGCACGGTAAGCGGATCGGAGGGAGCACCGTGTGTGTGCCCACGTGCCCTCTCTGCTCTGGGCTCTCCTCAGAGGCTTCCAAAGTGCTGGGGTCAGCTCTGCATTTGTTCGCTCTCCACGCAAGGTCAGTCTTTTCCCCCGATAGGGACCCCAGTTAACTTGCTAGCCCCAGCCAAGCCCTTTTTTTGGAGGCAGTGTGCAGCTAATTACGGTTCCAGTTAGCTCAGCTGCTGTGAAGATGGGTGCCCACAACAGATATGCTGTGGGGTTCTCTGGTTCTGGCAAGTGCAACAAGCCACATTTTGGCTTTGAACAAATACTCTCATCAGGAGCAAACTGAGGAATGGTAACTTTTGGAGAGAGATTTTGTAGTAGGTCAGAGAGATGTGGGACAGGCTGTAGAGCACTGGACCACAGGGTTTCAGGGACAAAGGAAGTGTTTGGACAACAGGCTGCAAGCAGGGAGAGCCAGAGATGAGGCTGGGACCTGTAAAACAAGCTGGTCACCCAGGGCCAGAAAGATTGTCCTCCTTGGAGTTCAATAACACTATTAGTCACCATGAAAATATTGGAAAATGTAAACTCTGGGTGAACTTCTCATGGACTAGAAAGCTAAGCTGACTCCCAGAGCATCCCCTCTGAACTGGAGATGGGAACAGTATGCAACCGCAGGCTCTGAAGTCAGCGAACCACGTTCAATGACATGGCCCGAGCTCCTGTGTCCTCAGGAAGAGCCGGGGGGTTAGAGTTAACTGTCTCTAACCAGCGTTGCTGTGTTTTCCTTCGTCTCACCATAGAAGTCAGTGCGGCCACCTGCTGTGACTCTTCCTGGGACATCCTGTACTGTTTTTCCTTGCGGCAGAGAGAAGCTGTGAGAAGCACAAGCCTTGGAGGATCACAGTCTCAGAAGGCAACAGAGGAAGAGACCAGTCCATTATAACAATAGTTTAAATCTCAGGGCATTTTTTGAAGTATGATTTTGTGAGCCTTGCAATGGCGGTAGACTCACTGGCCCTGTTGCTTGTTTCCACGGTGGACCTTTCTGTAGATGGACACGGATATTTACAAACAGCTTATTTTCTCATTTCCAAATGCCATGTGTATGCCCCGACAGTACGGCAATGGCATTTGGGAGGCTGGTGCTGAGGCAGTCTGGCCGCTCTTTGGCAGAGCATCGGGTGGCTGGTTACGTGCTAAGAGACAAACCTCGTAAGCAAGGGCAGCCAGGGAGCAACAACCCCCACGTTAGATATTTCCTCTCAACTATTACCGGGTAATATTCCAAAATGCTGCAGACTGCACAATGGACAATTCACCACCGCTTTGGACAGTTCCCTGCTGAGCTGTGTATAAACTTGTCCCCGGCGTTACGATCCTGACAATACCGCTGTGATTCATGTGATGGCTGGTTGCGTTCCTTAAACACCCCAGCTGCTGCAGCACATGACTCTGTTACTCTTGCTATTTGGTTTTGTTGCCTTTTTTTTTTAAGGGTGAGTTTCCCTTCATAATGGACCATTGCAAGATAAGGATGGGCGTGGAAGCGGGCAGAAATGTGACCTGGTGATGTTAGCATCAGCAGACCTGCTGACTCACTGCCTTCTACAGTGGGTGTTTCACATTATTTAAGAGCTTCCCAAACCAGAATAGCCACACCGCTAATCACAGGAGAGCCTGTAATGGCCTTTGAGCCTAGTATTGCCCCAGGGGCCACACACTGGCAAAAAGGTAAAAGCTCGCCGTCTCTGTTGGACATGACAGGATCAATGCAGAGAATTTCCTTCGTGTGCCACAAGAGGTTCACTTGCATTTTCCCTAACAGAAATGTGCTCCCAGTGAGTCCAGAGGGAATGTGACTTACCTCCAAAGGAGAGGGCTGCGTTTAAAGAGATCTGGAAGACGTTGAACCCCACAATGGCACAGCAAAGCCACTGTGCCCGTTACAGCCTGAGGAGGAAGCAGACGCGTGTTGGTGAACTCACCCGGGCTGGTGTGGCCTGCCGGTGCCCTTTAGCAGGAAAATCACAAACCGGCCTCATTCCACAGAACCTTTGAGGGTCTTCTACTCTTCTGTGGATTCATGGAAATGTGTAATACCTTTTTTTTTTTTAATAAATTTTCTTGTTTCAGATTGTGATGATGACAGTCCAGAAGTTTGAACCTCTGTCTGGCTCCCGTAGTCCCCACTAGCTTTACTTTGACAATAGGTGCTCATTGGCTTTGACAAAAAGAGATGACTCTTGCTGTGGCACTTCCTAGTGTTTTGAAACCGGAAGGTGCTTTTCCGAGCACTTTGCCAGACAGAAGTCCTGCACCTGCCAAGGGAGTTAGAAGGAAGTTGAGCAGGCAGCTGGCTCGGCGGGCAGGCAGAAATGGAGTCAGAACTGGTACATTTCCAGTTAACATTTCAATATTTTCAACAGAAATCACTTTCAGTATATTTGTATTTTCAGCGGAAAGAAAAAAAGTTTATCTAGAAAACCTTTAACTGGCTGTGGTGGCAGGGATGCTGCCACTCTCTGGGCCATAGGTACCATAGGAAATATCTCCCTTGTCCTGAATCAGCTCTGAAAGAAGCTCTTGTACATTATCAGGAGGAGGACACACGGTTCCTTATACAGTCACTAAATTGCCCCTTCCAGACTTACTACACGTTGCACCATTGGCAGTGGTTTGGTCTGAACAATCTAATCATTAAAATGAGGTGTCTGGTATTTCTGGTGACTAAGAACTGAAGAAGAAAAGAGCTTTTCATTACCACTGCTCACAATGCCTTCCCCAATTTTTATTCATCTTGATAATCTCAGCCATTCTCTGCTCCCGGGCGAAAAAGAGTTGAGCGGGTCTGGTTGAAACCACACTCTTTCTGCCCAGACAAAGAGCTGCACCACATCATTACAGTGACGAGAATATTCAGGCTGGGGATACATCAAGGGCTGTGAGCCCATTCTTTCATGTGAAATGGAAGAGAGGTATTTCATTTCTTTGTATTCCTTTGAAAATGCCCACTGAGATGACACAGACACAAAGCAGACTCAGCCTACGCAACCCTGACTGACAAGCCCCCATGTGGGATAGGTAGTGAAAACTTCCTGCTCAGTGAAACCCAGATTATTTGAGAAGCATCTCCGGAAAGAAAATTGAATGCTGTGCCAGGCAGGAAAATCAAGATGTATGATTTATCGGTGTCTGGCCTGCCTCTCCAGTGCTCTTACCCCACCTTAATTCTTCCTTGTATGCTTTCTGTCTTAGGCTTGTAAGCCCAAGGTGTTGAGGGAGAAGAAGTCTGACTGAATGTTCATTTCCTGCAAGGGTTTCCTGTATGATGTAAGAACGAAAGTGGGAGCAGCAAACAGCTCCTCAAACATTAACTGTGTTGGGATGTTTGAGATTGTGTGAAGTAAATGGTACTCAGAGGCTCGAAGGAAAGTTTTTTTTCATTGGTAAGTTTAATCATTAGGGAATTATTTTTTTTAAGTTTTCCTTCTCCCCAGCTCTCATAGGAATTAGGTTAAGAAGAGGCCCAACAAGCTAAAAGGAAATGTCCCCTCTCTTCAAGTTTATTATTGAAATTGGCCAGATGTCATTTGTTTGTGACTAGAAAAGGGAAGTTATATTACAGAATGTGACACTTCAAACCCCATGGTAAAAACAAAAGTGAAAATGGAAAAGCATTCAGCTGCACTCATTTACATTTGCGATCCACAGCCTGGGGCCCTTCGACATGGAGATAAGAACTGAATTTCATCACATTTAGGTACATTGTGAGCATTGCATATCCTTGTACATTCAGTTGGATGTTGGTCAGATGAATCTGAAGCCAGCTGGGAGGGTGGGTGGCGGAGAGCTAGTGGAGGAAATGCTCTACATGATCTGGTTTGAAGTAATCTAATGTTAATGCTTTTTTCTTTCCCAGACCCAGCTGGAATGCCCTCTTGTACTTGCAGTCAGAGCTGTGAATCAGTGCCTTGTATGGGATATGAGATCTGCTAAGAAAAGTGATATGAAGTTCTTTAGCTATGAACTAATTATTCTGGCACTTGATTCTGAGCAATAATCAGAGTGAGGGAGGCAGAAACGCCATAGCTTGTAGGTATCCTACTAACTTGAGTAAAGAAGAGGCACCAGGCAAAAACTCTGCTACCATTCATGGATTTGTATTAACATTGAGGACCTTCTGCCTTTGCCAAAGAATGAGATGGCTTATACTACCCTGTAGTGCTTACACCAGCAAGGCTTCAACACGCCCACTTGAAATTACTTAAGCTGTTTTTCTTTTTCAAGGCACGTGAAAGAGATAAATCCACCAGTGAACACATAGGCTACAGCAGAAATTATATAAGCAGTATGACATCAGATTCAGGCTCCCTAGACCAAACCTGTTGCTATGAACTTCTTTGGTGAAAGAACATTCTGGAATAAAAGAGACATTCATGCTACAAGTATGATTCACCCTACCTTCCCCATAAGTCTGCCAACAGTCAGTCACAATTTCTATGCTGTGAATAGCCAAGGAGTATGAACAAGAGACAAGACCAGCAATTCCTGTCCCATAGGCTTCCAAACATGAGCAGAATGTCACGACTTCCAGCTATATCACCAAGTGCTGGTTGTATCCTGAAAAACAAACAAAAATCTCTGTGCTGTCACTCAAATTCTCTGCAAATTCTTTCTCACATATGGTCACTTTCTGTGCGTGTGCATGAGACCAGGTGTTACTTAAACAAATGCCACAGAAGTGCTGTCCAGAAGTATTTTTTTACTAGCCAGGAATTACTGCCCTTGAGTAATTACATCTTGAATCTAGGAGTTCTTAGACTGGGAAGGAGGTAAAAAGTGCTCAAGTTTCTTTGAGTAATATAATGAAAAGAATAAAATGAGATCTATTCCAGACATGCTGGCTATTCCTGTGTTAGTAAATTAAAGAGTATCAAAGAGCATTCCCAGGCACCAAAACCTATTTATGTTGTTAAATTGTTGTTGGGGTCTCTGGCACAGTTCTGGTTAATGCCAAGCAGCATTCTTCTAAAATCTTCCCAGTGTGTGTCAGGAGGTGGCACAGGCCATGGGCCAGATCCATTAGGTCGAGCGAATGTGCCTACCCCATGCTTTGGTGGACAACAAAGTTCAAGAGTATGGATGTACCTAGAACATGCATCTGGGTCTCAGGGTTGGCAGAGTTTGAGGTACTAGTATAGATATAGCTACTGGTGACAGAAAATGTGAAATGATTTTTGCTAATTCCACTCCCACTTCATTAGTCATACAACCAACATGTTTTGGAAGACTACAGGAGACATACTAGAAAACTACTGGAGACAAACTCCACACTTTCTGGGGAAAAAAACACGGAAGGGGGACAAAGAGCACGCCCAAGCACTCAACAGAGAAAGCAGCCTGCCTGGGACAGGCAAAGATTGCTCTGAGCCTGAGGGTCCCCAAGTATGCTTTCTCAGGTGCCACCACAGAGCAGCTGCTAGCTGTGTGCCAGGCCATGTAGAGGCAGAAGCATTCAGCTGTTCAGGCTGTGTTTGCATACCACTTTGAAGAGGTTTGACTATTGCTAGTGTCACCTGTGCCACAGGATGGGGCTCTTCCTGCTCCAAGGTAACTCTCCATAAAGAGAAGCTACCTGAGAGAAGAAGAGAGGATGACTCAGAAGGCCACCTAATGGGTACCTTTCTGGTCATACTGTCATCAAGAAATGGGATTTTATTGGGATGTCTGTAAGATCATCTTGGGTAGCAAGAAGAGAAAGGGTTGATAAGCCATCAGCAAAGGGATATACAGCACCATTCACAACCTGATTAATGGGATGTGCTTTGAGAAAGAAACAATTGTACATTCTCAAGGAGATCTGCAAAGTAGCAGTGAAGGAGCTGGGTGCTCGCCTCAGTATCAGAGTGAACAATGCTGCCTGGGCTAAAGGAACAAGGCATGCTCCTTACCATATCCATGTGTGATTGTCCAGGCACTGCAACAGGGTTGAAGAGTAACTCAAAGAGCTGTACAAAGTAATCACCTGTGTAGTCAATACCTACCTACTCGCAGCAATCAGAGGACTACGGAGAGTCAATGTGGATGCAAACTAAACAGGTTTTCATTAGAATAAAACTAGGGTGGGATCATTCAAAACCTCTGGAACAACACGACACCTGTTAGTTACACTGAATGCTGTTACTGCCTCTGTGAGATACAACTATTGGCTCTGTCTCGTGTGTGTCAGCATTATCCATCCCAGCTGGTCGAAATATTCTGGATTGCTTCACAGATTTGGTACAGATAGGCTGTCTCTGAGTCAGTGAACTGCCAGGTCACAGTGAAAACATGCTTTTCCTCTGTGCTGTCTTTCTTCACTAGTAATAGCCTAATTGCCTTGGAATTTGACATATACAGGTTATGAGTGATTTTGTACATTTTAATCTGATCAATTGCTCACAGTAATTTATCATTTTTCAAAAGTGAAGAAATAAAGGTATTTCAAAATGGAAGTCCAATTCCTAAGTCTTCCGTTTAGGCTGCACAAACTATAGGAACTAAACCCTTGCCTTAAATGTGCAATCACAGAACAAATATGAGTGGTGGACCCGACACAAATCGGAGCAGACTTGATCTAGTTTGAGCATTGAAAGAATTTTTTTTTCATTTGCCATGCAGCCTAAGGTCAGACTGTCCCAACTGCAGACAATACAAAACCCTGCTATATACGAGGGGTAAAACTTTGATAGGCTCATTTGGCTTGTTTTGCTATAATAACAATACTAAACAAATGTCTGACACAGGACGCAGAGGGCATCATCCAGCAGGCAATCCGCAGGACCAGCTCCAATTGTGGTGCAGAGTTCAACTCCCCTCCCTTCCCAAGCGTGATTTACGCCTAGATGGAGCAAATCTTTGATATCCTTGTGTGGAGCAGTCATCAGTCTTAACTGGCCAGGACAATGACGAAAGGTAAACAAAGTGAGTGAGAAGAAGCCATTTCAGTTGGAAAGAGGATCTCAGAGATTTGTGTTCCTGGCATATTCCTATATTCAGTGGGGCTTTCCAGCATAAATTAGCAATGGACCAATTTATATGTGCTCAGTGGTTTGGGCTCACAGACCGAGATCAGCCAGAGGATTCCAAGAACATTCCTAGAGGAGCAGTATTTGCCCTGGAACTGGACGCCGTCGTCCAGAAATACACCAGATGAAGAAGCAGCTGCTAGAAAGGAGGCAGAAAGCTGGCTGCCATGAACCCTGTACGTACTGCTTTGTGTCTAATATCCATGAGGAAAGGGGGATTCTGTTCTGGCTCACGGATTTACTAAATAGCAAGGACAGATGATGAGTTTATGCTGCAAAATAAGGTACACTGACATAATACGGGTGAAATGTCAACCATGTGGAAAAAAATCAGTGACACAAAGGCGTGCTATGAGTACAAGGCTGGACATGGCAGAAGGAACATCATCAGTGTCTTCTAGCACAGGACATGAAAGGAAGGGGTCAAGCCTGGAAATGAGGATCAAGTCTATCAGTGAAGAGCCCTTGAGATTGAATGACAGAAGACAGGAAAGGCATATGGCTATACTGATCCAGGTCAAACATAACTAATGTTAAGATTATGAAACAGAGAGTCCAAACCTGGAGTAGCCTGTAGCCCATCTAACAAAGAGCGTGATGAGGGAGTATGGGCTCATTTGCGCAGCAGTTTTGAAAATGGGACAAAGTGGGCATCTGAGTTAGTGCAGTCAGCACCTGGCTATTTGTGTAACAAGGCTGTGGGAGAAGGAGCAGCACAAGGTGAGTTCAGAAATACTACTGCAGAGATGCTTCGGTGGGTGCATAGAGCCAGCCCAGCTCCTGTCCTGGTACAATATTGCCAGCTGGGTTGGGACCCTCTTGAGCCTCTGTGTAGGGGTATCCCTGCTGTTGTTCCCTTCAGTCTGGGGACATGATGTAGTGACACCTGGCCTAGCTCTAAAGGCAGCCAGCTCAGGCTCAGCAGGACGCATCTGTTCGCGCTCTATACTACACAAAAACAGCTAACCCATTTTCAGGCCCAGGCTCACTTTGGCCACCGCAGCGGCCTCCTGATATCACTAATGTAGGATTATCCACTGATGATGGAGAAGACCTGAGTGAAGTGGGTCTTATTACAGCTGGATAACTATGGGTAATGCAGTTGAATATATGTTTATGCCCCAAAAAGTGATTACACAAGAATTAAGCTGATTATTACTTGAAGACCTCTACATGCCCGTTGTAAAGCCAGTTGGGATTTAGAGCAAGTCTCGCTCATGTTTAATTTCCTAAACAGCACAAAGCTATTAGAGCCAAAATAGTGAAGGATCAGCCATGAATATGCATATAACTGAGGAAGTTGTGATGTACCTGCAACAAGGATGTATTCTGATGAACTTGGAACATGTGTCATGTAGCCGCTAATCACAGCTGTGTCAGAGAGGTGCTGACTGCTGGCAGTGGATGTTCAGGCTTGTCATGTTCCCTTTTCTGAAGCATAATACAAGCAGCCTCGTTGGGTGGCGGATTAGTCTTGAAGACTTACGTTACCTCTCAGCCAGGGTGTAGAACTCCATGAGTCCTTATTCTCCTTAGCACATCTATTAAGTTAAATATTTGGGATGATCATCTTTGTGAATTCATAGGAAACTGCTGCTAGTATATGAGCTTGTCATCATAGCTTGTCGTTGTCTAAATGTAAAACCACTTAGAGACAGCAATGGCCAGGAAGAAAGTTTTGTTTCACAGTGGTCACAATTGTCTAAGCATGAAAAGGTGCAAGAAGGGTTTGCTTAGATGGTTTCTAAACAAACATGCAAATGAGATAAGGTCTGGAAAATATAAGCCATGACGATAAATTTTTCAGAATTACATGCACAGGTTATAATGGAAAATGTGTGGCTCCTTTGGCTCAGAAACCTGGGTGCAATTTAGAGAAACACCAGAGTTTGTGTTGCTTCCTGCTGAATGAGGTGGGGGTCCCACTTCCCTGAAGCATTTTGGAAATCTCTACTCCTTCTCTTCATGATCTGTAATGCAACATGTCTGTGTGGGCTTGAAATACTTTCTAACAAGGCCATTCTTACAAGTAGCCTCACTGAAGAGATCTGACCACGTTGCTGAACATGTGTTTACCCAGGCTGGTTCAATAAGGCAAGACGCTGTTAAATTCTGACACTGTCAAACAACACATTGAATTTTCTTCAGTGGTCTTGAATCTCTGCGATTACATCTTTAACACATCAATAACTTAGCCCCTGGTTAGCAAGGATCACTGAAGCATGACTAATCAGCAGATGAAAGTGTCTTTGTGGGGATTAGCTTTAATGAAAAGAAAAGGGATAGTTATTTTGGTAGTTTGAAATCTTCCATAAATCAAAGCGAATACTGACAAAGCAGGTTCATACGGTAAGAATGAAGCTATTGTGAATAAAATTAAGGAACAGCTACTTTTATATAAATCACAGGCCAGGACAGCATTTGTAAGAGAGTTCATGGGAACAAGATCATTTAACTTCTTCAGGTGTAAATAAGTGATATTTAGCTAATGTTAAAACATTCCTAAAGAAAAACAGATGGATGAGGGTCCTTAGTAGGGAGTTTCTTTTTTTGGTTTTCATTTTCATTTCTTTTTTTGCATGCAAAGAATACCCAGCTAGTTTATCTTGGCCACTTTGTTCTGTGCAGGGACAAACAGCCAACATATAACTTGTTTTTTAACACTGCCAGAGAGGAGGTCATAGCCAGAGAAACTTTAGTCTGGATCACTGATAGCATCTGTTTCTGGCTGGTGTAAATTAGAAAGTTTCTTGGTCTTCTATAATGTGGCTTGGAGGATCTCACGGGGGCCATGGGGATAGTGGCAAATAGAAAGAAATGCAAACTCCACACCTTCTGGGGAGTATTCATGTTCAGCTCCTGAACTTTAGACCTCCTATATACTCCTGTGCGATTAATGTATAAGTAATCACCCCTTGAGCTCCTCCGGGCAGTGACTCAGAGCACCCACGCTGAAAGCTTAACCCTCTCTGATGACTGTATGGGAAGCCTAAAGTTAGATTGTATGTGTTGTTGCACCTAACAGCTCCCTTCCCTTTATGTTCTCCTGTTGGTTTATGCTGTGCCTTCTCCATTGCTCTATTGCAACTTTTAAATTTAATCCTTGTGGATGTGAGAATGAACCCCAAACTCATAACTGTAATGTCGGAGTGGGTGTGTCTGACTTAACTGAACACCCTTTCAGGTAGCTTCAGGCAAATGGAAAAACCACTCAGACCCAGGTTCCCCTGTTTTCAGCTATGCTTTCCTCAGGTACTGCTGTCATATGTAGATTTTGAAAAAAAGCTATTAAAACACTTGGTCTGCACATTGCAGGAACTCTTGCTAAATGGCTCGTTGGAAATCACAAATGCTTGCTCATCACTCTAAAGACATGTGGCATTAAAAGTAAGGCTCTACTTAGAAATATCAACTTACGGTACTGCTCAGTTACCATATTGGAGGGCTTCGCATGCTCTGGAGTCTTTCAGTTTGGGGCATTTTTTTTCTTGTATGCTCTCTTTTTCTTGTGCTCTCACAGCACAAGCTTTCAAGGGATTCCTAAGTGAGTGACAGAGCTCTGCTGAAGAGTTTGTGAATTAAGGTCTTACTCTGATCTTTTTCGAATGCAACTTGTTTTCATATTTTTAAGACAATTTCCACATTAACTGAGGCTAACAATTAAATATTTAATATGGATCACTATTCTAACCATTGCCAATTTTTCCTTCTTCCTATACAAATGTGCTTTCTATTCAAAGTCAGTCGGAATGTGTACATGTCTGTGTGTGTGCGCACATATGTATTTGGGTTTTAAAATCATAGTTCAGTTATTGCAAGTTTTCTAGGGAAATCGAAGCAAATGACTGTGTGGTTACATAGCGACAAGAGTAGGATTAAAAAATAATTTTCATGGAAGAATTTACCATACTGCCTGGTATAATTACTCTTCCACTACGTAGTTTTTAGGATCATGGTGAAAAAATAAAAACCCCCAGACCAACAAACCTCTGTAATTCATGATGTTTACATGATTCATAATTTACAATGGGAAGGAAAAAGAACGTTATGTGAAAAAATGCTATGCACATTTTTGCACAACATTCTACTGATATATGAATCATGCTTGTCTTTGGTTAACTCAAGGGAAATAATCCCAGTAATGTACGTAAGGCAGTCATGCCCACATGTCTGGGGTTTTTTATATCCAGATTTCAGTGGAAAGAGAGATACTTTTTAAACAGATGGCAAACAAGCCCCTTTCCCCCAACTACTTAGCGAATCTAATAACATAGCTAATTATAGGACTGTATATGTTAATCCATTCATGTGCTTGCTCCATATATTTAATGTCACAAGTCAAAGGGTTCTACGGAATTGCTGGGCAATGGCAGCTAAATTACATGCAGACAATATTGCCTCTTTAAGTATACTTTTGAGACCAAATCTCTTGGGACTTCTGTTGACAATTCAGTACAAAAGTTAATGTAAAATTCTGTAGCTGCAGTCTGACAGTGACGTTAGGAGAAGCTGAAATGCGCTCAGAAGCTGCATCTGCCTGGTCTAAGGTGATGTCCCATGTAATATTTATTCTCAAGGGTCAGAAGGAAGAAGGTGAGGACACTCATTCCCTGTGAATTTTGCCCTTGGCTGCTGGCGGTGTCATGGGGCTGTGGCACTCCCAGGGCTGTTGGCAGGAATGCCACAGCCATCTGCTGAGTTGGAAGTGCCATTCCCTTCCTCACTCAGAGCTACTGCATCTCTTTTAATCTTTCTGGTCCCTCCACTCCACTAAAGAGGACCTGGTCACAATTGATGAAATACTAGACAGGGTCAGCATTGATTCAAACATGTCAAGCATCTACATATTACTGAGATCTGCCTGTTGAGGGTCAGTGAGGACTAGGAGCCACCACTTAGACCTATGAAGCATCAGCCCTACCTTTTTAAGTAGGAGAGAGCGTGAGTGCTTCCTGGTGGTGCATCTAATGTTATTTTGCATGCGTTACAGCTGAAGTATGTGTGACGCCATTCATGCTGGAGGTCAGAAGCAACTTTGAAAACATGCCTCTATGAGGGGAGAGGCATTTTAATTATCTGTGAGAACAATAGCTCGTTTCGCTGTGACTGGCAGTCTGGAGTACCTTGTACCAATAAAAGCCTGATCACAAGTGTCAGATGCACTGAGTAAATATATATGGAGTTCGTACATCAAAAACTGTCTGTACAGTAAGGAAAATAAGCTCAGAAACCAGACCATCTCTTGCTTAGTTTTATATTTGTCATATGTAAAAGATTTGTCAGTCAGGAAGATCTGGCTTTTTACATCATCAGTTCTTTTTATGTAGAATTCAAAGCATATTAGTAATAAAGTATAAAAATTCAGGTTAAAAAATGTGAAACTTGTAAGAGAAAACAGTAATGCTGTCTGGAACAGGTTAAACACCAAAAAGGGCAGAGAAAATTCAGAGTATCCAAGTTCCATAATCTGTGGATCTGCCTACACGTATCTGTTTGCTTCAAGTGCTCTTTGTGATCTGTCAGAATTATTTAAAAACTTTTAAAAATGTATGGAAACGAATTTAGTCACGTATCACAGACTACCTCAGGAAAGAAAAGAGTCTCACAAATCACAGAGGGATTAAGCTGGGGGGGATTCAGAAAAGTGAGGGTTGGTGACGTCTGTTTCTGTGCAAGTGCCATCCTCACCCTCCAAGTGTAGGGGCGAGGTGTCTCTCGGTTCACTTAACTATTGTGGCACCCATTTGGTTCCCACAAAATGCTGAAAACAAAATATTCGTGCTGCAGAAAGTGGCTGAAAGCTAATCTCCCCTGCTAATTTCTGTCATTTTGTTACTTTCATAATTAAAATTATTTTCTCCCTGATTTGAACTCTTGGAGCTGTCAGAAAAGCAAAACTCCAGTGAAATTAGAGGCTCTTACACTACCCCCCACAAAGGCAGGGTTTTTCTCCAGCCACTTGGTCCATTCACACAGCCCTTGGTGGGGTGGAGGTGCTGATGCTCTGGTCTGCTGCTCGCCCCATTTCTGCTGCAGGCTTGTGCAGACCGACAGTCCCACATTTCTATGCAAAAGTATTCACGTGAAAAAAACCTCCCAGGAAAGATTTTCACTGAGACCAGGCAAGCGACTCAGCCCTCTCTGCTACCACTGGCTTCCTCTGGGGCCTCATCCCAACCTCATAGCTAGCCTGTGCCTTTACTCTGAAGGCAGCACCCCTTCCCCATGGATGGATCTCTGAAGTGCCTTGCAATCCTGGAACAACCTGCCCCCCAAATCCTATATTCTTCCTAAAGTCTGCTTTTAAAAACAGAGCATGCCCTGGCTGCGTCTCACTGGGCAGAGGGCCTACTGCCTGTCTTCCTTGATGTCTCTCTTACTACTTGTTTCAGCTGGTTGTTTTCTCAGTATTTAAAGGCTCTGTTGTGTTCCACACTTTCAATTAAGGAGGAAAAAATGCTCTCTGTGTTGTAAGAGTGAAACTGGCAGTTGTGTGCTTTGGTTTGTAGCATAAACAGTTGCACAAGGATTCATTGGCAACCTTCCCTTCACTAAGGAGGCTATCAGCTAAATGTCACAGATGTGTCTGGGTCTTGCCAAGAGCTGGAAATGTACTGGGAAACTTCTGAAAATGCCCTCAATTAAAAAACAAAAGCACTCAAGGATGTAGTGTACACGTGCTAGCTGCAGCAGAGGATGGAGACTCTGCGAGCATATGGTCAGCATCTCTTCTTGCGCATTCCTCCTTACCTCTGGAGTCCTCTTCTTCACGTAATGGGCTGTGCCTCTCCCCCCGCTTGAAGCAACTCTTCCTCCTCAGCAGCTCAGTTCTTCCGTGTGGCCTATAAAGCTGAGCTTTTCCTTCTTGGTAACAGGATCACAAATAACATAAAACATTAAAAACGCCCTAACCCCTTGACACCTTTGTTATAACCAAAGCAACAGCATGATCTTATTGCTGGAACACTTGCCCTCCCTTCCCTCATCACCCGTGATCACTTCATGGTTTAACTACAGCCTAATCCTGCAAACGCTTCCTACCCAGCAGAGCACTTACCAGTGCCTAAGTAGCCCACTGACATCAGTGGATTATTCCAGGTAGTACGTCCTAGGAAAGCTAAAGAGGTGTTTGTACCACTGGGCCATTTGGTTTGCAAGCTCTTGGGGGATATTATCTTTTGTCTATAAAGAATCATGCACACGCACAGTGCTGTATAAATAATTAATAATAACAGAACTCACATCAAACTAGCACATGTGGGAATTTGGACCACTGGCTTTCCTGGCTGCTAGAAGAAAAATCACAATTGTGGAGTTTTGAGAAAGCCTCCTGATAGCATATCTGTGTTTGTGGAGTCCACCTCACTTTGGGAAAGTGTTTTCTCTTCCTCTGCACCAGAGGAAACATTGAAGGACCTTCACCTGGCAAGAAATGCACAGGAAGCATATTTTAAGTTCATCCAAAATCTGAAGAATATCTCCCAAAGGTAAATTAAAGCTCTTATCACCCTGTCTAACCTTTAATTGCATAACACAGCAGGTCTGGATTTTATCAAACTATTGACTCTTTTTGTGTTAAGATTTCTTTGGATTTCAGCAATGTTGCTCAAATTGTTCCTTGGTGAAGGCCGTAAGCGATAAAATAAAACTGCTAGTTTTATTTCCAGTGCACTCACACTTCTTGTTCTCAAATTTTGCTGTAGTCTTTTCTCTCCGAAATATGACAGAATGAATCTGAATGGATCCAAGTTATCAAACAAAAACAAAATATTGAACCAGGGAATGCAAATATGCAAGCAAAAACAGACCTGAGAGGCCACAGAAGTTTGGAGCTCTATGCGATGCTATAATACAACTTCTAGATTAAAGAGAAAAGCAAAAGACTCCCCTTTTTAAATATGATTAAGAAGGAAAATAAACATAAGGTATTTGTTAGAAGATAGTTCCATCTTGACTTCAGATGCAATAGATGGTTTCTGAGTCCGAAAATCCATGAGAATGAGCCTTTCTGTAAAGATACTGAGTACGTCATGGTCATACATTTCTCAGGCTTACATCACATGTTGCTCAGAGGGAAGGTCATCACTCAAGTGCAGTAGTCATGAAGGAAGGTAGTTTCCTTCTCAGTAAGAAGACTTCTGTTTCCTTATGGGGAGGGTGGCATATGTACATCATATTCAACTGCTGTACTTTCCACATGCTTTTGCAGACCAGACTGAATTGTAAGATACACAGGGCGAGATTACTATGAATTTTTGTTGCACTGACAATGTCTTTGATTAGCAGGTAGAATATACTTTTCCACCTTCAAAGAATGCTTTAGCCACCAAAACATGGAAGTCACTGGGCTACTTTCCATCTCAATGGAAACCATTCAATTTTGTACAGATTAATTTAATATTGAGTGGTTCAGAGAGTACAAAAGTGAACATGAACAACTGCCTCTTGATTAGCTAATAGTGCTATTTCGCTATTTTAAGGAAAAAAGTCGGAACACCAGGCTCCTCCTATCCTTCTCTGCAAGTACCGTAAGCGCCAGGTAATGGGAATACTTTTCCTTTCTCACTCATTTAGTGAATGCTGAATAGATCTGTCCAAAGTGAAGAGGACCAGCTGGAGAGATGGATGACACCCTGCTTCAGCAGAGACTACAGCCTGGCAGCTCATGGCATTCTCCAAAGCAAGGTGGAGAGGAAGAAATTAATCTCCAGTCTTAGCTGCTGAGTAAAAAGCAGATTTTTGTGGGCAGGAATTCGTCCTTCACTTTTTGTATCTTGTATCTTGTATCTTGTATCTTGTATCTTGTATCTTGTATTCTTTGTATCTTGCCCAAACTGGTAAGAGTCCCTGAGCATCTGCAGGATAGGGTATCCTCTCCTTGGGAGAAAGGGAGCATCCAGCTTCGGAGTCCCAGAGTGTCTGGAGTAGGAAATAGTTCATGTGGCTAAGATCAAAGTGCTTGTGAACATGGCCAGAAATGGAGATTTACAGGGGCAATCTTCTGCTTTGAGAATTCGGCTGTCTGTGGACTTTAAGACATTTTGTGTTAAGATCTGGGGTGCACAGAGATTTTTCCATACCTAGTTTGTTCCCAAGTAAGGCACTTAAACATTTCTGTATCTAGAATGTAGGTGCTCCTTAAAATAGCATTCTGTTTTCAAATTGGCAGATAGATCATTTGTATACATATATTTAAATACACACAGACACACACACACACACAAATAGGTGTAGTTTGAATCTATTCACACACACAGAATCACTCAAGTATATATATATCATATTTAAGCATAGTATGCATATATAATGATACATAAAATTAAATTATTTATTTGGGAAGGGTTTCTTAGAGTTTTTTTGGTAAACCAAAATTTAGAAGAAAATAGCAAAAAGAAATCATGGAAGCTGTTAAGTCTCTGATTTCTCATAAACTTTTGTTTCATGAAAATGTCTTCACAATCTTTTTGAAATCTGTGTGGAAAATTTTGCATCAGCTCTTGTGCATATGCATCAGTTAGGAGTACAACTGATGCAGAGGGAAGGGACAGAAGTCTCCTGCACTTACCTTCAGATGTCTTCAAAATCTGTTGCAAAATTTTGTACATGAGGGTGTCAAGGCCTTGACAGTGTCCTTCCTCCTCAATAAGCCACTTACTTTTGTAGGTCTTCAGAACAGGCTGATAGATATGCTGGTATTTCAAAATCAGTTTCAAAATTACTCCAAAGGTGATATTGAAGATAATTGTGCCCAGGTGGGATGAGATTTTCAGAAGACATCAGAAAATCTCGTCCTTTCTGGTATATTTTAACTAGGTCAGTGCTATTAACATTCTGGCCCTGGGTTATTTTGTCTATGAGTTAGAAGAAACATTGAAATAGTAGCAACATCTTTCTCTGAACTGTGTTGATCACATGCAACAAATATTTCACAATAATAAGAGTAGCTTTGTTGAAGTGAGCTGCATAAATTGATTGCACAGCCTTAGGTCTAGTGACTTTTCTTTTGTAAGGAACTATTTCTTTTCTGTGTTTATTTAATATTTTACTCCTACGATGTATTGTACATGGGAGTTGTAGTCTCTGCTTACTAGATACCTACCTATAGTATTTCTAGTGCATCTGTAAACAATTCCCTACTTTACGAGTTATCATTGGAGTTGAACTTTCAATCACTGATAACCCTAGTGATATGACAACTGGGGATTTGATTAATAAGGCTGTGTGTAAAAGCTGGTTGGAGTATAGTTACTGTGCTGCACTCTGGACTGGTACACCTTCCTCGACAAGAAAAAATTTCTGCACCTCTCTTACTTCCTATTTTCTTTCCGTATAGGAGGAAGTCAAGTTTGGGGTGCAATAAATTGTCATTTTATGATAATAAAAGGCAAGAAAGTTTAGTTTAAGTACTTGGGTTATCACACTTATATTTGATCTACGTGGCTTGGGGGTACAATATTGGATTAAATTCAGGTTCTATTGAAGTCAATGGACAAACATCTACTGTCTTCAGCAAAGCCTGGATGGAGCTCAGTTGTTCAGTTTCAAAAAAATCACGTATATTTTAGGCAATAGGTGGTTCAATTTTTGCACCACAGACGGATGTCACATTTTGATTTCTTTTTCCCTACCATATTTAAATATGTCTTCTTTGCTTTGAACCACATATGAAGACCTCCTATCTTTAAACCTAAATAAATTAAAAAACCACAAATCTATTTCCAGCCCAGTTCAACTACAGTGAACTGGGGGCAGGGCAGGGGGTAGAAACGGGCCATTTTAAGGCAGGGAATTTGACTTTGTTATTATTGCCCTTGAACATTTTTAACAGGTACCAGTGGCTTATAAAAAAGAAAATCTATGCTGCACATATAATCACAAACAAAAATAAATAAGCAGGCTTAGGTGATCTGTTTTAATGCACAAAGATATTTTTAATATATTGTAGTGAGAGGCATAAACTGTTTTATCCAGGTTAATTTTCCTCTCATTTATTGTGTGCTGTCAGATAAAACTTCATGGGTACCCAGGCTCCCCTAGATCCTGATTATCATAAATAAAGGAAAGTTTGGTCCTTAAATAGGTTACATTTTCAGGTTAGCAACCACTCTGTTTTGTTTTCCCTCTTCTCATAAAACAATTATTGAGGTCTATTTAATTAAGAACAGATTAGAAACATTTTCATTGTTGTTTTTTAAATTTCCTTTGTACTGAAGTGCTACAGAGTTAAAACACCAAGCACAAAAGTGCACAGCCAACCATGACTAACTGCATAAAGCAAATAACAAGCTGTATGATCAAAAACGAAAGCCAGTGCCATTCATGTGGAATAATAGAAATCATACCACCAAAACACTTCGTACACGTCTCATTTACCGACCTACACACTTGCTCTGCTCATATCACGCCTCAGGAATGCAGTTACAAACAGAAAGGGATCTGCATGAGAGGTAAATACCCAGAGGGGAAGCCACATTTCCCTGTGCTTCATCCTGATGGTACCTAACCCCTTCAGCCTGAGGTTCATTGGCTGTGGGAAGGGAAAGGCAGAGCAAGCTGTTACTCAGAACATGCTTCTCTCCTTCCAGCTCTTCTGGAGATGTCCTCAGGGAGCTATGCCAAATATATGTGCCGAACACTGTTGCTCAATGCAAATAACTTGCCATGTTTGAGCCCAAAGTCTGGTGAAGGACAGTCACTATCCGTTCCCGCCAATCACAGAACGATGTCCCTCCAAAGCACAGAAAATCATCATGCAATGTTGTATTCAGGGCTCTGACGTTGTCCCTGTCTTCATCATCATTAAAAAGAACCTCCCACCCTCTGCTGATTTTTCTCAGAGGTTGCAAAGGCCATTCTTATTTGAGCAAAGAAAACCTTACCTGCTTATGGGTGCAACTGAGAGCGGGGAAATGCTGGATGTTTCTGGGAGAGGACAAAGAGATTTTACCAAGCGTATTTTTTTTACATAGTGTTTTGAAACAAACAAACAAACAAAAAACCAACCCTCTGCCTATTAACTGGAAAACAAACCCAGCTTAAAATTTCTGCTCAACTCTCGCTGCAGGAAATGGGAAACTTTCTGCTGTTTCATGGGGAATGGGAGCAGTCCAGGGAGATGAGAACAATAAGCAGCCACCCATCAATAAAATGCATGTAGTAAAGTACTGTCAGAGAGACCAAAGGCTTTGCATACACTTTAGGAAGGATTTGATTTCATTGTCACTTCAGGCCAAGGAGGAGGAGATTCTATATTCCTGCAGTCATTCATCCCAACTACTCCCCTACTGATTTTCAAAATCTGTTGTGGCTCAGCCCTTTCCTCATGCTTGTGACGGGAGAGATGGCAGAAGGAACAAGAACTCCTGAGGTTTCTCTCTACTTGTTATCCAAAGACCCTTTAAAAATGCTGCTGTCAAGCACTAAATCTTTTAAATCCTATGGCTATGACTTCCATCAGGGGAAATTATATGCCGACATAATTCTCTCTTGAATTTAGTGAGGACTCTAGCTGAGGGGTAAATTCAGCTCCACTGTAAATGGAAGGTGAATGCTGGGATGGCTGGGGACTGAAATCTGCACCCTCGTCTCCAGCTCTATGGCCCCGATGCTGCTGCGTTTTGCATATGTTGGAAGCAGCACATCTGTCCCTTTGGAAATCCGTGCTACATGCGTCAATGAGAGAACAAAAACTTACAGTGTGTTGAGTTGTTGACAGGCCAGTGTGCAACTGGAGATGATAATTCAGATACAAAATTAACCATGTGAATTCTCGTCCTTTGAGGAGTATCAGATACCCCCATTCACTCAGTGATGAGCCTTTTCCTGTGCAAATTCTTAGTTCACTGACCCTCAGAAGGTGTTGAGAAGATTTTCTGAGAGGATACCTGAGGGTCCTAATTTCTCTTTAGCATAATTCCTCCCGATTAATGTGTTATAGGTCCAGAATTGATGACAATTTGGGTTCTGAGTCTTTAAAGCGTTGAACACAGTGTTCACCACAGTGCCCTCAGTAGTCTACTAGACAGGCAGATTGCCTGTCCTAAGCCTTGTTACTTATTCCTGCCTTATTCCTGAGCACCTCAGATCCACCTCTGTAAAATATGGCATTTGCTCATCTTTGAAAATGCTCCAAGATCCAGGATGAGAGGTGTGGGATGTGTGCTAAACAAGGAACTAAACCGTTCTCGGTGCTTTGCAAACAGAAGTTTGACAAAGTCTCTGTCTCAGAGAAGGTATAATCTAAAAAATAAATTAAAAAAAAATATTAACTGCTGTCAGAAAAGTAAACCCAACCCTTTTAGAACTAATAATGACATTCAAACATAATAATATTCTTCCAGTGTCCATCATTAGCCAATTATTAAGCAAAACAAAATATAAAGTTTGCTCTGTTCCACATGCCCCTATTTACAAACTCTTATCTAATTTTAGAAAGCAAAATTAGAACAAAAATCAGGTTACTGAAGGAAAATAAAGTGGGTTTTAGATCATTTGACTTAAGCTCTCCTCAGCAGTTTTCAGATGCTGCCAGCTCAGCAGCTAAGAGGAACAGCTGTGAACCAACAAGACTGAAGATCAGAGACAAGTCAACTGGTGCTGCAACATCTCTGGTGCAAGAATTTTCCTTAGGCTCTCAGGAGGTTGCTAGTGATAATGCCAAACTACATTTAAAGTGCATTTCTGTGTGTGTCTGTGAATATTGCAGGATTTTCTTTGAGAAACTTCTCATGCTTGATATGCATGTGGACAGACTGAAACCTCTTCATTGAGACAGGAGCATTGGAGTGCCCTAGTGACACCAA
Source organism: Nipponia nippon (assembly GCF_047370975.1). NCBI lineage: Eukaryota > Metazoa > Chordata > Aves > Pelecaniformes > Threskiornithidae > Nipponia > Nipponia nippon. The sequence continues at coordinate 35,265,033 of NW_028262290.1, read as the reverse complement.
AATGACATCACGGAGTTCAGGTGCAGTATCTTGATGAGCTCCATACTGAGGTCTCTCTGATCCTATCCGTACCTGTAGGGAGCAGGAACTCTTTCTTCAGATTTATGCCAGGAAAAGCTCTTGTCTTAGCCTTTACTAGAGCCTCTTCGGTGAGGCTTTTAACCTGTGGCTTGAGAGGTGCTTTAAAACTCCCATCTGTGTGCACTTTACCTCAGGCTGCACAGAACTTTCTCATCTGTGATTACAACAATTATTAGTCAACCCCGCATTTGCAAAATAGTTAGAAATCCTGCTACTATATGACACTCCTCCCACAATCTGCTCCATGTTTCTGTAGTTTTGAGAAAAAAGAGTGAGCCCTCCAACTCAGTTATTTGCCTTGGTTTTTGTCAGAGTCAGAATCAGCATACTTCTGACCAGCAAGACGACCTGAGATGATAACAGTTTCATAGAGATGATTTTTCTTTACTGTTGTCTTGATTGGAGGGGCTGAATGAGCCATGTTGGGCCTAGACAGCTGGTTGCATGCATTTGGTTGCAATTTGCTCATTTAAGAGCAGGGTGAGCATCACTTTGCTGTTCTCCACATGCACTGGAGCAAGCCTGGCACTCAAGGCAGAGGCCACCTGCAACCAAGTAACTAATCTGAAGTTTACTGGGCACATTTTTGTGGCTGTGCCTAGAGAATGGCACCAAGTATCAAGCTGTACCTTGAGCTTCTGAGCAACTCAGTACAAACGGTTTCTCTGTAGTGCCAAGACAGGGAACACACCATGAAGGTTCTGTTAATGCCAGGGAGACCATACTGCCAGTCTCCTTGTCACGTTCTCCCCAGCAAGATCAGCCTCTTGCCCTTTGGACAGAGTTGTCAAGGAATGGATTTGCCTCTTCCTTTTGTTCTTGTTCTCTTTGGGAGGGGACAGTAATGCCATTTGTATTCTGCATACTGGCAGGTACTGCTAAAGCACAGACTGAGCCTGTTTTTGAGCTCTCTGAACTGGCTGCTGAGGTGAAGGAGCAGTAGAATTTCTGCTCTGGTTGCCAATTAGGCAGGTAACATATCCCTGAGAAAGACGGTGTGCAAGACCTAATTATTTTTTTATGCTGCTGCCTGAATAACTTGAGTCTGCCAGGTGCCAAATGCCTCTGGAAATCTCCCAGTTCTATGGGAACTGAAAGGTTCAGCTTGTTCCTGACTCTTCTATGCACTCAGAGCCTAGAAAACGGCAAACTTTTAGCACAAAGGCTCCTCATCTGCTGGTGGGAGAGTGAATCCTACCCATGAGAAACACGAAGTAGAAAAAAGGACTCCACATTTTTAGTGACCACTGATTCTGTAAGAACATGATGCATGCTACCCTGAAAGCCTGTCCCAGAGGCAAATCAATACCACTGTACCTTGCACCATTTCCTTACATTGCCGTTCGTCTGCTTTCCTGCACGAGTCACTTGGGTTGTGATCCCTGGTTTACATGCTTCTAAAATCTTGTGCAATGTTGTCGTGACTGTTATGCAGTTGGTAGAAGCTTTACGTGTTCATTGCATTAAGTTTACATAAAATAAAATATCTGTATTTTGCATAAATAAATGACTTAAATGCCAGGATGACTGGTCTGACACAGTAGGTTTGTAGAAGGTGGTGGCATGGGGAAAGGTAGGTTGAACCCTGGCTTTGGCATGGTAGCCAGTTTTTCGTTAGTTTGTAATTTTTTTTTAACTTCATTCGCTTAGTTGTCTACCTGTGAATGATAAAGAAAGAGACGACACTGTCATTGTACACATGAACTGATGTGGTTTTACTGCATTTGGCCACACACTTGAAAGAAATATGCTGGTACAGAGCAGCCACAGATCTTATCTCTGCTGCCACTCCTTTCACAAAAGAATGATCCTTACATCAACATTTTTCCATCCTTGGCTTGATAACGTTACAGTCCTACCTTTTGCTCTTGGTCCAAATGCAGAGGTTAAAAACACTCAGTTGATGCAAACGGTGGGTTGATACAACACACAGAATGGGGTGTAGATGTGCTTCACACAACAGAGAGCAGAATTGAAGGGGAAAATGTTGCTTGGAGGCAAGACGCCTCTTTAATTGATTATGGCAAGGAAAATCAAATACCATATCTGTTTTTTTCCTGGAGTATATCGAGACTGATCATAACTAACATCTGTTCATGTTAAGCAAATACTTGTCATGATTTAAACTTCTGTTTGCATACAACTCTGAGTAGTGCATCTTAAAGTCATACATATTCATATAGAATGAAGAATGCATAATGTCTGCATAAAAAGATAAGCTGTATGACTATATATGAAGACAACAACTACAATTCTCACAGCACTGTCATTGGTTAATTTTAAAATATTCAAGCATTATTTAAAAAACCGTAAGCTGAACTTAAAACTACACTATGAAAAAGTTGTATAACTGAACCAATGCTGACTTGTTTTCCTCAATATTAATCAATTGTAAAGTTTCCCTTTTTTTTTTCTAACACTTTTTGTTAATTAGTTGTTATTTTAACCTCCAGTAACATGATCAGACTTCTTCTGCCTCTGGGCAATTGAGTTATGCTCTGATCTCGAGTTCTAAGGGAAATGTTCAATTTTATTTTTTTCCACAGTTGAATAAACAGTACCATGTATACTATCTCTTGTGTTAGAATAGTGTTGTCTTCACATAAGACTCAAATAATGGTATTAGTCATTCATTTCCTTGTACACATACACCCTATTGCGTGTTGACAGGTTTATAAGGATGCAGTGGCAGCCGTGGGTGCTGGGAAGCTCCTAGACGACAGCCTTTGAATCCTTGCAGTCCTGAGCAATGGTGCCTGAGTTAGTCTGTTTATTGTCTGCTTTTTCTCCCAGATGCTTGACTTGTCTGAAAGATTAATACATTAACAAGAGTGGTAAGGTCCAGGGTTGCACATCTTTAAGACATGTTTATTAGCAGATGGCACATGAAATTCAAAGGTCACTGTGGAAGGTAACATTTTAAAGTGAAACAACAATATTTATGTTCAAATACTATGCTGATGAGATCATATGGAAAAATGTTTCTGATTAAATTAGTTTATAAATAGCCACAATATATCTATTGAAAATTCCAAATGCCACTTTTAGTCTTCTTTCTTTTCTTCTATTACTTCCTAATTTATTTAGTAACACAAGACTACCTTCTTACGTAAACAGACTAACAGCTGGAAAAAAAAATCTATACTGGACAGACAATCCCACTTTCTTAAATAATTGAAAATCCAGTGTGAAACCTGGTTCTATTGGCTACTACTTCAAACTAATAGTCCATATAAGAGTTTTTTACAACCTGGAAGAAATTTTAACTTTTAAATTCTCCAGGGTAAAATTCATCTTGCAGACATACGGACTTATTGGCAGATAGCTATCCTTATTTACAGGCAATATCATGTGCTACAACACATTTGACAAAAATCATGTTATGCTACTTACACAGAATCCATACAATGAAAAGAAAATCCTTTTCTTCAGGATTTCCATAGGAAGACTGACTGTCTTATAGCTCATTAGTAAACATTATCAGTAACGCTAAACCTGAAATCTTGTTTATCCTCTCAAATTGTCATAAACTGTATGTAAATTCCAGAGGAAATAGTTTTGCACAGGTTTAAAAGGGCAACTAAGCTCCTAATTAACATTTCTTATCTACCATGCCACACAGGCATTAAAATGCAGAGGATTTAAATGGTACTTACTTTTCATGTGATCCGTTTTCAACTTTCATAGCCCCTTCCACTGGATCCAGTCCTTGTTCTGAAAACTGTTTCAAGGCACTTAACGCTGCCTAAAGAAAAAATGAGTTGTCAAAAAACCCACTGACACAACTGTATTAACACCAAAAGAAGGAAGGTGTGTATTTTGATATTCTAGATTTAAATAATTTCCTGTATATTGAAGACATTTAGGCTACAGAGCTAACAGAGTGGGTACATAACAGCTCCATGATAAACAGCTGGGCTTGTGCATGGGTTTGAGGATATCTTCTTCCTGGGTATACGAACGACTTCCATTTGTGTTAATGCAAGCTTCATCACCTACATGAAGAATGTGATATCCTTTTAAGATTCTTGTCTCTCTGGCCTGTAAATTCTCTCCAGCTTCCCCATGTGCTTTCCTAGAGCCCACGCTTTCCAGAGCTCCTATGGACAAACTCATCTTGTAGATGATTGCAGAAGGTGTGAGCAATGGGAAGAGGGTCAGCAGGACACTACCAACACTCCAAGGCTGGATCTCAAACAACGCAGCAGATTGATGTCTTATACATAGGTAGTGAAGTGTGCTAAACAGGGTGAGCCAATATGGGATTATTATGAAGAATCAGCAATAGAAGAACGATCAATTTTCAGCTGGCATTTTTCTGCGCAAGTGCATTCTTTATTGACCAGCTTCTCTTTCATCTTCATAAGTCCTGCTTTAGGACTCAAAATTGTTCTTCTCTCTCCCCTAACTGCTTTGGTAAAAGACAAATGATTTTTTGTAATTAATTTAGCAAAGGTCAGTTATGAAACTCTTAGACACCATGTGGCTGACTGTGAAAACACAGCCAGCGCAATAAAACAGTTGAGGTCAGTTCTATCTTGATGGTGAAATGTAGAGCAGAACTGAAAAACGCATTTTTCTCTTTAATCACTCCCATCTAAGATGCATTCAGAACTTATGACAGGGGAAAAAAAAGTAACTTTTCACAGACACTGCCACCTAAGGTAACATTTCAAACACTGGAACTGACTGCAGGCCCTATGGCACTGTTCTTCACAGTGAGGCAACAACTGCTGTTTAGAAAATTGGAAGTTGCTCTCTTCTTAATTGTTGGGACAGAAAGAATCCATGTCTCTATCTTCGTTTCCCATTCCTCTCAGAGAGCAGGGAACAGGAGCTGCCATAGTAATGAAGTACAAGATTTGCTTTTGTACTAATTCTTTGCCTGGATTCTCTCAACAGCTCCTTCCCTTGAAAGGTATGTTTATGTAAGTTAAATATTATTAGACAATGTGTATTTTGGTGAGATGAGTAACAGCACAAAAATTGCCAGGCTGCTCTAAAGTAAAAGACCATGTATCCCAGGTTTGTCTATAGTAATGACTAGCTGCTAAAGCTTCAGAAGGCTCTACAAGGTACTCCCACCCATAATGCATGAAGGTGGAATCTTTCTAGTCTGTGAAGTTATATGGTTTTTGCCCTAGCAAACAAATAAAAAGCTAAACATTTTATAAAGTGTCTTGGTAAACCTCAGATTGTCACCATTACTTACCCATTCACTTTTTACCTTTACCATGTGTTCTGAGCCCCATGTATCTGACAGCTAACCTGCTCTCTGCTTGCTCTTTCTTCTCATCCATTGACATAATTTTCCCCTTCATCTTAAAATCTCTGCTGCCTGTGTCTTTCTTTTTATCCTTTTTCCATGCTATGGCTAAGGCCTGAGCCTCAGCTTCACCTCAGTAACAACTTTTCCCATTACAGGATCTTTCACTTTTATCACCCATTGAGTTCCCCAGTGAATGAATTCTCTCTTTCCTCATTTCTTCTGGTTTTCTTGACATTTTGATATATTGACATTTTTTATTAGACAGCTCTTTCTCTACCACCTCATAGTGTCCCTTGTAGTTTTAGATGTGCATTCTAAACTCTATAAGCTCTAATCACCATCTGCCTTTCCATCCTCAGTCTTGACTGCACAGCAAAATCACTGTTTGTTCAACCCAAATAATTTCTCCCAGTGGCAACAAGGGTTTTCAGCTACTCTTCTCTGAACTTCTCTGTTCCAGTAACCCGACACATTTCTTCGTCCCAATTTCTCTCTTCTCCTCCTCTCCCTGGGGTCCTTTTCATCACAATGCAAGTACTACTCATGTGAGGAAAGTGATTTGGGCTTCTGTGCTTCCTTGCACAGGACTTCTCTGTTGTACTTTAATTGGTCGTGGGTTAGCGACTATGACAACCAAACAATTCAGTGGGTAGGGGCTGGCACACAAGAATCTCCTGTCTTCTCATATTCATTTTTCCTGATGCACATTAGCAAAACAATCAGGATCGCCTTTCTTCTTATGTATGGTAATCCAAAAACCATTACCAGGTAGCACTGCAAGGAGAGAAGGAAGCTGAGACATCTGCTCCTCCTATACAGTTTAACTGCTACCTCATCTGTTTTTGAACCCACCTTGTTTACTTTTTTATATCCATTCTTAGCTTCTGGGTCTGACGTGTGAGTTGTAAACTTGTGGAAGAACTATTTCTTCAGGTTATTTGTTTGCACAGTGGCTTGGGCAAAAAGGCCCCGATCATAGTTGGTAAGAAGAAGAGTCAAGTAATGTTTCATTCAAGATTAGATCACAGGTTGATCACATGATATACAGAACAGTCTGATATTGATCAGTGGTCACTGAAATCCCCAAATCATCAACAGATTAATTAGATCAACCCAAACTTCCTAATTCCTTTCTAGAATTGCTCTGAATATGAGTACATCTGTTACTTACTACTGTTTTACTGATAGAACTGGCTTTTGCAAGGCATACCACATACATTACAGAACATCTTTCAGGATTGCTTTCTAGAAAAACTGCTTTGGAATTTCCTGGAGGAATATTAGCCACTATCTCAATAGAAACAGACCTCGAGGGCATCTCTTCTCCTCTAACAGCAAGGGAGGAAGTCCTACAATATAAAATAATGAACTCTGCCTGTAAGCACAGATTGTTACTATATGGGTATCAAGGAAGTAAATATGGACCAGTTAGATGAAAAATATAAAATGAAGGTATGATTCAAGGTGTTTAACAGTAAGCATGTTTAATATCAACACAACATCCAAATCCTAATGCTTGTAACATGGTGCAGTTTCATTTCTCCATCTCACCCTTCTTCAAGCCGTGCCCTTCCCAAACTGAAATGTGATATAAAGGAGAAGATCTCAGATCTATTGTATTTCTGAAACCAAATATCAGAGGGAGGTAGCAGCAGGAAAGCAGTCCTGTACCTGTATCCTTGATCTTCCAAGTAGAGGTGTCAGGGTGTTTGTGTGAGCACTGTCGAAGAGCCAGCGCTTTGCGCTGTCTGTCCCTCATCACTAGGCTTCTCACCTTTGCTGCTCTGGAAGCCAAGGATCTCTTCAAAAGCTCGTGCTTCTCGCTACTGAGTCCCCACTCCCCACGTCTTCTGCCTCAGTCCCACATCTTTCCCAAGCCACTCCAGTGCCCCTGGTCTTCCCCTCCCTACTATCCACCCCAGAGCTCTGACTTCTTTTGCAGCAGGAGAGATCACCTCTGCTTCTTCACAAATCTCCCCCCACCCAGCCCCCTACTTTTTCCTGCTCCTAAATGCTCTCTCACTCAGGACCTCTCGCTGTTCTCAGCTCCCAGAGCTAAACTTTCCTTCCCCAAGTCCTGTCAACCTCCTACACCTCACAGTCCCTCTTTATCTTCCAGTTTCCTAACATGTTCCAGGTTTATATGAGATCCGATTTCTTTTTCATGGAACCATGTCTCTCTCTCCATAAGATACCTGTGGGGGAAGCCTAACTACTTATATCCCAACTTTTGCAACAACATTTGAATTTTGGTAAAGTTTCTTTCCTTTTTAAAATGTCCATTCATGGAATGTGAGTGAAGGGCAGTAGACGAATGGTAGAGACCGCCTTGCAGTGTCTTAAAAACTCCTCCTTTTCTTTCTCCCATAGCCTGCTTATATTTGGAAGGATCAGCAAAGCTGAGAGAAGCTGGTAAGTAAACAATACTTGGGACCTTAATAGATGTCCTTAATGTTTCTCCTCTCCCCTTTGCGCCCCTAGACAGACATGAAGATGCTGGATTCAGGAAGGAAGCTGGTAGCTGAGAGGCTGTGACCTGAATAGTCAGCAGAGTGGCATAGAGACCAAGTAATCTGCAGTGAAGAAGAGTTACAAGCAGACACCGGGCTAATTTAATCCATGATTCAATTCTATTAGTCCCAACAGATTTACACAACTTGGCTTAAATATAACTTGTGAATGGCAGATAACTTAGGTTAAATGAAAAGGAAAGAAAAGAATGGAACATTTGACAGTGAATCTGGTGAACAATTTCCTCTTTTAAAGGCTCAACACTTCCTTCCATTGATATTTTTCTTACAATAGAGCATCTGCACAGATATAGAGAAATTTTTCTCTCCCCCAGAAGATTTTACAACTGTTTTGTGAGTGAAGCCCCATAGGTTACAGAACAGATGTCCTTACACATTTCTTGTATCACTTGTTTTCTGTGTAGCTACAACAGTGCCAAAAATACGATGCCAACAGGATGCAGCGCACTGCTAACTGTTTGTCTTGGCTGCCATTTCCATTATTAGTATGTGTGTGTATCAGGATGGGGATGGATGTTTCCAGTCATTTTTTAGCTTTCCTCAAGTCAATTGGCAATTAGTAAATAGCATTGAAACTTGTGAATATTCTTCCTGTTTCTCACTCTGGGGATTATGCGTCTTATAATGACAATCTAGTAACATTAGATCATTCTTTTAGCAAGAACAGCAGACAGGCACTACACTAGCCCATGTGCATTTAAGACCACATCCTCACGATAAAATTTTCACATGTTTGTTTTAGCACAATATGTGGTTTGTGTTTTTCCTCTTAAATCTATATTACATTTCAGATTATTCCATGAAGCTGAAAATTGTAAAAGTTTGTTGTTCTCTGTGGCCCTTCCAGTTGACTTTACTGAGAAGGTCTGAGACAATTCTAATAAACACATTGCTTGATACTGTTAGTTTACTGGTGATATGTCTTCTAACATCAGTTTTCTAAGTACATAAAAAACATATTCAGCTTGGCCTTAAGCAGTGTTTTCAGAAGACATAAAATTATGGGCAGAAATAGTTATGCTGCAAAACTGAATTAAGTCAGCATCCAGAGTAGGTCATGAAGGACAAGATTTTACTGTCTCTAGTAGCTGGGTCTTAGTTCAAGGCTGAGTTTGCAAAGTCAAATGACTCATTGTGGTCATACCACCAGTAGCCACATGCCGTATATGTGAATAAGTCTCAGGCTGTGCCCAAGTTTAGGCTTGAGAAAATGCTTGCGTGCCAGGTTAAAATGATAGCCAGATATAACTCTAGTCCAATTTCACTTGCAAGCCAGAAGCCTAGACAACAGCAGAGTTAATGCATGAACAAAACTGGTAGCAAGTATATTTACAAACAATCAATGTTCATTGGTTTTCTAAGCCAAGAGAAAAAATGCCCCCCAAAACAGGGAGATTCTTCCCCTCTCCCTGACAACTGAGGCCTCAAAAGGCAATATCATCTGTGCAATAACATCACAGCAAAGCTGTCTGCATCAGTAATGAGATGCACTTCATGACTTTTTAATATGTGGATTTAAATTTCACTTTTAAAGGTTATTGAAAAAACCCCAACAATATCACAGCTGTAGAGGTGAGTTTGAGGACTTAGTGTCCCAAAGCTGAGCAAGAATTTAAATTTGTATGTATTCAAAATTATTGTTCTGGTGATTGTTTTTGCTTTCTCTTGATGAAGAAATTTTTGACCAAGCTTCCACCTGGCTTTAACTTGTCCACACCCAAAATTGCATGTATACAGAAATGCACAAAGGGAAGATATATTTGCTTGTGTCGATTTAGATACATACAACAAAGTAGCTAAAATTTGACTCCTTAACATATCCATTTAATTCTCTGGGATTTAACAGGTTGGCTACATACAAGCTAAACAAAAACTGGGTGATGGGTATTGCAAACAAATAAATCCCTTTTCCCCACAGCTTGTGTTGTAAATGAACTTACTGTATTGCAAGCAATAACTTCTGCGAGGCATTTTTGCCACTTTCCTCACAATGAGCCGTTCTCCCCAGTTGATTAGATTTCATGTGAACCAATGTTAACATCTGTTTAGAAATTAAATTCAGAAAGGCTCTTCACACTGCACAATGTAAACCTTAATTAAATGACTTCAAGCCCTTTCTTCACACAGTTTATGATATGCATGAAAAGCACAGGGTTATAATCTGATTAACTCATGTAGTTTACATGGAAACAGCATTTTCCAAACTGATTAATCTCTGCACAAAGGCATAGTCACCTGATAGGCACTATGATTAAGGCTACTGATTGCACCTGTCAAGAGAAGGAGCTTGGAGGATAGAAAGAGTCCACTATCTTCAAACAAAGAATGCTGATTCACAGATGTAGCTTAGACCAAGTCCTGTGTAGTAGTTAATGCTACCCCCAGGCAACTCATGCAGCCAGAATTTAAATGACACACAATCCACATACAGCCTGACCTTGCCAGCTTTCTGGGTGTAATCCTAACGTAAGGATTAACTGTTCTTGAACAATTTTTCCAATATATTAAGCAAAGCTTCTATCAACAACAGCATGCATGTCACCTTCTTCCACCTAGTTTTATCAGACACGTGTATTCATTCCTCCATGCCTCTCAATATTCCAAGAAGTGGATGGAGCGAAAGACACTATTCAACATGGAATTTTATTTCTGTAGGTTTTCATCTTCAACAACCTACTTAAGTAGACCACTTGAGTTAACAGTAGAGAGAGTCAATTAGGCATGGCTTATTTTTGCATGTGAAACACCACAGTAGAAATCTGACCACCATTCTTGGGACTATGCAATAATTCCAGGAGTAACAAATGGCAAAGTATTCTCTCAAAGTCCAAGAAAGAGCCACATGATCATCTGGGGTGAAACAGTTCTATTGCTTTAATGGTGATATACAAAATTTTCTAGTCACAAAGAGAAAAAACCATGCCGAAAAGCACCTAATTTTTAAAATAATTAAAGGGTATGCTTTTGTATGAAGAGTATTTGATAAATAATACTGAAAGTCAAACTTAATGAATTTAATACTAATGTAAGAGATTAATCCAGCACAGAGAGGCTAGTCTGGTTGCCAAGTTTAGGTTGGGTTCTTACTTGTGGATGGGAATAAGAGGGGAAAGGTTTGCTAAAAGATTTGTACAGGACTCAGACTGTACGGGACTCAGACTGTACGGGGCTGTTCTTAAATCTGTATCTTCTCAGACTTCTCCCTCTTCACATATTCTCAACCAAAAGGAGCAACGTTTTCAAGTGCTACCAAAATGCTAACTGTTGCCTCTGTGGCAATCTATGCTGGAAATCAGTAAGTTGGCACTTCTTCATAAGCATCTCAAAAGTGCTTTCAGGTTTGATACCAGTGTCTACTGAGGTGTGTCTGTGTCTTCTAATGGTGAAGTGAGGTGTGAAAGTTCGGCCTCAGTATCAGCAGTTAAAATAAATCCTAATCAAGCCTCTTTTGTCAGATAATTCCAGCACCTTTTCAGTGTATATTCTTCAGTCCTAGTCTAGAAATCTGGAAGTTCTTTTAAAGTAAATTTATTTCTAAATTCAAAACTTCATATTTCTCTTCAATTATTACAATTGAAAGAACAAAGACAGAAAGAATCATGCATCATCACAGCTTATTTATGAACATGAAAAAAAATGTTCTAAAATTAAATTTCCAAGTGTTTACACTACATATATACAACCAAATTTCACCAGACAACAATTAATCTTAAATTAATCTTGCTTATAATTTTGTATTCTCAGACAAAAGCTACTTAAACACTAACTTGCAGAAGAAAGCAAACATCCAAGTAATATAGGTGCTTTTAATAATTAGAGACTTCCAAATGAGAGCATTTAGATGGCCAATTATTATATGGGTAGGTAGAGGTTTAAATCATGCAATTGAGGCAACACTCAAGCATGGTTGAGAACCTGCAGACAAAAATTACAGCAGATTTTAAGAAACATGGCTTTAAACCTAAAACTGAAAACAGCAGAAATGTATATCCTCAGGCAAAATCCTGCACCAGCAGGGAAGAAAGGCCATGAATCACTGTCTCTTTCATCACTGATGGCTGGAAAGTATCCTTGTCAGCTGTGTTCTCAGAACAATTTGGTTTATTTAATTATTTATTTATAGGCATTTCTCCACATCACTGCCATAGATTTGTGAGTCCACCATCATTAACCCTATCTCTACTGCAGGAGATTTTGACTTCCTGATTTTAAATAAGTGGATTGAGGTTCTCAGCTGTGTAAGAGTTCACAGTGACTTTTAAAATATCCTGCAAGAGACAATCCTCTTCATCTGTCTGACCTCTGCAGTTCCATCTTGTTTTTAACATCCTTCACTACATAGCTAGTAGTACATAAATGAGGCAAAGACCATGTCATTCTCCACCAGGGAATGGGCCCTGACCCATATCAGCAGTGTAGATGTAGCCAGAACTGTTTTAACAAAATGAATGAGCTCTAAACTTTAAATAAGATATAGGCATGTATTCTGTTCTAAGTGGTTTTCTTAGGTAACTGCTTGTGCAGAGTGGGCAAAAAATTGGATAGTAAAAGATGTTTATGAATTCTCAAAGATCCACACCAAAATTAGTATACAACAAAGTACAAACTATCAAGAATTACTCAATGCTTACTTCAACGCGGTTACTCTTCCACTTAGTAAACTGAACTTGTAAAACACACTCACTAGTGTTTAAATACTTTTTACTTCTCCTTGCAAATATCCTCTTCTTCATGAGACAAAATGGCACTAAGGACCAGAGGTAGTTTTATTATTCCTGTTTTTAAAGAGAAGGAAACTGAAGTGAAGAGACAGTACATGAGCACTTAAAGCGCTGGCCCAAGGTCAGGCAATAAAAGTAAGAATCAGTTTTACTAGTTTACATGCATTTTATCATAGCCCAAGATAGACAGAAAGAGATTCTGAAAAAAAGGTATTTAATGACAGAAAATAAAAGAACAGTCTACACTGCAGCCACAATTTTAATTCAAATGCCTCATTCCTGTCACTATCACCCAGCAAGCTATAATCTTCCCATTAATGCTAAACTTTCCATGACAGTGGAGAAAAAAGCCCCCTTTTAGGAGTAGAGGACAGGTGAGAGCCTCTAATAAATTTGTTTTGCTGAAATACTCTGAAGAGTACTTTTTTCCCCCCAATTTTTACAAATTTTTTTTTCTTTAAAGCTTGACATGTGTCTCTTTCCAAAGACCATACACTTTGCTTTAGACATGGGAGTAATTTCCTAAATATCAGATTCCTCGGCTTTAGCAATTTTAAAATGAAAGAATGTTTGTTCTCTCATACCAAGACCATTACCTTAGATTTTAAGTGCATGTCAGTCTAAACATGACTAGAAACTTTGGTTTGAAGACAAAAGCAATAGATTACGCTTAATGCAAAGGACTGCCCATTGGCTTCTCCAAGCAGCACATTGTAGTTGGAACAATAGGGGAGTTTAGGGCTGTAGCTTCTTGCATTACAACATCTGTAATGAAGCCCAGGTACTAAACTGTATCGTATCTCTGCTTCTGTGTAACTCTACTCCTGTGGCCCCCATATTGGCATTTGGAGAAGGATACTTCCACCCTCAGAGCCCTAATGACCAATCCCCCTCTTCATTCTCCAAGTCTCATTTTACAAGCATGTATGTACATCCAACAAAGTACCAAATCTAGATTGACAGCTAAAAGCATTATATTTAGCATATATGGCATGTAATTAGAAATTTGAGTGTTTCCAAAAGGCAAAAGTTTTTGATTCTGATCTCAGAGTCTTTTTACACTGCATTAACTGGTATTTTTCTCCTAATTGAAGTTGATTTAAGTGAGATCGGAGTCAGGCCCAAGAGCTACAGGCCGAAGTTCTCAGTGAAGTAGTTTGTAATGTAATTTCGTCCTTGCTAACTGTTGATGGCTTGTCCTCATCCCATTTTAACCTACAACCATCAGCTCCTTTAATGGAAGTGTCTATAAAGATCTTCTCTAAAATATGCTTTTCCAGCACACTTAATGTCTTTTAATGTCTTTCCAATTAAATCCAGATGTGAAAAGCTTAAGGAACAGTTCTCAGGACTGAAAAAGATGACATAAATCTTGCAGCTGACAGAGATCCCACTGAGCTCAGTTGGGGAAACTCACAGAGGACTTCTTGTGGGCCAGAAAAGCTGCTGGGTATAAAGGCAGATGTGTATACTCCTATTAAAAAAATTTAAATAAAAACTGACTCCTACAATGAGGTATCCACAATTATCAGGGACATTACTAACTCAATCCCTCAATGTGCTGAGCACATCCTGTGCAGTACAGATTTCCCTCATCTTTTCGGGAAGTTTATCAGAGTTGAAGAGGGTCACATCTGTTTGGGAAAGAGCCCTTCACCTTTCAGGATTGCAGCTCTTAAACCAGTGTAGGGACTGATTCTGGAAAACACTGTCTGTCTTGGTCTCATACTGCTATCAACAAGCAGATAATGTACTCGGCAAAGCAAGACTCTGAATTTCTGCCCTCACTCCTTTACCTCCTCCATAATCAGGTTAGCAGATTAAATTGTGGTTTCATTACAGAAGAGTCCCCAAATGTGCTATTAATTATAAATTCTTACCAATCTGGTGGGAAACTGGGCATTCCTAGTAGCTGACTACCACTGCTGGGTAAATGCTGTTTGTGCAGCTGTCAATTTGGGGTTTGTTTTGCTGTAATCACTTGTACACTCTCAGGATTTTTTTTATTTTTTATTTTAACAACAGTAGGTCATCTTATTTTGCCCCTCCTGAACTATAAATATGGGGTCAGCTCAAGCCACATCTTTCAGAGGGACAGGAAATCCCCCCCCCCCCCCCCAGCTTGTATTAAAGAAAGTCTCTAGAAAACTGCCCAGTGCTAACAGCTTTAATACTTTCCTACCCTCCTGTTACTTACTTACTTATTTTTGAAATTGGTAAATTATCCAGACAGATCAGTGATTTTTAAAGAGCAACATCCTCATGAGGCACCAGAAAGAAAAAAAGGAAAAATGTTCCAGGATAGAAGAAAAACCCATTTCTAACTGAAGATTAAGTTTGAGTCCACGTTCATTACTGACAGGAACTTCAGCAGAGACATTTTGGATAATATTACTTAATTTCATCGCATTTTTCTAATGCCCATAGAAAGATTTTATTACAGTTTGGTGTCATGAGTGAGTGTATGGAAACATGAAACTAGATACCTGAATTAAAGGACAGTCTTACATACTCAAGTACAACAATAAGAGATCAAATATGGGATCTGGACAATAGCACAGACCTAACACTGAAAGGGGTAGGCTCCTAAACACATGCACAAGAGCTCTTCAAGATAAAATTCCTCCAGTTCTCAACTTGCTTTATTTTCCACAATGGCCAGCACTTTTCAGTCTATCACTCCTGCAAGGTCGAAGGCTGGATCTGACTCCCACCAAAATCAGTGCTTCATGACCATCACTCAGGAGACACAAGGAATGCCCTTCCCTTGGAATGAGCCGCTGCCTCCACGAGGATCCCACTCTTGGCTAGCTCAGGGAATGAGCTCAAATCTCCTGTGCTTTGCTGCCAGGGACCACCAGGCCAGCTCTGATTTATAGCTTTTTCTTTGCAGTTTTATGACACAAGAATGTTCACTTGTAATTACAACAGCATTTTGTTGGCTCCCTGCCTTTACTTGGGTATGCACAACACCATATCCTTCATTCCAGCCTTTTTATGTCAAGACTCAAAATTTGAGAAGGAAAGTTCATCAGAAGTATTATAAAGATGCTGCAGATCTTGCTACTCCTCAAAGAGAGGACTTGTACATATTTGCTAGGGGACACATGTGACCAGCTGGATGGGACACTGAACCTGGAGTCAGGAGGAGAGCTGGTCAAAATTCTTTCTCAGAAAAACACTAAATCAAGAAACAAACCTTTTTATGAGAATATGTCAGCTCTGAGAAAAGCTTTTCTAGGCCCAGGATAGACTCTCCAGTCAAAATATCACAGACAAGTGCCATATGTAACCACTGGGCTAATGACTATGCTTGGTGTGGCACATTCATATACTTGTTGGTTCTTCTGAGTGAAAAAATTTCAAGAGATCTCTAGTTCATTTCAAAGTGAATGAAAATACTTGAACTCTTGATGTGTTGTGTGGGATAAAAAAATCTGTTCCATTCAAAAGGCAGTGACTCTGCCACTAATCTGCTGCGTGACCTTGGAGAACCACTTTAGCTTGGTATTCTTCAGACATATACTTAGCTCCTGACTTTGAAATCATCAAGCAGTACATTTCCATCACCTGTGCTGTAAATTTGATTTTGTCATTTTCAGTAGAGGCATACACTTCTTTAGAGGAAATTCCAGGTATTTTAGATACCATTTAATAGTTAACTGTCAAACAATTTCCAGGTCTTTTAAACAAAGAATACTTCTGTGCTAGCTTAATTTATAGAGCCATATATGTCCCATTTAAAGTGGCTGTGATTAAGAAGTAACACTAAGCTTAGATTTTTCTACTAAATGAGAAAAATTTAAAGCCAATAAACTGTATCTAGGATTTTAGCTGGGAGATGAAATAAAGGGCACATTTGTTCCTGGTCACTGAATTTTTAACCTGGGTCTGTTGCTCCTGCTGTTAAGCTCCTGTACATTTCTTACTAGCCCGTAGCATCCAGCAATCCCAGCTCTCAGTGTCTGGAATTTGAGGTGAATTGCAAAATTAAACCACTTTTTGGGGAGAGGTAGTGTATGGCGCGTGCCACATATTCTGACAGAAGGTGGCAGCCGAAGAGGTTAATTTTTAAAAAGGGGACTTCTTCCACAGATTTTTTAAAATTTTAGATTAGATATATAAATTCCAACTTACCATTTGGATCTGAGAATTCTGACAATATCTGGAAAACCTGGAAGATGCTGCTGAATCTGGTGGATAAAATGCAAGCTGTACTTTGTTTAGCCCCTTAGTACAGGAGAGGAGAGGTTGAGCCTTATGCTTGGACTCAGCTTTCTATCTCAGGTATGAGAATAACTTCAAGTGCCCCAAAGCTTGCCTTTATTATACAGCAAGGAGGAAAGAAAAAAACCTAGTTTTCTAGCAACAAAACAAAGCTATACTATTTCTGTCCTCCCATCCCTTTTCAAGCTTATATTCATATTTTTAATAATATTGGTTTTAAGTAAAATATTTTAACCTGCCTTTTTGCAATACAGGAGCAGTATCATGACTTCATTGCTTCTACTTTTACCTCAAAATCCTGTGAGGGTATTTGGGTATTTCCTAAAGGTAAAACAAAAAACTACTCTGCCTCCAGTGACTCATCACTCCAGTGATCAAGTTAAATGACAGCATTGCAGAAAATTCTCGTAATACATATTTTTCCCCTGCCTAGTCCAGTGCTGCTATTTTACACACAAATTCACAAATTCAACCATTTCTTTACCAAATGCATCTTGAGGTGAAGGATTAGTCTTAAAATCAGTACCAGCTACCTTCTTCTTCACTTTTGTGAAGTGGCAGATGTACTATTTTTTGGATTATTTTATATTTTCTACTGCTTGCAACTCCCCTTTTTAATGGAAAGGCCAAATCTACCCTCAGATTCAGCTTCTACTGCTGTTTGTATGCTGATTTAAGTAGGAACCATCTGTGTGCACCTGGATTTGCTCTACAGTCATTAAAGTCATTACAGTCATGTTGCTACTGCAACACAGGTAGGAAGATAAAAGGGTACTAACGATGTGGGACAGATCAGGCACTTCCAGTCATCTCCATGAATGCTGTCCTACATGCTTTTCTGGTAAGAATGGTATACATCGGGTACTACGTCGCTCAAAAAGTGCTTCAAGAGAGACATTAACAAGCAGGAACCAGATTTCCTCAAGAACTCTGACTTCTTAAATTTAGGAACCTCTCCAACTGGCAGTTCAGCAATGCAGATTAGACACTCCTTGACTCTGATTAACTGAGCTCTGCAACTATGGACCTGCTTTTCTTCCATTTACAGTTACAGTCAAAAATATAGATATATGTCCAACAACTTTACTGAACAGCTGGCTTTTAGTCTGGAAGATCTGCTAACGGCTATTTTATCATTTCATCCTAGCATCTATTATTAAAATCCATTAACCATAGCTGTCAAAAAGAGCTTATTCAAAATCTTGCTAGTTACAAAATAACCTGTCAGGGTTAGATTCAATAAAGAATTCAGGTGCTTACAAATTAGGCACTGGAAGAGTGAAGTTTTAAATAGCATGTCCCTGGAATAAAATCAAAGGTCTGAAGTTAAGTACTCAGTTTCTTTATTCGGTGTTAAGAGGAGAGCCAGTTTTCTCTGAAGAACGACCCGAGAAAGCTACATGCTGAGTATGGAGCTACCTGCAGGCAATGAGGTACTCTAAGCCCAGAGGTGAACTACTGCTCCTCTCTGGAGATCAGCTGCAAAGCCAGGACCACACGCAGAGGGCCTGGCAGCTTGGTCAGCTAGTGTCTACAGATGCACAATCCCCTCCTTAAGACAGCTGGCTCTTCCAGCTCTTCAACAGGCCTGAGCAGAGCTCATTGTTTTCACTGAGAAGAGGACCACTAGGGAAGCGGGTGAGACTCCCCTTTTTGTCAATGGCAGAGATGTGAGAACACTTGTCCAGAGTACAAGAGAGAGATACAAATTTTAGATTTCTTAGCTTTAGGTCAACAAACCACACATCCCACCTCCTAGGTGACAATCTAGCCTCCAAGATCAGTGACAGGGAAGATTCAGCTGTTGCAGGAAAAGTAACTCAACATTCATGGGTCAAAGAAAAGATAGTGCAAGGAAGAACCTGACTCCATTGGCTAATGATCACAGCAGTTACTGAGCTATCCTGAGAATCACCCCATGCTCCCTAGAGAATTTGTGTTCTTTATCTAATTGATACTTTAACACCAAGTTCAGAAGTGATGAAAGCAGGAAATGCAATTCAGTACTTCTGCATTTCAGTGGCTTCTTTAACCAGTAGGATGCAATAATATTCCTTCTCATGCTTTCTCTCTGCAATCCTGACTATTTAAAATTTTTGTTATACAGTGTGTCTGGTTATCTAGGAAGGTAGATAAATAGCTGTACTTGCATTTAGACAGTCTCCTGTGATATGTCATTATGAATACCTTAAGGCTGTGGAAGGAACAGAGTCCGGGTTCACGTTTCCTAAGTCTATGTTACTGTGTAAAGCATAGAAATCACTAGCCACTGCTCCAACCACAGCTAAGAAAAGCCTTCAGGATGCTGTTTTATCTAAGATTTTTCCATGTGAGGCATGTTAACTAATATACAGCTCTATCTTAATAAAAGATTTTATTAAGATAAATAATAATACTCCTTCACTACTCAAGCTCTCTTTATGCAAATGACTCCAATAAAAGCCTGCTCATGTATGCAAACTCTATGAGAGGGTTTCCAGGATCAGGCCACAAGCAGTTTTACTCTGCCATGATAGAGTAAAATTAAGTTACTTAAAATCAACACACTCACAATATAAAAGTAGAAATACTAATGTAACTTAAATGGCAGTAGAGACTAAAACATTATGCCCAGTCTCAGTTAGCTCTAAGAATTTAATACTTTTAGCTGTCACATAAACAATACAGTCATAGCATGAAGGAAACACTAGCTTTTTAAGGCTGATACCAGAAGCAGGGAAAATAATACACTCATAACCATGCATATTATACAGTAATATTTTTCAAGCACAAATCAGACCTAACTGAAACCATGCTTGAGATAACTGTCATGCTATCAAGTTACAATAAAGAGAAGAGGAGATCAGACTTATTCTTTCCTTCACAATGAAATCAGTATAAACAAATCATACAATGTTTGGACACCAAACTCCTGAAACAAAGAAACCTAGAAAATTTCTTAAAACCACCCACAGACTCCGCATGCTGGTCTGTGATTATACAACTGGAGAAGATCATCCAAACTGCGATGTAAACCAATGTCAGTCTGCAAATGATAGTATTACAATGGTTCTAACAAAAAATAAAGCAAGTCCCTGGAAGAGCCATCAGTAAGGAATACTTTCATGTTTACCTAACCATTTTCCCCATAAATGAGGAATACTTTTTTTAAAACTTAGAGAAAGAAGACAACTTAATCTCCATGCTGAGGATAATAGCTCTCTTGCGTGTCTTTACTAAACTGCAACACACATCCAGCTAAACAAAAATGAGCCTGGGACCAACAGTAAAAGAGGTTTCCTAAAGCACCCCAGTGCCTACTGCATTTCAACCTGCTCCACTATGAAACTCATTTTGATCTCATTATTTGTTATGTGGGAATATTCACTCTCATTTTTAGAAATATATATCTCTTTCTCCTATGGACGACACACAAAAATAGAAGATCAAATGCTGAAAACCTTTCAGTTCTTTCAGGAAAATACAGTGTTTCTGTAGACCAGATTTCTACCTCAAAACTGTAGTTTTTCTCCTTGCCTGGCAGCCAGAAGCAAATTATTCTAGATCTGAAAAAACATGTGCCTGTCTAGAAGAGACGTGAAAGAGTATGGCCAGTTCTCTGTCTATAGATATCGCCTTGAAAGTGTAAACCTCCGTGTACTTCTTAGGTGAGGCTTCACGAGATGCAAGACACAAAATATTAAGGATGCTAAAGCAGTGGACTAACCCAATTGCCCTGAAGGTGGGGTCTATGATCTATCCATTTTTTGGCCTGTTTCTACTCAATTTAAGATCCTATAGGGCTGAAAAATGTTTTACTCAAATAAGAAGTTAATGATATGATACAAGCACATTCCCTTTTGCAAATGCTGTGAAAAGCAGTGGCATTTCTTTCCTTCTAGCTATGCCATAGAGGAATTTGATCATTCAAACATGTATTTACTAAAGAAACTTCATTAAAATCAACCACCCCTGCAAATCGGTTAATAATTTATACTTCCCTAACGTTAATCTCATTCTTGTCTTTAAGCCACAATTGACTGAACTGTAACTTGGTATCAACAATGAGTATTAGTCATACAAAAGAAAACAAAAGAAGCAGTAATGAACTGACAAAGCTTGTTAGTCTTCTCCAGTAAGGGTGCAACAATTAACAATACAGTGAATGAATATCAATCATTCAAATGCAGTAAAAAAATCTCTCTATATAAATAAAAGATATGAAGAATGGTAGCTGACAAAAACTCAACAATCTTGGAGAAAAAAAAATCTAATCATTATTACACTTAAGAGACTGTGAAAGAACACTTTATTAAGAAGATGGCAAAAAAAATTTGTACTAAAATGAATAAACTGTCATTTTTAAGAAAGTATCTTCTGCAGTATTTACACAATGCTTATTCCCTCATATAGTCATATATGCTTCTTATATTGCTATATTGCTAGCATTCAATCTTTTCTAGGTCTTACAATATCGTCCTTGGCTAAAAGCTGTGCTACAGGCATAAGTGTTACCAGCAGTCGCACGTTGAGTTAACAACACATTTGTACATGAACAGTCCTTTTCAGGAAACATGAAAAAAAACATTTCTAGCTGTTCTTTGTGATCACTAGCTCTCCTGTGTTTTAACTATTGCAGTGATTTCATCAAAGCTGGTCATATAAGAAGAGCTAAAGTAAAATAATTTTCCCCAATATTTTGATATGATTTTCAATATGTAATTTTAAATTATAATATTTATAATTGAATATAAATTATTATTAATTCTAAAGGCAAAACACAAAAGTTTAAAAAAAATGTATTTTTTAAGTTGCATGTTCAATCAAAATGTAATTCCCACCCTTCACTGGGGTAGGGGCAGGAAGGAGTTTTCAATAAATTGTCAGAATTGTATGCTGATATTTTTTGTATCGCAGTTATAAGTTCACAATGTACACTACATATTTTAATAATATTAGCTTACTTTGCTAATAATTTCTAAAAAGAGCTAACCCCTCCTTATAACAGCTGCAGTGGCCCAGAAGTCACAAAAGCAGAATGCCTTTGCTATGCAGGGGAGGGGCAGGCCTTCCCTTTGGGCAGGCATGTGGAGGTCCCAGCCAGCGCCAGCCTTTCGCAAGCAAAAACACATCGTGCCCGATGGGGCTTGGCCACGGGAGAGGGCAGGAGCATGTGCAGAACTGGTTTAATGAATAGAATATGAAATTAATTTATTTGTTGCTGTACAGATGGTAAAGGACTTTCAGACCTGGCTTGCTGAGTGGGAAACAGCAGCTCCAGCCCCATGCCTCAGTCTCCCTGTTGCATCACAGTGCAACTGCCCAGTTTTTCTGATTTGGCAACAGGATCAAGCTCTAGCCTTGAAGAAATTACTGCATAAAAAATACGGTGTGCACATGCCGAATAACAACTTACCAAGTTGTCAGAGTTGATTGTTTCTGATGAACAGCAAAGTTTGGCAGGCAGAGGAGCTGCCCGTGCTGTTTGGCTTGTGGGAAGATACCATTTTCTATTGTTGTCTCTACAAAGCTCTTAATACACTCTTAGACTGAAAAGAGCAAGCAACAAAAGCACTGACTTCTGGAAAACAGCAAAGCTTTTTCCTTGTAAAGCATTGTGGAAGGCCCTACCTGGTAGTGGTAGAAACTCCAGCCCTCCCCTTTCCCAGGGAAGCGGCAGCACAGAGCTCGTATCCTCCTCCCAAGATTATTATTCTCTCTGTCCTTCATTCATGTTTTTCACCAGTTCCTCTCACCAGTGAAAAATCAGTCATCATGCTCATTTCACTGTTATGCTGTTTCAATCTGCAGGTTGCATTGGCTGACAGGGTAGATGCTATCCCTGGGCATCCAAAGAGCTAAGCATGGGGTCTAATGGAAATGGAAGAAACAGGTTTTTGCCTCTAACATCCCGTAACAAGAAAAGGGTAAGCAGAGGGTGAGGTGAGGCTTGAGACCGGACAGAAACTGATCTGTGATCCTCATCATGCAAATGAAGGACTTAGTCATGCAGTTTTCTCTTTGGAGAACGCTACCAGGCGGGAGTAACTTGACAGCTGTGCTCTCATAATAGCCAGTTTAGATTCCTATATACTCTTCAGTCCTGTATATTGTTTTATTACTTTGCATTTAGATCTAGAAGACTCCATGCACCTGCACCACACAGCATTAAACCCTATATCTACTAAATCTGCCAACGCAGAAGCCAATTCAGCCGGTGGAATTATTTGATGTGGTCACACACTACAAAGTGGGTTGAAAGCACAAACTTCTCTCAAGCCCACCACTGCGGAAACAACTGTAGCATTTTACTGATGTGGGAAGGACCCAAGTGAGAAAGGGCAATTTGCAGCACGCTTGAAAAATAAGTTATTTTTGAAACAAAGAAACAAAGTTCCTTTGTTCAGTTTTAACATGTTTCTTGACTTGTATTACCCACTTCTCCCTTTCCCATTCCCAAGGAAGGTTCCATTAATCATCCCTCTAATGGAAACACTTGTGTCTGATCACTGAGCAGTGGACACAGGCATAGTCTTGGGCATGCACTGAACAAGAAGCCCAAGGGAAGCCTAGCTGAAAAGTTTGGGAAAGCAAGGATGCCTTTTTAAAATAAACTTTGGAGAGGTCAGCAGGACAGCAAGGGGTCAGCACCAGGCAGCCAGTGGGTGGATGGCACAGGAGAAAGACAACAACACTTGTCATTAATTATATCTGTTGGAATGCTACACATTTTCCCCCCCAAGTGGTAGTACTCCAGACATCCAAGCACAATCTCTCCCACGTCCTACTCGACCCCAGGCAGGGCACATGCCAAGAAGCTTTCATACACTAGAAGCCAAGAAGTAGCTAATACAAGTGGAGGTTAAAGAATTTAAATTGTCCCTCCACTTTGAAACATTTTTTTCTCTAGTTTAAAGCCATCCTCTCATAACTGTCTCTTCTACCAGTGAAATACAAATTCTCTTAGAGCTAAATATGGCTAGATTTCTGTGCCCAGCCTCAAGCTAACAGCACTCTGACTTTCTTTGCAAAGGAGTAACTACTGGGAACTGGACTGCTCGGAACAAGAACTCCACTTCTAAAATTGATCCTGCAAGATCCTAATACCATGTACCACTTACCCAGGTCTAGATGTATCTGATCTGCAAAGGTGTTTTCTCCTATAAACATTTTTTGCAAAAGGTCTGCAAACACTGGAGTGCATCACTACAGGTGATGCTCTTTCAAAACTTTGAACTATCCCTATTTATAAAGCTAATTTTTTTATAGCCAATAGTATCTTTTATTTTAATAAAATCCCCAATAAATCATTGATCGGATAAGAAATGGCAGGCTAATAATTCATGGATGGATCCATTCTCGCTTAACCCTGAGCACACCAAGGACATAGCCAAAGTTCATTGTCTATTGTGAGCAGGAGACAGGTATCTCTGGAGCATGATTTATCCTGTCCTAAATAAACAGGTGGGAGGAATCAATCTCTGGAAATGCTTCTCTCTGTACTTTCACTATAGAGAAACCCATAAAACTAGCCCAACCTAGAAGCGTTATAGGTGTCTGAAAGGTATGCAAGATGTTTTAGTGACTATATAGTTTATGAGGAAGCTTTGGGTAGTAGAACTGTACAGTAGTTATAAATTATAGTAGTTATAAATCAGGGAATGATATTACCTGTCCATGTTGTGAAAATTTCTGCCCATTTCTGCAGAGTGGCCTGAGATGTCTTAAAATCAGCTTGTGGGGTTCTTTAGTGTATATGGAACAAAAAAGCAGAATTCAGGGGGGGATCATGCCAGAGAAAAGCAGGGCGTCCCCTGTACACTGCAGAACCTTGTTTTTCACTAATGGAACTAGACAGAGATAACAACTTGAGCAAGATCAATCTGGATATGCTAAGCCTTGCTAATGGGTGCTGATTATTAAGTGGGGAAGAAAAGAAAAGCCTGCGCTGGGGCCGCTGAAAAACATTGCACTACTCTGTGGCTTAAGGAGAAATTCCCCTACAATGCAGGGAAACCCCCTACCCTAAATCCATCTCTTTAAGATTGCAGTACAAAATAATATATCTTTTTGTAGAGAACAAGGAGATCTTTAGAAAGAGAGAACTCCTCCAGTAGATAAAAAAACAGACCGTTGCTGTGTTTTCATTCGAATGATGCATCCAACAGGGAATACTCAGACTGAGTGTTTCTGTCTGCCAGTTCAAGATCCAAGATGGGCTTTGAACCCACAGCTTCAGAGCCCAAGTTAAGTCACCAAATGTTTTTGAGAGCTTTTATTTAACTTTTTTTCTGTAGTTTTCAACCTTTCATACACTCATTAAACATGGGCAAAAATAGGCTCACTCTGCAAACAGAAAAATATTGTGGAAGGAAACATGCGCTGTGGTAAGGCACAGTATCCACAGGAAAGTATTAATCATTTTTTTACTGAAAAAAAGGAAAAACTACCCAATGCTGAAAAAGTAGTAGCACTGTAAACTTTTAGATGGATAAAGAATTCCAGAGTGACCCACAGTGTTTGGCACTCAGAGGTCTGTTCTTCAATCCCCGCATTGAACAAGAGAGGTAAGAATAGAGACTAAGTTACACATAAGAATTGAAAAAGCAACCTTCCTGCCTTCCTCTCAGAAAAAAAACAGCAAACAAGCCAAATAATGAGCCTGGCTGTGTTGATTTAAGCCATTTGCAAAACTGCAGTTCCGAGTTGTGCTTGTATTAACCAGAGACCGGATGCCAGGCTTCCTTTCCTATTTTGAGAAATTCATCATAGCTAGAAATTGCTTCTACAGGAGATGGAGAGACAGGCCGAAGACACAACACGAACACAATGAATTCACTACTCAAAACCCCAAAGAGAAGTGAAAAAGAGACCTGATCAAATCATCAGTTTCAAAAAGAAGCACCCTCAGGTAGCAGAATTCATTCCTCAAATTTTATCCGAGACCTCATTATGAAAGCAACTTGGCACCACACCCCAGTACACTTCCTTTGATTTACCTCCTCTCCTTCTCTGAAGATGTGCATTGATTTTCCTGGTCTGTGCTACTTGGACTAGTGATGAAAGTTACAGATTAGTGAGATTTCTATTCCATAGTTATAAACCACATACAGGCATGAATTCATAAAGCCAGAAGGGAATCTGAGTTGGTCTAGTCTATCCTCCTGTATGTCCTACTACGATAGTGCTGTCCTTGCGTGTTGACCAGAGAAATCCTATCCTACTCCACAGAATGTCAGAGACATTTAGCAGCTTCTTTCCATGGGTAAGCGTTTTTCTTCTCAGAACTCATTCTTTGTCATCTGAATTTGCATACCTTCAGATTTTTGCTATTGGTTCTTATTATGTCCTTCTCAGCTAGATCAGAGTCACTTAGGAAGCAAATTGTTTTCTTCATAAGTACTTTGACAGAGTCAAGTCAGCTCCCAGTTTTTTCCTTTAGACATCACACCAAACAAGCTTTCAAGTTTCTTGCCAGAAGGCATCTCCCCCCACTTCCTCCAGCAAATACTTTTTTTGTGGCTGCTTTCAGAACTTACCTCAGTGTTTCCATATCCCTTTAAAAATGCTGACATGAGGAATAGATGAATTCTTCCAGCATCAGCTTGACCAATGACCAATGCCATATACAAGTATATACCTTGTAATTCATACTTACTATTATCTGTGACATTTGTGGTCAAGTACTGTAATGGGAACTCTTATTCAGTTGCCCATCTTATATGACCCCTGATCAGTTACTTACTTTCAAGCTAAAATTCTCCGTTCTGTCAGTATGGCTTTGATCTCTTGTTCCTTGATAAAAAATTTTGCATTTAGCTGTGTCAGGGTGGACTTTGTTGAATCAGCTAGGCTTACTGCATTGTATTCTACAACTTACCACTCTGCTCGTCTTTGTGCTATCAGCAAACATTATCGAGAGACAATTTTATGCTTATTTCCAGACCACTGATGAACATACTGCATATAACCCAAGACTGAAAATTAAAACTTAATTTTGAAGTGTTTATTTCTGTATAGTACAGAGAAAAAGCAATAGAGTCTTGTGTGCTGGAACAGGTTTCTCAGGATAACTCAGGAAATGCTGTATATATATTATAAAAATAAAAGGTCAGGTCATACTTTCTGCCCTAGTCTCCAGTTTTGTGTAAATTAATGATAGGATTAAAATGGGGATATTTATATGTGCCAAGAAGACACTGCAGGTCAAGCTATCTGATTTCTGTGCAGATTAGGTACGTGGACCCTCCTTTTTGAGCCTAGTACATGGCATGCTCAAAATCCATGGCCTTCTCACACTTCTTTGGCAGATTAGGCTTAAGGAATACATATGAGATCAAAGTCTTGAAGTCTATATATTAGCCTGCTGCATTCTCAACAGAGCTAACAAAGGAGAAAAGAAAAAAAAGGGATAGCTAGCCCACAACTCTCTTATAATATGAGAATAACGTTGAATATAGCCAGCAATGTAAACTATCAAACTTGAAGCTGGGAGCTTTCAGTACTATACACCTTGTTAACACAGAATACTATATTCTGCTGAAAGGAAATGTTTGAAAGTGTCCAAAGAGATCTTACCTAGTTCTGGTGGGCTGACTCTGGTTGGCAGCTAAGCCCCAATCCAGCCACTTGCTCACTCCCCCCCAGCAGGATGGGGGAGAGAATTGGAACGGCAAAAGTGAGAAAAACTTATGGGTTGATAAAGACAGTTTAATAAGTGAAGAAAAAGGAAATAAAACCAATTGACGCAAAGGCAATCACTCACCACCTCCCACCAGCAGACTGATGCTCAGCCACTCTCAAAGTGATGGTTACCTTGGAAAAACTCCCCCCCTGCTTTATTGCTGAACATGATGTTATACAACATGGAATACCTCCTTGGCCAGTTAGGGTCAGCTGTCCCAGCTGTGTCCCTCCCCAGCTTCTTGCCCACCCCAGCCTGCTTGCATTGGGACACAGTGAGAAACAGAGAAGGCCTTGACCTTGTGCAAGCACTATTCAGCAACAGCTAAGACAGTGGTGTGTTATCAACACTGTTTTTGTCACAAATCTAAACTGTAGCATCATACAGGCTGCTATGAAGAAAATTAACTCCCTCCCAGCCAGACCCAGTATACTACTGGGCAACAATGGAGCGATAACAGGTACTGAATGCGGATTATGAAAGCAAGTGGTCAGATTGCTAACAGCTCTGCTCTAGCCCAAGTGGGTGTTTATCTTACTTGGCTACAGAGTACATAAAGTCATAAACAGCTGTATATCCTGAATTCAACAGCCTGAAACTGTAGATTGTTATAACTAACAGAGCAATAAATGCCCACCTCTTCTAAACAATACTGTGTTTCTTTCAAGAAAATAAAAGATATCTGTATAATAAATGATAGGGCTCTTTCCACATGAGAAAAACAAAGGCTTTCTTAAAACATGAGTTGTGCTTCACTGAACTTGTACTGCTTTTTTTATAAGTAGGTTTTTATATGAAGCCGATTTGTCTTTATTGCCTTGCAGTCTTAAACTTTATGCTCTGCTTGCTTCAGTATTTGAAAACCAATTATTTCAAAGTATTAATGTTATGAAGAGTTAATTGCACAGATTACCCTGAAAAAGATTGTTCAAAACATTCAAACTGTTTGAAATTATTTAGGGTGGCCTTACTTAGATGTAAAAACAATGACTATCCTTACATCTTACTCTTTTATTAGCTTACCAGCTCATCTTAATTCTCAAAACTCACGCACTTATATACTACTCACTGTGTAGTTGCAGCCTGCACTGTTTCAATGACAGGATATTAAATACCCTGCACTCTGTTTCAATTTAACGTAGAAAGGAATCTAGGTCTGTTGCATCCAGAAATGGAATTAAGTTATCAGAGAATATTGATTGCAACATTGAGAAATGTTGTGGCTTTGATGAAAATTTTAATTGTGAAATAAAGTTAAAATAACTTTATTTATTATTTATTAATAATCTATTAATTTCAAATAGAGTATTAGAAATATGAGGCAAAGTTCTGAAAATTCAGGTTTCTGCATCATCCTCACTCAACTGTGATGTTATTGCTGGCCAAAACCACTTGGTTCTGTTCCCATAGCTTAGCTAAAAGTTTATTTGTTGATATATGATCCCAGAAAAATCATTCTCTGAGTTGGGATAGGAAAACAGCTTAGACATCCAGCCCTTCCTCTGGAAAGGTTTTCTAAAAGCTCCATTGCTTTGGTCAGACTTTTGTGTCTGGGCTCATAATCTTGGAAGAGCAAAGCCATGAATCCCCCAAAGTTATTATTTTATATAAAGTGACCTGTTCTCAGGCTGTTATTCCAACCAGAGAGGCTGGCAAGAGAGATGGGGGTTATACCTACCTATAGTATAATGGGCTCTTCCCACTAAGCTCCTGAAAGATGAAACACTGTGGATTTTCTATCTTATAAATATCCAATTTAAGAAGAAAAAAGGATCAGGTAATCCATGAATTTAAGTGATGCTGGGATCCCATTATAAGCAGAAACCTTTGGACCTTTCTAAATTTTACATTCCATCGCCTGAAGCATTTTCTTGAATTATTTCTTGCAGAGTTCAGTGTGTTGAACAATGGGATTTGAAGTTTGGAGGAGGAAGATTTGGATACACTGGAATTATCTGAGACGTGAACATCAGGTGGGAGAACAGCCATGGTCCATAGACTTCCAGCAGTCTTCAGGGCCAGACCCCAGCATATTTCATTCACCTTGGTGACTACCCCCAGGGTCTGCATTGAAGCAGTTCCCGTGGTGCATACACTGAACACTGCAGGAGCAGTTACCCACTGCCTGCTCCGGGAGCCTCGCTGCAATGCCTCCTCCAACTCATGCTCTTGGATTATGTCCGAGGAAAGTCAGGGTGGAGAGAAGGCAGGAAGGAGGGCTGCTGGGCACCTGCTTCTTGTCCCTGTATGGGCTGGGAGATAGCCAGAGTGTATATCAATCAGCCTCAGGAGCTCAAAAGTGATTTTCTAAATAGTGAGCTCAAATATTTTTGCCAGTAGTTGTATCAAATAGATCAGAAAGTTGGAGAAAGTAGGTGGTAGGTCATCTTATTAATCTAACCATACAGATATTGAAAATTACATTATTCTGAATTTTGCTCTTTTCTAGACCTGCCAGAAACAGGATGTCCTGAATCCAAGGTTTCCACACATGAAAAAACATCAAATCACATTACAAATATTCAGGCAAATGAGCTCTGTCTTATGACAAGTCATATTCAATTCTCATTATTATCTATCAACAGTTTCCATCCTCAATGAAAAATTTTTAATTCCTTGTTAAGTTTGAAGGAAGTACACAGGATGGTTTTGAAAAGTGACCTTGTGTTCTTCCATTTAATATTAAATCTGGTTTTCTTTTTTTTTTTCCATGAGGAAAGAAACACCGCTTCTTTACATTCCCTTGAAATATTTTTTTCTCACTAGTTCTGATGAAAGTTCGCTACTTCTGATGAAGGAGGAAGTGGAGATGCCAACATTTGATGCTGATTCAGAGGCACCCACCACATGTTGAAAAAGCTGCTGCCTAAAAGGGATTATGTGTTCCTTGAGCTATTATACGCTTAAGAAGAGATGAATAAACTTCCAAATTCCAAAATGATTAAAAAAATAGAAATACTCCCACAGAAAAGAAAAAAAAGAGAACCAAAAAGAAAGTTGATGAAATGGAACCAATTCATGCCAAATTTTGCCAACACATTTTATATGAATAAGATGTCAGATGTCCTGGAGTTATTTATACAAC